>NC_090646.1:183433934-183773205 GCF_040937935.1 Hyperolius riggenbachi
TTTTTATGCAATTCTATGCAAAGCATGCACGCGGCGCTGAAGGTCCCCAGACTCCATAAGAAATATATAAGTACAGAGGGGCTGCAGCACACAACAGGAAAACAGTGACAGGGGCTCTTGGTTACGCTTTAACGCGCTTAAGCTCACCAACTGCGCCAAAGTGTCCCCAATCTGGTGAGTCCTACTCTAACCAGGCAAAAATGCTAGTTTTAATCAGCATTCTAGTGGGAACCATACCAAAAGCCCAAGGGTCAACTAAATGGCAGAAATGGAATTAAAAACACCTCACCTTCTACTAGCTACTAACTGAACTATTAACTGAATTTACAAGGTAAATTTTCTTGTGGGTCCACCAATCTGGTATATCTGATCATGTGTGCTAAATGCCCCAATGTTATGTACGTGGGAGAAACTGGACAAACTCTGCGCAAACGTATGAATGGACACAGGCACACTATTAATGATACCAAATCTGGACTCCCAGTTGCTACACACTTTCGGTCCAACGGACACAGCATGGATGATCTTCGTGTCACTGCCCTGAAGGGCGGCTTCAAAACGTCAAATGACCGATTAATAGCAGAAACAAAATTTATAAATTGTTTCAAAGCTGTGCAGAAGGGTCTGAATAAGGACAACAACTTTCTATATTGGTATGTGATTGATGATATATGAACTGTCTCAGCCACCCTAGCTGAACTTGTGAACTAAGAATTTACGATACCTCTGGGTCAATCCTAATACCAGGTCTGTGAGCAATAAAGTAAACAAGGATCCTTATCTTACCCCATTTAGATAGTCTGTTTGTATTAAGGCATCTTAATGATGTATTTATGCTTGAAAAAAAATATCTGTTTTTCCTTTTGATGTTGCATGTATATAAGCTGTCTGTACCACCAGCTTGCAAACTAACAGGACATAAACCTGACGAAGGCTGCAAGGCCGAAAGCTTGTTTATTCTTATTCATTTGTAGTTAGCCAATAAATGGTATCATCCTGATTTAAAACTTCTTGCTTTTACTGATGGCTAACACGGTACAATACCCTACTGCTACTACTATGCTTGAAGATACCGCAATGTACCGCACTTTCCTGGAACTAAAGAAAGACCTGAAGAAACTTGCACAACTGGACAGCGACATCTTTTTCTTGACTACATGCAAAAAGGAAAAACTTATACCTCAAGGACTAAGGATACAGAATCCCACCCTGCATACATACAATAGCAGGTTTGCAGAAGAAATCTGCAGGAGGAGCTCGGAGAGAATACGGAATAACCTTTTAAGAGTCTGCTATAACCGTAAGAGGATTACAAAGGATGAGATACAGAGCCTGAAACTGTCTCTGAATGATGACCACACTGGATATACATGGAATAAACTACAAACCTTCTATGTGAAACTACAGAGATTCCTAATTAACAACAAAAAGAAAAAACTTCAGAGACTTAGAATTAAGAGTGGACGCCTGGATGCACAAGCAGCAGAAAAAGAGCAACCCACAGGTGTAATGAATCTTTCCTCTTATCAGGCTACTGAAGCTGAAATGTCAGTACTCTCCAAAGGCCTGTCATTCTGCCCTGCGAGACCCATAGACAGGATTGCACTCTGTGGAGATATGGAGGAATTTTTCAGAAAGCTGCGACTCAAGGAACACTACCATGATAAGGAAGCCTGTGATACAATGGATAATGGACCAAAACGCACCAGATCTAAAAAGAAAAAAAAGAAAAAAAGATGGACCCCCAAAGAAGGAAAAAACCCGGCCCTGGATAAATACATAAACAAATTCAGACGCAGAATCTCTGACAGGATCCTGAGTAAAAGAAAGACACTGGCTCAGAACGTAACACCACAGGAGCGACAGGCCATCAGATCCCTTAAGGAGAATAAGGACATTATTATTAAACCAGCGGATAAAGGTGGTGCCATAGTCATAATGAACACCAGTGACTACATCCAGGAGGCACAAAGACAATTATCCAACACCGCTCACTATGCCAAATTACAGGGGGACCCCACAAAAGGCTACAGGATGGCACTTAATAGGATGGTTAACAGATTGCCTGCAAACATCAGACTACATGTAAGGACCCTTATCCCTGAAGAGCCTAGAACAGCCTGCTTTTACATGCTTCCCAAGATCCACAAAGAGGGAAACCCTGGCAGGCCCATAATCTCAGGGAGCGGAACTCTTACAGAGAACATCTCAGGGTGGCTGGAAAACATTTTGAAACCTCTTGTCTGTAAAAGACCCAGCTACTTACAGGATACCACCCACCTCCTGAACAAACTGTCAGCCATCGGCCCAGTACCTGAGGGAACCATACTGGCCACGATGGACGTGGAGTCCCTGTACACGAACATTCCCCATGATGATGGTATTGCGGCCTGCCGTAAATATCTTCAGGGTCAGGGCATACCTGTAAAGCCTATTACTGGACTGATCAAATTCATTCTCACTCATAATTATTTCACTTTTGGACAGGACCTCTATTTACAGCAGATGGGCGTGGCAATGGGTTCGCGATTCGCTCCACAGTATGCAAATCTATTCATGGCCAAAATCGAAGAGGAATACCTCAATGCATGTGGCATAAAACCCTTGGCCTACTTCCGCTTCATTGATGATATTTTAATCATCTGGTCCGCAAGTGAGGATGATCTTCTCCAGTTCCACAGGAACTTCAATGCCTTCCATCCTACAATCAAATTGAAACTTACCTACTCTCACACAGAGATTAACTTTCTGGACACCACCATATACATCAGGGGTAACAACATACAAACCTCTGTGTATCGCAAACCTACAGACCGTCCCACATACCTAAGATATGACAGTTTTCATCCCAAGCACATTAAGAACTCTATAATTTACAGCCAAGCTATAAGGTACAACCGGATTTGTTCTGACAGGATGGACAGAGACAAGCACCTGGATCACCTTAAGAACACTTTCATTAAACAAGGTTACAGTCCTCCCATGGCTGAGGCCCAAATCAGGAAAGCCAGCAACATCCCCAGGACTGAACTCCTGAAATATAAGCAAAACCAGAAAGAGGAACGTGTCCCTTTGGTTGTCACCTACAACCCACACCTGGAAATCTTAAGGAGGATTGCTAAGGAACTTCATCCCATTTTACACAAGGATCACAGACTGAGAACGATATTCCCTAAACCTCCACTCTTGTCATATCGGCAACCACACAATCTAAAACAGATGATTGTCAGGAGCTCTTTGAATAGGCCTCAACAAAACGGAACATCACCCTGCCGACAAAAAATATGTGGGACCTGCAGACACATTTACTCCACTGACAGGGTAACGATACCAGGTTCACAACAGGAGTACAGAATACAAGGTAAATTTTCTTGTGGGTCCACCAATCTGGTATATCTGATCATGTGTGCTAAATGCCCCAATGTTATGTACGTGGGAGAAACTGGACAAACTCTGCGCAAACGTATGAATGGACACAGGCACACTATTAATGATACCAAATCTGGACTCCCAGTTGCTACACACTTTCGGTCCAACGGACACAGCATGGATGATCTTCGTGTCACTGCCCTGAAGGGCGGCTTCAAAACGTCAAATGACCGATTAATAGCAGAAACAAAATTTATAAATTGTTTCAAAGCTGTGCAGAAGGGTCTGAATAAGGACAACAACTTTCTATATTGGTATGTGATTGATGATATATGAACTGTCTCAGCCACCCTAGCTGAACTTGTGAACTAAGAATTTACGATACCTCTGGGTCAATCCTAATACCAGGTCTGTGAGCAATAAAGTAAACAAGGATCCTTATCTTACCCCATTTAGATAGTCTGTTTGTATTAAGGCATCTTAATGATGTATTTATGCTTGAAAAAAAATATCTGTTTTTCCTTTTGATGTTGCATGTATATAAGCTGTCTGTACCACCAGCTTGCAAACTAACAGGACATAAACCTGACGAAGGCTGCAAGGCCGAAAGCTTGTTTATTCTTATTCATTTGTAGTTAGCCAATAAATGGTATCATCCTGATTTAAAACTTCTTGCTTTTACTGAACTATGAGCACCGCTCATTTATATGCTTAACTGTGCTAGAGGTGGGCGTGGTCATGCAGGCTCACAGGGGAAAGTTATAAATAAATTACCAAGGGGTGAGCAGCACAAACCAAATTTTTTTTATGCAATTCTATGCAAAGCATGCACGCAGCGCTGGAGGTCCCCAGACTCCATAAGAAATATATAAGTACAGAGGGGCTGCAGCACACAACAGGAAAACAGTGACAGGGGCTCTTGGTTACGCTTTAACGCGCTTAAGCTCACCAACTGCGCCAAAGTGTCCCCAATCTGGTGAGTCCTACTCTAACCAGGCAAAAATGCTAGTTTTAATCAGCGTTCTAGTGGGAACCATACCAAAAGCCCAAGGGTCAACTAAATGGCAGAAATGGAATTAGTTAGTAGCTAGTAGAAGGTGATGTGTTTTTAATTCCATTTCTGCCATTTAGTTGACCCTTGGGCTTTTGGTATGGTTCCCACTAGAACGCTGATTAAAACTAGCATTTTTGCCTGGTTAGAGTAGGACTCACCAGATTGGGGACACTTTGGCGCAGTTGGTGAGCTTAAGCACGTTAAAGCGTAACCAAGAGCCCCTGTCACTGTTTTCCTGTTGTGTGCTGCAGCCCCTCTGTACTTATATATTTCTTATGGAGTCTGGGGACCTCCAGCGCTGCGTGCATGCTTTGCATAGAATTGCATAAAAAAAATTTGGTTTGTGCTGCTCACCCCTTGGTAATTTATTTATAACTTTCCCCTGTGAGCCTGCATGACCACGCCCACCTCTAGCACAGTTAAGCATATAAATGAGCGGTGCTCATAGTTCAGTTAGTAGCTAGTAGAAGGTGAGGTGTTTTTAATTCCATTTCTGCCATTTAGTTGACCCTTGGGCTTTTGGTATGGTTCCCACTAGAACGCTGATTAAAACTAGCATTTTTGCCTGGTTAGAGTAGGACTCACCAGATTGGGGACACTTTGGCGCAGTTGGTGAGCTTAAGCGCGTTAAAGTGTAACCAAGAGCCCCTGTCACTATTTTCCTGTTGTGTGCTGCAGCCCCTCTGTACTTATATATTTCTTATGGAGTCTGGGGACCTCCAGCGCTGCGTGCATGCTTTGCATAGAATTGCATAAAAAAAATTTGGTTTGTGCTGCTCACCCCTTTGTAATTTATTTATAACTTTCCCCTGTGAGCCTGCATGACCACGCCCACCTCTAGCACAGTTAAGCATATAAATGAGCGGTGCTCATAGTTCAGTTAGTAGCTAGTAGAAGGTGAGGTGTTTTTAATTCCATTTCTGCCATTTAGTTGACCCTTGGGCTTTTGGTATGGTTCCCACTAGAACGCTGATTAAAACTAGCATTTTTGCCTGGTTAGAGTAGGACTCACCAGATTGGGGACACTTTGGCGCAGTTGGTGAGCTTAAGCGCGTTAAAGCGTAACCAAGAGCCCCTGTCACTGTTTTCCTGTTGTGTGATGTAGCCCCTCTGTACATATACAGTGGAGGAAATAATTATTTGACCCCTCACTGATTCTGTAAGTTTGTCCAATGACAAAGAAATGAAAAGTCTCAGAACAGTATCATTTCAATGGTAGGTTTATTTTAACAGTGGCAGATAGCACATCAAAAGGAAAATCGAAAAAATAACCTTAAATAAAAGATAGCAACTGATTTGCATTTCATTGAGTGAAATAAGTTTTTGAACCCCTACCAACCATTAAGAGTTCTGGCTCCCACAGAGTGGTTAGACACTTCTACTCAATTAGTCACCCTCATTAAGGACACCTGTCTTAACTAATCACCTGTATAAAAGACACCTGTCCACAGAATCAATCAATCAAGCAGACTCCAAACTCTCCAACATGGGAAAGACCAAAGAGCTGTCCAAGGATGTCAGAGACAAAATTGTAGACCTGCACAAGGCTGGAATGGGCTACAAAACCATTAGCAAGAAGCTGGGAGAGAAGGTGACAACTGTTGGTGCGATTGTTCGAAAATGGAAGGAGCACAAAATGACCATCAATCGACCTCGCTCTGGGGCTCCACGCAAGATCTCACCTCGTGTAGTGTCAATGGTTCTGAGAAAGGTGAAAAAGCATCCTAGAACTACACGGGAGGAGTTAGTGAATGACCTCAAATTAGCAGGGACCACAGTCACCAAGAAAACCATTGGAAACACATTACACCGCAATGGATTAAAATCCTGCAGGGCTCGCAAGGTCCCCCTGCTCAAGAAGGCACATGTGCAGGCCCGTCTGAAGTTTGCAAATGAACACCTGCATGGTTCTGTGAGTGACTGGGAGAAGGTGCTGTGGTCTGATGAGACCAAAATAGAGCTCTTTGGCATTAACTCAACTTGCTGTGTTTGGAGGAAGAAAAATGCTGCCTATGACCCCCAAAACACCATCCCCACCGTCAAGCATGGGGGGAAACATTTTGCTTTGGGGGTGTTTTTCTGCTAAGGGCACAGGACAACTTAATCGCATTAACGGGAAAATGGACGGAGCCATGTATCGTGAAATCCTGAACGACAACCTCCTTCCCTCTGCCAGGAAACTGAAAATGGGTCGTGGATGGGTGTTCCAGCACGACAATGACCCAAAACATACAGCAAAGGCAACAAAGGAGTGGCTCAAGAAGAAGCACATTAAGGTCATGGAGTGGCCTAGTCAGTCTCCGGACCTTAATCCAATAGAAAACCTATGGAGGGAGCTCAAGCTCAGAGTTGCACAGAGACAGCCTCGAAACCTTAGGGATTTAGAGATGATCTGCAAAGAGGAGTGGACCAACATTCCTCCTAAAATGTGTGCAAACTTGGTCATCAATTACAAGAAACGTTTGACCTCTGTGCTTGCAAACAAGGGTTTTTCCACTAAGTATTAAGTCTTTTATTGTTAGAGGGTTCAAAAACTTATTTCACTCAATGAAATGCAAATCAGTTGCTATCTTTTATTAAAGGTTATTTTTTCGATTTTCCTTTTGATGTGCTATCTGCCACTGTTAAAATAAACCTACCATTGAAATGATACTGTTCTGAGACTTTTCTTTTCTTTGTCATTGGACAAACTTACAAAATCAGTGAGGGGTCAAATAATTATTTCCTCCACTGTATATATATATATATATATATATATATATATATATATATATATATATATATGTATCCTTTGGATTATATGTGTTTACCATATATATACTAACGTCTGACGTCGTTACGTGCACCAGGAAGCAAACGGACCGGCCGGTCGGGAGCAGCAAGCGCGTACGAGTGATAGACCCTGCGGCTGAGGGTAGGACCAGGAGCGGAATTCCGCGGAAGTCCTCCTTCTATTGCGTAGACCCAGCGGATGGGCATCGGCAAGGATTTATATGCTCTGAATAAACTCCGGGACGCGTAAGTACAATTTTATATGCGCCCAGAGGCTAACTGTACAGGATTACGCTATGTACTTTTTAAATGTTTTTTATTGAGATAACTTTATTGGATTAAAAGAAGATTTACAACATCAGATCTATGGTATTGACTGACAGCTAATCTAAGCGTTGTATCCACCTGCAAGCGGAGGTGGGCAGCATCTGGTGAGCCTTTTGGCATATACTTCTTTGGGATTGGCACTGAGTCAACACTGAGTGAGATTACTAGCACGGAGGTTCTATTCATGCACCAGGTTCTGCTGAAATCAGAATAGTGTCATTAGAAGTGGAATTATCTGCATATTCTGAACGTTATTACCCTATGTGGAGTCTGATTTTGTTTCAGGTCTGGAGAGCGCAGCAGTTTCTTTATACTATTACATCCTAATCTGGACTTTCTGCAGCGATCCCAGGGACTGGTGAACTTTTGACTTTTTTCTGGAACTGTGGCGCAGTGTTTTAAATTAATAGACATATCTTGTTACCAATATTCAAAATGGAGTCTCTGCAGTCAATTATCCTTTCTGTTCAACCAAACGACTTTATGGTTTCAAATTTCAATAGACTTAAAGGACGCATATTTCCATATTCCAATCCATCCACAATATCAATCATTCCTCAGATTTGTTATTCAAGACATACATCTTCAGTTCAGAGCTCTTCCATTTGGTCTTTCTACTTCACCCAGAACTTTTTCCAAAATCCTACAAGCTGCCATTATTCAGAGAAAATGAGATACACATTTTCATTATCCACATATATACACACTTAGCGGTGCCATAGCAATTGAGCATGCAGTGGTAGCGACTGCCCCAGGGCCCCTGGATGAGAGGGGCCCTCCTTCATCCTCTTAATCAGCTTTTCATTGGTGTTATTATACTTACAATGATTACCCCTATGTGTTTTCTAGTTAGGAGTAACCAGTAACAAACTGCTTCCCTCCCCAATCTAAACCTTTCTGACACTGCAGCTGGTTTGGAGCATAAAGGCTAAAAAGGTACCTGGCAAAATGGGCACAAGAGATAGGCGCTGGTGTAATATCAGTAAAACTACCGATATTCTACTTTTAGGCACTATACTATTACGATAGTAAAATATTAGTCATTTTTTTATCGCTTAACCTGAGCCCATTCTCACTTGAACCCCTTCCTCTATCGATTCCTAACCTTAACCGACCCCCCTCCAATCGATGCCTATCCTTATCCAACCCCCCAACTGATGACTAACCCTAACTAATTCTTGCCTCCAGTGTCCAAATTTAATGCGTCAGATCTTAGTGATCCATATACCAAAAGCTGGTATAACTGCAGCTTTTCAAGTAGCAGTTACAGTTCATATAATGTATAATATGCATTAGAATAGGACAAACGAGATGGAACTGCATCAATATAAAGTAAAGCCAGACAAGTTTTGACATTCTTTTTTAATCTGAATGCTCAAGCAGTTTAAAGAAATGAAGAAATCTTTTTGGAGCAAGATTTCTTCTACTCCCACAGTCTCAAGGGAACAACTTAACAGCAATTCAGTGAGAAGAAGATCAATATGTACAGCTGGAAGACTTCTGCAGTCTGCTGCTGTGCTGCACTTACGAGTGACTCTGCTTTCAGGTAGCGAAACGCTGACACTGCCATATGGTGATTCTACTTATGAAAGTTTCAGATTACAATACGAAGGTGACCAAAATAAAATGAAAACTTCATGCTGCACGTTCTCCTTCTATGAAGCAATAATTGATACAGAAGTAACATGATTCATATAATTACCATTACAACTCTACTTTACACAACAGATAATGGTTAGGGCGAATGTTTGACCACGTTTTGTTCCACCTTTGCTTGTTGCTTCTGTGTGATATGTACTTAAAGAGAAACTTCAGCCTAAACAAACATAATGTCATTAAGTTACATTAGTTATGTTAATTAAAATAGATAGGTAATATAATCTCTTACCCACCCTGTTTTAAAAGAACAGGCAAATGTTTGTGAATTCATGGGGGCAGCCATCTTTTTGGTTGAAAGGAGGTGACAGGGAGCATGAGACACAGTTTCAACTGTCCTGTCTCAACAACATCAGAAATCCCATCATGCTTTGCACAGTATCAGGGGAAAAATGCCCGGGCAGTTTTCTTTGATGGGGCGGAGCTTAGCTTCTGTACAGCCAAACATGAGGCTTGGATAAGAAAAACAAAGTCCTGATGCTGTGAAACTGTTAAAGAAACACCAAGCCTTTTAAGTACTGCTGAGTAGATTTGTAGTCTGGAGGTTCACTTTAAAGTTGTGCTTTTATGTAAATGGAACTCTGCAATGCAATAATACCGTAGTTTTAAATATTCATGCCAGGGCTTTGCCTTTAAAATTCTTGTCCAAGGCATCTGGCACACTTTTTAATTCTGGGTGTGTGATTGTGCAGGACGCAGAGCTCAGCCTTCCAGCGCAGGTGCAGATGGCTTGCACCTGTTCACTAGCATGGAGCCAAACGTCCTCTGCTTTTTCAACTGAGACCAAGTGGGGGCTCTGTGTAGCTGCACAGACACAAGCTGTCCTGCACCTGCACAGTGCAGACACACTTGTTCACATTCAGAAGCACTGCCATGAAATTCAAGGGTTCTAGCACTAAAGCGATGAGGTGGAAGAAGACAGGGAAGCCTTTGGCGGATCCAGCGACTTCCCCCTACTAAGAAAAGTATGGTAACCACTTCACTTCCCCTTAAACACCAGAGCAATGTTCACCTGTCAGCGCTCCTTCCATTCATTTGCCTATAACTTTATTACTACTTATCAAAACAAAACAATCTATATCTTGTTTTTTTCAAGAACAATTAGGCTTTCTTTGGGGGTACTTTTTGCTAATAATTATTTAGTTCTGACTGTATTTCAACAGGAAAAATAAGAAAAAATGGAAAAAAAATCATTATTTCTCAGTTTGCAGCCATTATAGTTTTAAAATAATACATGCTACCATAATTAAAACTCACACATTTTATTTGCCCATTTGTCCCAGTTATTACAATGTTTAAAATATTTCCAAATGTATGGTGACAATATTTTAGTGCATTTTTTCAGTTTTGTGTCCGTCACTATTTACAAGCCCATAGTTTCAAAATGAACAGTAACATACCCTCTTGACATACATATTAAAAAAGTTCAGTCCCAAAGGTAACTAATTATATAATTTTTTAATTTAATTTTTTTATAAATACAAAAAAGAGTATTTATGGGATAGTGTGGTAGGTAATGTGTTAATTTAAAATGTATTTGTGGGTCTTTTTTTAAATTATATGTGTGTAGGTGTCATTTTACTATTTGGCCACAACATTTCCTCGCATATTACTTCCTGTTGCATCTCTATAGTACGCTAAATAGGAAGTAATGCGTGCATGGGAAGTAAACAAATGATCATGGCATCTCTTTGATGCTTGTGACCATTCATATGGGGACAGAGATTAATGAATGGGAACCACGTTCCCATTCATTCATCTCCTGTCTAACAATCAAAATGACTCTGTAATAAAAGAATGTTGCAGTAAAAATAAATCATTGGTCTGCTTACCCTAGTTTTACCTCAGAAACGGCGTCCCATAAAAGCACTGATGGCATTGCACAGCAGAAAAGCCTAGCTTCACAGGGGCACCATTCTGTGAAGAGATGTCAGTGTGACACAATGCAACTACTAGCCCACCCCTACTCCATGCACTAAAAGTCACAAAAACGACGCAGAAACAGGATTGTCTGAGGACCATGCCTTATCTGTACCTATGTTGTACATGCATGCGAGCAAGTCCCTTTTATTGCCAGCACAGAACTGTATGCCAGTGGAGGTGGGAAGTTTTTGAATAAATATGGGCAGAGATGTATTTGAATAAACAGCAAACAGCCAATGACATGCACTTGCATACAAACATGCACAGTCAGTTTGTATGTGAAGAGAAAGACTGAGATAGCTCTTTTTCTTCAGACAATCATGTTGCTGTAGCTGTGTGCAGCATTTAGTTCGGGGTGGAGAAGGAACCCATAATAGATTGTGCCACACACACCTCTTCCTATTCCTATTGTGTTGTTGAACACAGTCAATGCTTTTATGGGACACAGTTTTTAAGGTAAATTTAGGGCAAACAGACCAATAATTTATTTTTACAGCAACCTTATTTTGTTACAATGTCACTTTGATTTATTAATGACATTTTGGAAAAATACAATATTGTACTTTGATAGTTGTCATTTAAGGGGAGGTTAGCCTGAATTTGACTTGCTGATCCGCTGCCTCATAGATAACAGCAATGTTTTTTTGCTATGCAAATAAAGACAAAGGGACCTCAGACAAGATATTTGTAGCAATGGTACTATATCTACCCAGGTTATCGAATCATGTCAGTTAAGGTAAAAATAAGGCTATTTGATTCTAGGAAAGTCCTTTGTAGGTGTATTTCTAAATATACAGTATAAATGTCTCTTTATTTTCACTTCAGGTTTGCTTTAAAGTAAATCTAAAGCGATATTAAAAACAAAACACAGATACTTACCTCTGGGTCCTATAGAGCCTTCCCATTCTCCTCACAGTCCCCTCATTCCCCCGCAGGCTTCTCCATTCAAATCTCCTGCCGCAGGAGACTTCGGAAGTCTTTGGGAGCCCGAGTCCTTCCAAAGACAGGTGGCTCTGCACTGCGCATGCCCAAGTGTGTGAGAGAGGGCGCTCGTGTGTGCACAATACAGAACCGCCTGTCTTCAGGAGCTCGAGTGCGCTCGAAGACTTCCGAAGCCCAGCCAAAGTGGAAGAGGGCAGTTTACGACCCACTGGTCACAGATTGCTAACGGGGGAGCCTGCGGGGGAATGCTGGGACCATGAGGAGAACAGGAACTGTCTCAGGTAACCCCAATGTTAAGATCAATGTGTGTTGCTACTGCTTATGTGGTGAAGCCCTACAATCATGAGCTCAGCCCTCTTGGCCTATAAAAGCCTGCAGTGGTTAAAAAGGCTTTCAGCGGGAAGTCTTCTTTTTTTTATATATATATATTGTTTTTCATTCTAAAAGAATAAATACTAAATTAAGAAAACATGTAAATATAAGGTTTCAAATTCTAATTAATTTATTATGAATCCTACATGCAATGTTATATGATTAAGAATCTTAAAAGGGTTAAAAAGTTTAATCTATTCCATTTTTTATTCTTCACTGACTTCATTTCATATTTGTTTCACTGCCAGTTCCTTTTATTTCTTTCTATCATATCTATATAACAATACTAAGAACCTTTCTTCCTGCAAAAATAGTTCAAAGTCATCTGTGTGTGACGCACTACTGTTTGGTCTAATTGGTGTAACCTGTGATTGGCTGTCTGACCTTCATCCTTTAATAAGCCTCATATTCATCATGTACTTCTCCTTACATACTCTCTACAAGCTCTTAGGTGGAAACAGGTGACCTCTTTCATACTGATTGCTATTCACTTCACAAAGATTAGGTAGATATTGGCAAGGACAAGGCATTAGCAAGCCAGCCTCATGATTTGAAAAGTAGTATTATAAAGTACAGTAGGTTTTATAAAGAGATAAAGAGTGAAAATATTGTATGGCTAACCCACATGGAAGCTCTACGTCATACTAATCAATCATTAACTTGCGATAGCAATCACCTCATTTGCAGCAAATTCATATATATATATATATATATATATATATAGAGAGAGAGAGAGAGAGAGAGAGAGAGAGAGAGAGAGAGAGAGAGAGAGAGAGAGAGAGAGAGAGAGAGAGAGAGAGAGTGTGTGTGCTAACATACAGTTGACCTGTAGTCTAAGTCTTATTTAGTGATGTGTACTTATTTAGTGATGTGTACTACGAGTACAGTAGAAGATAAAGAGGCGCCCAATGTATATATAAAACACTTTAAAATCAATAAAACAAAAAGGATTGAGGTGGCTTACCTCATAGATGACAAAACACTTTAGGTAGGGAAGTTTGATAGAATGTTCAGCACAGGCAACGCGTCTTGCGGGTCTATGCCCACTTCCTCAGGCCAAATAAAATGCCACAGTAGTCTATAGACCGCACTTGGCGCGCTCAAGTGCGGTCTATAGACTACTGTGGCACTTTATTTGGCCTGAGGGAGTGGGCATAGACTCGTGAGGCGCGTTGCCTGTGCTGAACATTCTATCAAACTTTCCTACCTAAAGTGTTTTGTCATCTATGAGGTAAGCCACCTCAATCCTTTTTGTTTTATTGATTTTAAAGTGTTTTAAATATACATTGAGCGCCTCTTTATCTTCTACTTTACCTTATTCCCCCCAGTCCTCCCTGGAGGGGGGCCTTGTACACCTGTTAAAGGAGCGCAGGTTTTTCATGAAGAGAGCAACCGAGTCCAGGATTCCTGGGTAACCTGAGTGGAGTCGGGTTTCAAAATACTCCACCTGCTTGAAGTGGTCGGTTGCCCCTTGGTGCAACCCACTTTTGTGAGTACTCTTCTCCAGAAGCATTTTTCTATACAAAACTATTCGTGACATACTGCACCATTGGGGCTCCCGTTTGTCTTTGCTTTTTCGTTCCGTTATTATACATTTGTACTACGAGTAGCTACCAGTATGTAGCGATCTCTCGTAGTGCACATCACTACTCTTATTAAACATTTTGTGATGCACCCAGCTGAAATATATGCCCTGTTTTGAGACTCTCATCTTCAAGGGTATAGATTTCAATATCCCAGTTCCATGCGCCCCCACCATGATTGTACTTCTGCTGCTACTACACTCAGCTGTCCTATGACTTAATAAAAGATTATCATTGACTAATTTGTAGTGAATTTTGTTAAATGGTTAGTAGTACATAAAAGATTGAGAAAGGGACCAAATAGACATACTCAGGGCGGTTTCTTGGGCAGTGCGGGCAGAGTGACCGCCCTGGGCGCAGACCGGCAAGTAGAAAAAGGGAGGCACAGGCAAAAGGACATAACCGGCCGCAAGGGAGCTGGCGGCGTGCGGTACAACCAAATGGAAGAAGAAAGAAGATTACCAGCATGAACACCTTCCCTGACTCCTCCTAGGCTGCCACTGTCAGATGTCAAGTCATCATCACGTCACCACCGCGTGATGACACCTGATGACCTGTAGCGGTACTGCAGGCTGTCAGTGCGTGGTGCCCATGGAGGAGTCGGATTTTCAGGCTCTCTTTGTCTGTGTGTTTTTCTGGTCCCTGCTTCCTCCTGGATGAGTGACGGGTCACTAGTAAGTAGGCAGATCTACTTGTGACCAATGACTGTGTGACTGTCCCTAAAGAGTAAGTGTTCGCGAGTCCACAGGGGTGGGGTGGAAAGGGGCACAATTTTTACACCCTTGCCCTGGGTGAGCCTAGAAACTGCCCTGGACATAATAACAACCTTCCTTGCCCGTGCAGACGGAGTGGTTTACTACAGGTCATCTTAAAAATCCCTGCAGTAGTACTCACTATTTTCACCACTATAGAAACATGAAAGGACGTGTTCAAATAAATGTAAATGGAGCGAAAAAAATAATCCACAAGTCTGATTTTGCATGATATGCTGGTTTATCATTTGTCTGCAAATTCCTTAAGACCTATATCACAGCAACAAATATGTGCAAGACTGCAATGTAAAAAATATATTACACTTGTGTGCATGGGCTCATATGCAATGAACTTTTTCTCCTGACTTTTCTCCTAAATGATACTGTCACAGCTTGACAAATAAATGGCTTTTAGCCACTTCCCTTCCCTGGGGTTTCCCCCTTAACAACCAGAGCAAATTTCTGCATTTCACACTCCTCCCATTCATTAGCTAATAACGTTATCACTACTTATCACACATAAATTATCTCTACCTTGTTTTTTCGCTACCAATTAGGCTTTCTTTGGGTTGCACTTTTTGCTAAGAATTATTTTATTTTTCATGCATTTTAAAGGGAATAAGGGGAAAACATGAAAAAGTAATTATTTCTCAGATTTCAGTCATTATAGTTTGAAAATAATAAGTGCTACTGTAGATTAAACCCACAAATTTGATTTGCCCATTTGTCCTGGTTATTACAGAATTTAAATGATGATCCTAGTACAATGTATGGCAAAAATATATTATTTGGAAATTAAGGTGCATTTGATCCATTTTGTGTCTTTGGTTTTCCATATAATTTATAAGGCTCTTTTTTTATCCCACCCCCCACCTCTAGTTAGCCAGATGTGCTCCTTTCTATTCCCCCCTCCCCTATAGTTTGCCAGATGTACCTCTGTATCCCTCCCCAGCCCTAGTTAGCCAGATGTGCCTCTGTAACCCCCCTCTCCTCAGTTAGTCAAATGTGCCTGCTTATCCCTCCCCCACAATTGTCCAGAGTGTTTCTTTATTTCCCCCCTCACCCCATAGATAGCCAGGTGTGTGCCGCTGTATTCCCCACTTCCCCTATGAATAGCCAGCTTTGTGCTCTTTAATTCCCCCCCATGTATAACAAGATTTGGGCCCCTTAAGACACCCCCTCCCCCAAATGCCAGGTGTTTTTCCCCCCTCCCCCGCAGAGGTGGGTGCAGGAAAGCATAACAAGTAACAATCTCTCACTTGACCTTGTTCCACTTGCGATCCCGATCCCCTCCCTGCAGTACCGATGTCAGGCTCACTATGGTGAATGGATTGGGTCCTGACTTGATTATCAAGCCAGGGCCGCATCCATTCAGCATAGTGAGGCTGACATCGGTACTGCAGGGAGGGGATCGCAATCGCCAGTGGAACAAGTTCAGATTAGAGATTGTAACATATTGATTCTCCATGCTGCTCGGCATGCAGCATGGAGAAGGGGGGTCATTACAAGGGATTGGTTGAGGGGGATCAGACTCCCGGGAGGGGATCCTTGATTAGTGTAGTTAGGGGGAGGGAGTTAATGAGCTCAGGCTGTGCTCATTAAATGAAAGTAATTTATATTCACGTCATGTGGCTTTCAGGAGTTACTAGCAACAAAGTGAATATACTGTAGTTAGGATGTAAACTGGTTACCACCAGCAAGCAATAAAATACTTCGAATAATTGTGATAGTACTTTTCCACCTTCTGTTTGGTCCTTTTTCAGCTGCAAAGTGCTGAAAAACTATTTTAAAGAGTAAATGAAAAATGATCTGTTAGTAGAAAACTCGGGAAAACTCAGGAGAAAAACTTACGGTAATTGCATATAGGCCCATGAGAGATAAATGTCCCATGAGAGTCATCATTTAACACAATAGTGCAACCAAAAGCTGCATGTTTAGTCCCATACTCATTGTTTATTTTAGTTTTTAGTTTTCTACAATCTGGATTTCTAGATCCAACAAGCAATTACAGCCTTTTTAATTTTGCTAAGCAAATTGTGTTGTGCTGTTTTAATTTGAAACTTGATCAAATCCAGCAGCCTTAATTACATTCACTAAATATTTTGCATTGGTGACAAAAGTTTTGTTAAAGATTAGACTAAAATAATTGGCTTTCATCAGTCCCCTTTTCCATAAAAGAAAAATGAAATTAATTATACCGCATGAAAATTAATTGGTGGTGGTAGATTTTTTTTGTTTCACCTGAATAAAAGATAAAAGTAAAATACATTAATGAATAAATCAATTGCTCACATCAAAGGACACTTCTTAGAACAATGACTACAAGCTGGAGAGAGCAAGAGGTGAGAATTTTCTGTCCAGAACGGTAGCTAACATCTGAAAATTGTTTTGGTACAACCGGGTCACCTTAGAACATTTTTTAGCTCCTTACAAAACTTTAAAAAAAACCTTAAGGGGAAATATTTTTGTAACTGTTTCCTGACCCCTTTTAAATGTATTTCTATAAGAACCTACATAATTTAATTGATAGAAATATTGCTTCATTAACTTCTATTTATGCACTCAGATTAGTTACATAAAAACATTTAGGGCTCATACTCATCTTCAATTTATATTGCCTGATATGTTCATTGGAGATTGTTTCCTGCGCCTTTCCACAATATGTAGGGGGCCTTGGTTCTCTAAATGTCGAAAATATAACTGCATGAAGACAGTTCATTGCAGTTTTACAAGTATTTATGAAAGTGATGTAGCGGGATCATTCAGATCAGTAATGAGAGCTTGGAGGGTGGAAAGTACTAGCGAAAGGAGTGAATAGGGATCCAAGTGTCCATGGCTCACCATGTAGTGCTGGAACAGAGGCTGCAGTTGGTAACCCCAGTCTTTTAATCCTGTAGTGTAAGTTTGGGAGAGCACTGGCACGGGAGACTTTGTTTGTGGAAGCAATCCATGGACAAGCGTAACATTAGCAGCGCAGAAAGACATTTTGCAGTCAGATTAAAGGAAACCAGAGACGGATAGTGAAAAGATTTTATACATACCTTAGGCTTCCTCCTCTCCCATGCACCTGGATCACTCCCACGCTGCCATCCTTCGATGTCTGCAACTACGAGAACCGGCTCCCATTACTAACATCATCGGGGCCAGGCTACACCAGAGAAGTGCGCCCTCTACGTATCTCTCCAGCAGCTGCTGGAGAGATACGCAAATAGAGCACTTCACTTACGCTTAGACTGGCTCCAAGCCTCCGACTGATGGCAGAGCGGGGACACGGTTTTCGTAGCTGCAGACATCGGAGAACGGCAGTGTGGGAGCGATCAAGGCACATGGGGAAAGAGGAAGCCCCGGGTATGTATAAATATTTTTCATTATCCCATCTCTGGTTCACTTTAAGGGCATATCTTGAGCCCGATACATGTCAGTTGATCCTGTGGATGGAATTGTTTCCTGTGTCTATCCCAGTGCTGGGCCGAAATTACGCATTAGCGTAATTACGCATCGTAATTCACTACAAATGCACCGTAAGCGTTACGTGTAAGGTTACAGTATTACACGTAATTAATTACGCATAGACCGTAGGTTACGTTATTACGCGTAACAAATTACGCGTAAGACAGTAAACTCCTATTGAAATTACACAGTCTGCCGTAATCGCGTAATATTACGCTCCCGTATAATATAAAAAAGCTGCCGACTTTAAGGATTAATAGCAAAGCCCCCTTAAGTGCTAAGAGCCTCAAATTTGGAGAATATATTAAGGAGATCAGAAGGAATAAGAGGAAAACAAATTTTTTTCAAAAAGATCTTATAGTTTTTGAGAAAATCAATGTTAAAGTTTCAAAGAAAAAATATATACATTTAAAAACCCGCCGACTTTAACGGTTAATAGCAAAGCCTGCTTAAAATTTAGAAACACCAAATTCCCAGGGTATATTAAGGGGATCAGTGGGAATAAGAGGAAAAAATTTTATTTCAAAAAGACCTTATAGTTTTTGAGAAAATCGATTTTTAAGTTTCAAGGGCAAAAATGTCTTTTAAATGCGGAAAATGTCAGTTTTTTTTGCACAGGTAACAATAGTGTTTTATTTTCATAGATTCCCCCAAGTGGGAAGAGTTTTACTTACTTCGTTCTGAGTGTGGGAAATATAAAAAAAAAAACGACGTGGGGTCCCCCCTCCCAGACCTCTTTAACCCCTTGTCCCCCATGCAGGCTGGGATAGCCAGAATGCGGAGCACCGGCCGCGTGGGGCTCCGCACCCTGACTATACCAGCCTGCATGGTCCATGGATTGGGGGGTCTCGGAAGGGGAGGGGCAGCCAAGCTTTCCCCTCCCCCTCCGAGCCCTTGTCCAATCCAAGGACAAGGGGCTCTTCTCCACCTCCGATGGGCGGTGGAGGTGGAGGCCGCGATTTCCTGGGGGGGGGGGGGGGGTTCATGGTGGCATCTGGGAGTCCCCCAGATGCCCACCCCCCCTCCCAGGAGAAATGAGTATAGGGGTACTTGTACCCCTTACCCATTTCCCGCCATCCACTTCGCCCACACCTGTCTCCCATATACATGCTGGCACCCATGGGTGCCAGCATGTATATAGGTGACATATGGGAGAGGCGGGGAGGGCAGCGAGATTTCTGATTTGAAGGAACCCCATTGGTCTGCTAAGGACCAATGGGGCTCCTTGGAGCCCAAATACAAAGATGCTTTAGAGAGCTCTGAGCTATATAGCTCAGAGCTCTGTCGGCTGTGCAGGACGCTAAGTCCCGCCGGCTCCGCTGCCCTCCCCGCCTCTCCCACATGTCACCTATATACATGCTGGCACCCATGGGTGCCAGCATGTATATGGGTGACAGGTGTGGGTGGAGTGGACGGCGGGAGCCGGCGGGGACTTAGCGTAAGTGTATGCGGCGGCCGGCGGGTGAGCGGCGAGTGACGTCGGGTGTGGTGGAGTTACAAAGTAACAAAGTTGTTACATTGTAACAACTTTGTTACATTGTAACTGATTAGCCAATTTCCGAGGATATTGCATGGGAACTGGCTTTTAAAGGGACAGGTAAGTATTAATGGTTAATTAAGAATATTAAAGGACTTTTTTCGTGGTTATGTTTTTTGTTCAATTAAAATACTTTTTCTAAGTGTTTGTGTGTTTATTTACTTTTAACTCTTAAAGGAAATGGGTAAGGGGTACAAGTACCCCTATACTCATTTCTCCTGGGAGGGGGGGTGGGCATCTGGGGGACCCCTTTTTAAAGGGGACTCCCAGATGCCACCATGAACCCCCCCCCCAGGAAATCGCGGCCTCCACCTCCACCGCCCATCGGAGGTGGAGAAGAGCCCCTTGTCCTTGGATTGGACAAGGGCTCGGAGGGGGAGGGGAAAGCTTGGCTGCCCCTCCCCTTCCGAGACCCCCCAATCCATGGACCATGCGGGCTGGTATAGTCAGAGTGCGGAGCCCCAAGCGGCCGGTGCTCCGCATTCTGGCTATCCCAGCCTGCATGGGGGACAAGGGGTTAAAGAGGTCTGGCAGGGGGGACCCCACGTCGGTTTTTTTTATATTTCCCACACTCAGAACGAAGTAAGTAAAACTCTTCCCACTTGGGGGAATCTATGAAAATAAAACACTATTGTTACCTGTGCAAAAAAAACTGACATTTTCCACATTTAAAAGACATTTTTGCCCTTGAAACTTAAAAATCGATTTTCTCAAAAACTATAAGGTCTTTTTGAAAAAAAAAAATGTCCTCTTATTCCCACTGATCCCCTTAATATACCCTGGGAATTTGGTGTTCCTAAATTTTAAGCAGGCTTTGCTATTAACCGTTAAAGTCTGCGGATTTTTAAATGTATATATTTTTCCTTTGCAACTTTAACATCAATTTTCTCAAAAACTATAAGGTCTTTTTGAAAAAAAAAATTCCCTCTAATTCCTTCTGATCTCCTTAATATATTCTCCAAATTTGAGGCTCTAAGCAATTAAGGGGGCTTTGCTATTAACCCTTAAAGTCGGCGGCTACCTAACATTGATCCATGCGTCAACTTTTCCGCTTGGGAGCATGGCCTTACGCATTAATTGCTAATAGGAAATTACGCGTAAGGCAATAACGTAACAACCTGCATTACGGTATTCTTACGCGTAATTGCGTAAGGGCTATGCGTAATTACAGACATGAACCGTAAATATATATCTACGCTGTAAGCGTAATTCCGTAATGCGTAATAGCGTAAAATTACGCGTAATGATCCGTAAGCGTAGTTTTTTCCATTACGCCCAGCACTGGTCTATCCTAGAGTTGGGCCGAACGGTTCGCCTGCGAACGGTTCCATGCGAACTTCAGTGGTTCGCGTTCGCGTCCCGCAGGCGAACTTTTGGTGGAAGTTCGGTTCGCCCCATAATGCACCATGAGGGTCAACTTTGACCCTCTACATCACAGTCAGCAGGCCCAGTGTAGCCAATTAGGCTACACTAGCCCCTGGAGCCACTCCCCCCCTAATACAAGGCAGGCAGCGGCGGCCATTACGCTCACTCGTGTGCCTGCGTTAGTGAGAGTAGGGCGAGCTGCTGCAGACTCTCTCTCATAGGGAAAGATTAGTTAGGCTTAGCTTGTTCCTGGCTGCATACCTGTTCTGTTCAGTACCTGCATACCTGTTCAGTGAACCTGTTCAGTGAACCTGCCACTGCATACCTGTTCTGTGAACCCACCACTGCATACCTGTTCTGTGAACCCACCACTGCATACCTGTACTGTGAACTCACCACTGCATACCTGTTCAGTGAACCTGCCACTGCATACCTGTTCAGTGAACCCACCACTGCATACCTGTTCTGTGAACAGACCACTGCATACATGTACTGTGAACCCACCACTGCATACCTGTTCAGTGAACCTGCCTCTGCATACCTGTTCTGTGAACCCACCACTGCATACCTGTTCTGTGAACCCACCACTGCATACCTGTTCTGTGAACTCACCACTGCATACCTGTTCAGTGAACCCACCACTGCATACCTGTTCAGTGAACCCACCACTGCATACCTGTTCAGTGAACCTGCCACTGCATACCTGTTCTGTGAACCCACCACTGCATACCTGTTCTGTTCAAGGAACCCGCCACTGCATACCTGTTCTGTTCAGTGAACCCGCCACTGCATACCTGTTCTCGCCATGGTGCGCACCAGTCCAGCACGGCCGTCACTACACAAACAGCTGTTTGCGGTGCGTTACACGGTGAGTTTGGTGTGTCAGTGTGAAGCAGTACCTTTATTACACTACCTGATTGATGTATACACATGCAAGATGTTTTAAAGCACTTTAGGCCTGTCATTTAGCATTCAATGTGATTTCTGCCCTTAAAATGCTGCTTTGCGTCAAATCCAGATTTTTCCCGGGGACTTTTGGCATGTATCCCACTCCTCCACCTGGGGGTCCAGGTGTTAGACCCCTTGAAAGATCTTTTCCATCACTTTTGTGGCCTGCATAATTTTTTTTTTCAAAGTTCGCATCCCCATTGAAGTCTATGGCGGTTCGCGAACTTTTACGCGAACCGAACCTTACGCGGAAGTTCGCGAACCCGGTTCGCGAACCTAAAATCGGAGGTTCGGCCCCACTCTAGTCTATCCTTTTGTACCAATAATATTAAAGGGGCACTATGGCGAAAAATTTTAAAATTTTAAATATGTGCAAACATATACAAATAAGAAGTACAGTTTTTCCAGAGTAAAATGAGCCATAAATTACTTTTCTCCTATGTCGCTGTCACTTACGGTAAGTAGTTGAAATCTGACAGAAGCGACAGGTTTTGGGCTAGTCCATCTCTTCTTCATAGGGGTTTCTTAGCAAGGCTTTTATTCTTTATAAAGATATTCCCTAAAAGGATTTAAACAATGATGCTGGCAAGCTTCCCTGTACGCTACACAGTTTTTTTTGGCAGTTGGACAGAGCAACTGACATTCACTAAGTGCTTTAGAAAATAAATAAATCCCAGAGAATCCCCCATGAAGAGATGGACTAGTCCAAAACCTGTCGCTTCTGTCAGATTTCTACTACCTACTGTAAGTGATAGTGACATAGGAGAAAAGTAATTTATGGCCCATTTTACTCTGGAAAAACTGTACTTCTTATTTGTATATGTTTGCACATATTTTAAATTTGACAATTTTTCGCCTTAGTGCCCCTTTAACGGTTTTATACTTATCCAGAGTCTGCAGATCTTTCCCTCCCTTCTACCATGTTCTGCATGGCAAACTGGATCCTGCACCTGTGAGCAGTATATAATAGGGGGTTTCAGAGCATTTTTGGACACTATCTTTTTGATGTAGCATGTATTGCACACATTGTGCAACACAGGTTAAAGAAGCACCTATAAGCAATTAGCTTTTTCTCCTAAGTTGTCTCCTAGGATAGGATCTTCTGTTAAAAATAACTTTCAGCACTTTGTCATTAAAAATGTATCAATAGGTGAAAAAGAACTCTCAACATTATTTTGAGTATTTTCTTGTTTTCTGGTGATTCAAAAGGCATTATATTGACAAGGTGTGACAATAACACCTAGGAGGAAACTCAAGAGAAAAAATTAATTGCATATGGGCCTGAGTGTCTTACCTACTTAAAGGACCATTATCGAAAAAATGGTACGATGTAAAATGCTTGTAAACAGATTCAAATGAGAAGTACATTTCTTCCAGAGTAAAATGAGCCATAAATTACTTTTCTCCTATGTTGCTGTCACTTGCAGTAAGTAGTAGAAATCTGACAGAACCAACAGGTTTTGGAGTAGGCCATCTCCTCATGGGGGGTTCTTAGGGCTTTACTTATTTTCAAAATCACTTAGCAAACGGCAGTTGCTCCGTTCAACTGCCAAAAAAGTGTGACACGAGCAGGTAGGCTGGCCAGCATCTTTGTATGAATCCTTCTCAGGTAGAGTTTTTACAAAGAGTAAAGGTCATGCTGAGAATCCCCTATGAAGAGATGGACTAGCTCAAAACCTGTTAGTTCTGTCAGATTTCTTCTACTTACTGTAAGTGACAGCAGCATAGGAGAAAATTAATGTATGGCTCATTTTACTCTGGAATAAATGTACTCTTTATTTGTATGTTATTACATGTATTTTAAATTTTATGTTTTCGCGACAGTGGTCCTTTAACATGTGTTGCACTATGTACACAATGCCCCCAAATTTTACCAGCATTTAATAAATTGAGATCAAGGTGTACTATGATGTCTGCAGATAGATGACTAATGATTGGACATGCAGGAAAACCATGCTTAGCCCAGTGGTGTAGAAGTAGGGGTTGAGACGTCTCAACCGCATCGGGGCACTTCAACCACAGTATTAGCTCTTTATTGGTTCTGTGCTAGTAATAATCACTTCTGTAGATGATTTGAATGGTAGTAATCATCAGGGATGCTCAACTTCGGTTTTCGGGTGAAACCCGAATAGTTGCTATCCGTATTTTCACCCTCCTAATTATAATCAGCTGTGCGGGCTGGGCGGGGGAGAGGGGCAATCTTACCTCTCTGACATCTTCTTCGGTCTGTCCCTCGGCGCCTCCCATGATGTGCTCCAATCCGGCGTCACGTGACTATACACTTCCTCCTTCCTGGTTGAAGGCGGAAGTGTATAGTCACGTGACGCCGGATTGGAGCGCATCGTGGGAGGCGCCGAGGGACAGACCGGAGAAGACGTCAGAGAGGTAAGATTGACCCCCCTCCCAGCCCACACAGCTGATTGTAATTAGGAGGGTGAAAATCCGGATAGCAACTATCCAGGTTTCACACGACGCCGGAGTTGAGCATCCCTGGTAATCATTTACAAGCTGTTCCCCATCCCCTTCTTGCACCTCTGACACTGGTTTTGGGACGCCGCAGCAATTGTTATGTATAGACTACTTAGGGGAAGCCCAATGCAAAACTTGCACCGCAGCCGATAGCTCCTTAGCTACGCCACTGGCTTAGCCGGTACTAAAATTTCCAGCTCCAGCTCCCAACTACCATTTCTCTCCACAGGGTCGAACTGTCTGCTCAACAGTAGTGTTGGGCGAACATCTGGATGTTCGGGTTCGGTGTGGTTCGGCCGAACATGCCCCTGATGTTCGGCATGTTCGAGCCGAACCCCGAACCCAACCCGAACATGTCCCTTTGGGGCCCCCGAACGAGGGTACGCGTCATCTACATGATGACACGTACCCTCGTACGCGTCACCGCGGTACTTCTGCGCACTCTTGACGCGACTTCAAATGTAAACAGGAAGTGCGTCAAGAGAGGGCGGAAGTACCAGATGGTACTAGCGCCCAAGAACTCCGGCTTCCCTCTTCCTGCCCTCCTCCTCCTCAGGTACTTTTGGGCACTTAAATTTAATTATAGTGTACCGGCAGAAGGGAGAGCTTAGCGGGGAGGGGCGGGGGGCATTTCCGACCCCCCCCCCTGCGCTCGGAGCATGCTCTCCCTTTATGCTGGGACCCTATAGGGGGCTATGTTCGGCCGGACACGGCTGTGTTCGGCCAAACAAAGAAGGCCTGTTCGGGTTCGGGCACAATGAGGTGTTCGGGGGGTGCTGAACCAAACCCGAATAGGCCAAAATCCGGTCGAACCCGAACAGTGGCGAACACTGTTCGCCCATCACTACTCAACAGAGAGCCTAGCAGTTTGTTAGGGAATCAGTTACCCAAAGCAATCACCAATGATCATTTGGCTGACCTTAGTTGCAGGTGTGTACAGGGCCTTACAGACTACCTGCAGCGTGCAGAGTAAGGGCTGGTCCACATTGGCAGAAAACGTATAGTTTTTGGTGGGCGACTAAAGCGCTGTTTACCTCATTACTGGCTGCACATGCAGGTAAACCGTAGAGGGATCCCGCATGCCAGCGACATTGCAGGTGAGTAGTTGCAATAACTGGACGAGCCTGACTCGTCCTTACAGATAGTAGCTAATTTTTTTAGGATGAGTCAGGCTTGTCCTTAATGATAGGAAGGTTAAAAAAGTTGTCACTGTAGCATTGTAGCAGTGTACTGCACAGTGTGCTGTACTCAAGCAAAATAAGCCCTAGTTTGGTTAATAGTTGTTGAGCTTGTGTTTAGCCACCACCGCAGACAGTCTCATAGTGGGAGTGAGAAGGATGGTCTGAGAGTAACTCTGGTGGTTTCATTGATGGAGAAACCCTAGTTAGAATGGGCAGATGTGCCAGTGAACCCATTTGACCATCTGGATTGTAGATGACGAAGTGCCCAGGAGGTGTATACAACACCTCGATTAATGAATATAGTATGATAATCAGCACTCGCAAACTTTTGCCAGCAATTTTCTCATCTGGTTACTGCATTGGATATAGATTGGAATCTTGCTCCAGGGAAGATTAGGTCCTCAGAAGGAGTGAGGTGGCTTTCCTCCTTGTTTGTTAACCAGCCAAAGACAGACAGTGTTTGAAGAAGAATCTGTTGCTAACACAGTAGAGCCTTGGGATCTGAGGCTAGCAACAAAAGATTGTATATAATAGTGATAAAGTCCTAACTTTGCTTTCTCAACTGAGCCACCAGACACACTAGTACCAAAAAAGGTTGTCATGGCTGTGATAATGTCGAGAAGAAGGATGGTTACTGGAGAAGAATGTTACCAACTGCATGGTGGAAAGAAGTTTGAAATAATGAATGTATCTGCCAAGTCTATTGAATATATTCAGTTCTGTAAGGGAATGGCTGGTCCATTCATTTGTTGTAACTCCATCTTGAATGCTTTTAGAAAGATGAAGATTTAGGAATTTCAGATCCAGTACTGAACGCAGATCACCTGACTTCTTTACAATGAAGAGAGGAGAGTAGACTTCCTGAAAGCGCTCCTCTTCTGGAACCAACATAACAGCTGTTTTCTGCAATGAGTCATGAATGTAAAAGAGCAGGTCTCTGTATAGACAAAGTGACTGAGTTGTGGAGTGAACTTGCACATCCAAGAAAAACCGAACCACTCTGTACCTGTGGCCCACTCGTCCTTTATTGTTTTTGTCCAGATAATACAGAACTGCTGAAGTCTTTCAGCTACTATCTGGACTTCAGAATTTTCAATAGGACTCTGCGCTGACTGCTTTGTGAGCTTATGGAGATTAGCATGTGAAGTTTGCCAATTCCTATGGTCTGGTCTTTCCTTCCGCAATGTCTTCTCACCTTTGGTATAATACCAGCCTTGGTGACTGTTGGTTGCCAGATCCAACTTGTTACTAAAAAGATTTCTTCCATCAAACAGAATTTTAAACACATTTTGTTGGAAGCTGGGATTAGCAGACTAGATTTTTTTTTTTTTTTTAACAGGCCAAATCACTGTCATGCAAAAAGCCTGGCATATTAAGTGGACTGGACAAAATCTATAGCCGCTTCCCTAATAAACTTAGAGACAATATGAAAGTTCTCTAAGCTGCCAGGATAGAATCAGAATCCTTGTCCACTTCCGTGGCAACTGAAGATAGAGCCAGGGCTGGTTTACATGCCCCTCCAGTAGTAGTATACACCATCGTTAAATCTATATCAAGTTTATGGTCTAGGACATCTTAAAAAGTAATCAAGACTTTTAACCTTACATGGCATGCAAGACACATGACTGACATGTCCACCATGGAAGCGAATGCTAGGACTGGAGAATTTTCTTGAAGAAAAAGGATGATGTTTGGAAAGTCTGCTTTTTCAGGAAGGACTTTCTCCTTACCTTTTCCCATTCATCTTTATTTTATCTCTTTCAAGACAGAAAAGGAGAATGATGATTATTTCAGATGTTTCTTAGCCTGGAGAAGGGTTTCCTCTTCCCAGTGAATGGCTTCACAGATGGTTTGGATAAAGGAGAAATAGAAACCAGATATCTGTATGCTCACTCTCATTGGATTCCTGCTAAACCATAGATGATTGAGGATATTCAGTATCTTCATTGATTTGCTGGGAGGACGCTTGGGGACCAAAGAGCCTACATAGGAGTCTATTGATTCCTGGACAGCCTGCTTTATCATCTTGGATGTGTGCATTTGGTGGAACTCTGGCTCTTTTCCCATCTGGTGGAAACAGATCTACTTTACTGATTTCCCTGGCATGGTTCTGTCGCCACAAGCCCAGCAATCTAGGGGGCTATGGTGCCTTTAACTGGGACCTGATCCTCCAATTCCCAGGCAGATCATTTACCTGCTCCTTGAGCAGGATCCTGAGTGATGATATAAAGATCTTAAAGCAGGATCTCAAATGATGACAAAGAACCAATGTCCTAGAACTGCGGTGGGAACTTGCCCTCCTTTGTTCTCTTCTTCCTGGGCTTGTATATAAAAAAGTACAGCCCATTTATGGAAGGTGTGCTCTCTTTTTTTTGTAGAAAAGCGGGGTCACTTACCTGTATGACTCTTACCTATTGACCTTAGAATTATCTGTTTCTGGCACAGTGTGATCCAGAATGCAGTCCAACGGACCGCAAGAGTAGTGTTGGGCGAACAGTGTTCGCCACTGTTCGGGTTCTGCAGAACATCACCCTGTTCGGGTGATGTTCGAGTTCGGCCGAACACCTGATGGTGTTCGGCCAAACTGTTCGGCCATATGGCCGAACTAAGAGTGCATGGCCGAACGTTACCCGAACGTTCGGCTAGCGCTGTGATTGGCCGAACGGGTCACGTGTAGTGTTGGGCGAACATCTAGATTTAGCAAAAAGAGCTTATAGTTTTTGAGAAAATCGATTTTAAAGTTTGAAAGGGAAAACTGTCTTTTAAATGCGGGAAATGTCTGTTTTCTTTGCACAGGTAACATGCTTTTTGTCGGCATGCAGTCATAAATGTAATACATATAAGAGGTTCCAGGAAAAGGGACCGATAACACTAACCCAGCAGCAGCACACGTGATGGAACAGGAGGAGGGTGGCGCAGGAGGAGAAGGCCACGCTTTGAGACACAACAACCCAGGCCTTGCATGAGGACAAGAAGCGTGCGGATAGCAATTTGCATTTTGTCGCCATGCAGTCATAAATGTAATACAGATGAGAGGTTCAATAAACAGGGACCGGAAACGCTAACCCATCACAGATGTTCATTGTTCATGTTACTTGGTTGGGGTCCGGGAGTGTTGCGTAGTCGTTTCCAATCCAGGATTGATTCATTTTAATTTGAGTCAGACGGTCTGCATTTTCTGTGGAGAGGCGGATACGCCGATCTGTGACGATGCCTCCGGCAGCACTGAAACAGCGTTCTGACATAACGCTTGCTGCCGGGCAAGCCAGCACCTCTATTGCGTACATTGCCAGTTCGTGCCACGTGTCTAGCTTCGATACCCAATAGTTGAAGGGTGCAGATGGATTGTTCAACACAGCTTTGCCATCTGACATGTAGTCCTTGACCATCTTCTCCAGGCGATCGGTGTTGGAGGTGGATCTGCACGCTTGCTGTTCTGTGTGCTGCTGCATGGGTTTTAGAAAATGTTCCCACTCCAAGGACACTGCTGATACCATTCCCTTTTGGGCACTAGCTGCGGCTTGTGTTGTTTGCTGCCCTCCTGGTCGTCCTGGGTTTGCGGAAGTCAGTCTGTCGGCGTACAACTGGCTAGAGGAGGGGGAGGATGTCAATCTCCTCTCTAAAGTCTCCACAAGGGCCTGCTGGTATTCTTCCATTTTGACCTGTCTGACTCTTTCTTCAAGCAGTTTTGGAACATTGTGTTTGTACCGTGGATCCAGAAGGGTATAAGCCCAGTAATTGGTGTTGTCCAGAATGCACACAATGCGTGGGTCACGTTCAATGCAGTTCTAGGCAGAAGAGGTCATAGCCTAGGGTCACAAAAACCTGTTTATTTGGGCTATTTCAATGGTAGTGATGCTGACGTACATAAATCTCAGCCATGGCCGTTAGCAACGTCTGAATTTCACGAAATGTCTCATGCAGGTAGAAGACATATTGTTAGACTTGGATTCCAAAGATGGGGTCCCTACATCTCTGCAAACCAGAGTTACAGGGGTCCAAAATTGGTAAAATCCCCCATAGGCTTTCACTGCCTCCCTATTTCACTTTCAAAAATCTCACATCTTTTCAAAGGGCAATGGCTCAGCAGTACCAAATTTTCTAGCATTGTAGGGACTCTTAGGGGGATCATGACTGGTGAGTTTTGCCACTGCTGAGCCATTGCCCTTTGAAATGGTGTGAGATTTTGGAACGGTAAATAGTAGGCCCAATGAAAGCCTATGGGGGATTTTACCAATTTTGGAGCCCTGTAACTCTGGTTTGCAGAGATGTAGAGACCCCATCTTTGGAATCCAAGTCTAACAATATGTCTTCTACCTGCATGAGACATTTCGTGAGATTCAGACGTTGCTAACGGCCATTGCTGTGATTTATGTACGTCAGACTCGCCACCATTGAAATTGCCCAAATAAACAGGTTTTTGTGACCCTAGGCTATGACCTCTTCGGCCTAGGGGCCCAAAACTCACCAGTCATGTTCCCCCTAAGGGTCCCTACAATGCTAGAAAATGTGCTACTGCTGAGCAATTGCCCTTTGAAAAGATGTGAGATTTTGGAAAGTGAAATAGGGAGGCAATGAAAGCCTATGGGGGATTTTACCAATTTTGGACCCCTGTAACTCTGGTTTGCAGAGATGTAGGGACCCCATCTTTGGAATCCAAATCTAACAATATGTCTTTTACCTGCATGAGACATTTCGTGAAATTCAGACGTTGCTAACGGCCATGGCTGAGATTTATGTACGTCACCATCACTACCATTGAAATAGCCCAAATAAATAGGTTTTTGTGACCCTAGGCTATGACCTCTTCGGCCTAGGGGCCCGAAACTCACCAGTCATGTTCCCCCTAAGGGTCCCTACAATGCTAGAAAATTTGCCACTGCTGAGCAATTGCCCTTTGAAAAGATGTGAGATTTTGGAAAGTGAAATAGGGAGGCAATGAAAGCCTATGGGGGATTTTACCAAATTTGGACCCCTGTAACTCTGGTTTGCAGAGATGTAGGGACCCCATCTTTGGAATCCAAGTCTAACAATATGTCTTCTACCTGCATGAGACATTTCGTGAAATTCAGACGTTGCTAACGGCCATGGCTGAGATTTATGTACGTCACCATCACTACCATTGAAATAGCCCAAATAAACAGGTTTTTGTGACCCTAGGCTATGACCTCTTCGGCCTAGGGGCCCGAAACTCACCAGTCATGTTCCCCCTAAGGGTCCATACAATGCTAGAAAATTTGCCACTGCTGAGCAATTGCCCTTTGAAAAGATGTGAGATTTTGGAAAGTGAAATAGGGAGGCAATGAAAACCTATGGGGGATTTTACCAATTTTGGACCCCTGTAACTCTGGTTTGCAGAGATGTAGGGACCCCATCTTTGGAATCCAAGTCTAACAATATGTCTTCTACCTGCATGAGACATTTCGTGAAATTCAGACGTTGCTAACGGCCATGGCTGAGATTTATGTACGTCAGCATCACTACCATTGAAATAGCCCAAATAAACAGGTTTTTGTGACCCTAGGCTATGACCTCTTCGGCCTAGGACTGCATTGAACGCGACCCACGCATTGTGCGCATTCTGGACAACACCAATTTCTGGGTTTATACCCTTCTGGATCCACGGTACAAACACAATGTTTCAAAACTGCTTGAAGAAAGAGTCAGACAGGTCAAAATGGAAGAATACCAGCAGGCCCTTGTGGAGACTTTAGAGAGGAGATTGACATCCTCCCCCTCCTCTAGCCAGTTGTACGCCGACAGACTGACTTCCGCAAACCCAGGACGACCAGGAGGGCAGCAAACAACACAAGCCGCAGCTAGTGCCCAAAAGGGAATGGTATCGGCAGTGTCCTTGGAGTGGGAAAATTTTCTGACACCCATGCAGCAGCACACAGAACAGCAAGCGTGCAGATCCACCTCCAACACCGATCGCCTGGAGAAGATGGTCAAGGACTACATGTCAGATGGCATAGCTGTGTTGAACAATCCATCTGCACCCTTCAACTATTGGGTATCGAAGCTAGACACCTGGCACAAACTGGCAATGTACGCAATAGAGGTGCTGGCTTGCCCGGCAGCCAGCGTTATGTCGGAACGCTGTTTCAGTGCTGCCGGAGGCATCGTCACAGATCGGCGTATCCGCCTCTCCACAGAAAATGCAGACCGTCTGACTCAAATTAAAATGAATCAATCCTGGATTGGAAACGACTACGCAACACTCCCGGACCCCAACCAAGTAACATGAACAATGAACATCTGTGATGGGTTAGCGTTTCCGGTCCCTGTTTATTGAACCTCTCATCTGTATTACATTTATGACTGCATGGCGACAAAATTCAAATTGCTATCCGCACGCTTCTTGTCCTCATGCAAGGCCTGGGTTGTTGTGTCTCCTCCTGCGCCACCCTCCTCCTGTTCCATCACGTGTGCTGCTGCTGGGTTAGCGTTACCGGTCCCTTTTCCTGGAACCTCTTATATGTATTACATTTATGACTGCATGCCGACAAAAAGCATGTTACCTGTGCAAAGAAAACAGACATTTCCTGCATTTAAAAGACAGTTTTCCCTTTGAAACTTTAAAATCGATTTTCTCAAAAACTATAAGCTCTTTTTGCTAAATTTTTTTTCCTCTTGTACCCACTCCCAAGGTGCACATACCCTGAAAATTTGGGGTATGTAGCATGTAAGGAAGCTTTACAAAGCACGAAAGTTCGGGTTCCCTTTGACTTCCATTATGTTCGGAGTTCGGGTCGAACACCCGAACATCGCGGCGATGTTCGGCGAACGTTCGCGAACCCGAACATCTAGGTGTTCGCCCAATACTACGCAAGAGATGAAATAAGTAAGATAAGAGGTACATGAAAAGTAGCAGATAAATAAGAAATCAGATAATACTTTCGTGCAAGGAATGCTATGTCATTTATATTGCACATAGTACACAATACTGTTCATATAACTGTTTATAATGAGAATGGCAGATGATAAAATATAGTACATAGTGCTACCAAGATACTTGGAATAACTTACCTCCTCCTACAGCTTGAGAAGCATAACATCAGAGGGACAGCAAATAATAGTGCCTTTACCTTTAAGCCAGACATAGAGGGAGGTAGTGTTGCAGCCAGCACAGTCCTGTGTGTATCCAGCCTTGTGAGAGGAGGGGAGGAGAGCTCATCAGCTGTGAGGAGATCTCTGCTGTGTCCAGAGCAGGGATTGGAGAGCAGTTACTGCAAACACTTCCTGGTCTGATGGCTGTGCGTTCCAAGCTGGAATGCACTCTAAGCCATGTGCTTCAGAGTCTTTCACTGTGAGACAGGTGAGTGGAATCACACTGAGCACTCAGCAGCACTGAATACCCAGCAGGAGAGGCTGAACTATGCCTCACATAATGGAGCCTGAGCAGTCAGCAGACAGAGCAAGAGATACAGGTGAGAGGGATCACACTGAACACTCAGCAGCACCAAACACCCAGCAGGAGAAGCTGAACCACTAACCTGTGCAACTGCAGACAGCAAGGGAAAAAAAAGGTGAGAAGGATCACACTGTGCTCTGCAATCGTATTTAAAGGTACTCCGAGCAGTGCAGAAACTATGGAAAGATGCACATCATTTTAAAGCTCTCTTTCTCCTCTTTCCAATGATATATAAACCACCACCCTACGTCTTTTAGTTTTCACTATTTTCGCGATTGAAATTGCCGCGACCGCGATTTCGATCGCGAAAATAGAGAAAACTAAAAGGTGTAGGGCAACGATTTAGGTGTCGTCAGAAAGAGGAGAAAGAGAGCTTTAAAATGATATCCATCAAGCCATAGTTATATTGTATTACACAGGACGACACTTTCCCCAGTGTCAGCAGCTCCATTCTGCTGAATGCAGCTGCTGACTTTGACAAAAAGTCGCCCTGTGTAATACAATATAACTATGGCTTGATGGATATCATTTTAAAGCTCTCTTTCTCCTCTTTCTGACGACACCTAAATCGTTGCCCTACACCTTTTAGTTTTCTCTATTTTCGCGATCGAAATCGCGGTCGCGGCAATTTCAATCACGAAAATAGCGAAAACTAAAAGACGTAGGGTGGTGGTTTATATATCATTGGAAAGAGGAGAAAGAGAGCTTTAAAATGATGTGCATCTTTCCATAGTTTCTGCACTGCTCGGAGTCCCTTTAAGTCATGCAGGGCAGCCATAAAGGGGGGAAAAGATCATTTAGATCAAGCTCCCACCATCGCCCCAGATATAAGGTCCCTGAATAATTTGACATTTAGTCATGACAACAGGGCTGCGACCAGGAGAGGCTGAACCTGGCCGGAACGCCGCAGGAATGTCGGCGAGGTAAGAGTAAAATAAAAATAAATAGCGATGAAACACTAAGGAACCTGTTCGGAGGTGAGGACAAAAATGAGAATGCTGCTCGCTAGGGGTCACTTTCTTTTATAGCTAAGGTCCTGTTAATTGGTAGGGGTGGGGCTTAACCCATATGTATGCTGCCATGGAGGCATATGGAAATATATATATATATATATATATATATATATATATATATATATATATATATATTGTAAAGTGTATATAAAATGATAAAAAAAGAGAGAATATTTAACAAATCTAATTTACACTGACCTAAAAGCTAAAAAAGTCAGCAGTCAGCAGATGTTGGATAATTAAGCAGCTGCTAGTTAATTGGTCAGCAGCACTTGTGTAAAGGGGCATACAGACATGCGACTAAAGTCGTTGGTAACGAACGACTAACGATCGTTTATAACGACAATCGTTACAAAATAACCGCTAACGATCGTTAAGGGTAACGATCACCGACCGAAGTCGTTGCAAACTGGAAATCCGTCCTGGCGGATTTTTTGTAACGACGATCGTTAGGAAAAGTACGTGTGTATGCTGATCGTTACAAAAACGATCGTTCGTTACGTACCGTACATGCGCAGACAGAGAGAGAGAGACAGAGAGATGTATATAGATATATGTATATAGATATATATATATGTATGTATAGATGTAGATAGATGTATAGAGATATATATGTGTATATATATATATATATATATATATATATATATATATATGTATGTATCTATAGACAGGGCCGGGCCGAGGCATAGGCTGGAGAGGCTCCAGCCTCAGGGCGCAGTGTAGGAGGGGGCGCAGAATTCATTCAGCTGTCATTCCTAATTGTGTTTGAAGCAGAAAGAAATAGGAAAAGGGGATACATAGCAGTGACTGCAAGCCAGATAACTGGAGATTAAGGTGTTGGGGAGGTTGTGAGCCCTGTGGCCCTCTTAGTCTAATAGCAATCAGTGTGTGACGGCTGGGGTGGGAGGGATGGGGGGCGCACTTTGGTGTCTCAGCCTTGGGTGCTGGAGGACCTTGTCTCAGCTCTGTCTATAGATGTACATAGATGTATATATATATATATATATATAGATAGATAGATAGATAGATAGATAGATAGATAGATAGATAGATAGATAGATAAATAGATGTAGATAGATGTAGATAGATATATGTTGACGTAGATAGAGATATATCTATCTATATCTCTCTCTCTCTGTGTATATATATATTTTTGGGACATATGCAATGCCATTGCTGCACTGGAAACACGACAATAACGAACGAACGTCAACACCAAATGCAGCAACCTCTATACTGCTGGTAAGCCTTTTATAAGATGGCTTGACGTCACTTCCTGAAATCTACTGAACGAACTTTCGTTGGGCGAACGATCTGTACGCAACTTCCTCTTTTCTACTGGCCATTAACAATGACGTTCGTTCCGGGTTTATTAATTTGAATAACGTTTAGCATAATAGATGCGCTGCATCATACGTTCGTCACTTCCGCATCGTTCGTTCGGAAACGATCTGATCGTTTGCCACTTTCAACACCTCTTTACTAACGACCTTTTCATTTCTCTCCTTAATTGATCGTTCGTCGTTGCTTACGAACGATCGTTATCGCATGTCTGTACGTAGCCTAAGTTTGGCTCAGTTTCTGGCCAATGAAAAAGTGCAGGTTTACTCACCTTAGCTGCATCTCAGTCAATACTGGACTCAATGTGGAGTTATATATTTTCTTATTTAATGTGAAGGATTAACCACTTCACCCTACAAGCTATTTTACCATTCCCGCCAAGAGCAATTTTCACCTGTCAGTGTGACTGCCATTCACTTGGCCATAACTTTATCACTGCTGATCACACCAAATGATCTATATCTTGTTTTTGCATTTTGTGGGGGGCAAAAATTAGACTTTATTGGGGTGATTTTTTTTTATCACTTTATTTTCTATGCATTTTAAAAGGTAAAAACACAGTAGTTATCCAATTCCATCAGCTATAGTTTTAAAATAAACAATGGTACTGTAGATAAAACCCGCACATGTTATCTGTCTATTTGCCCTGTTTATCACAACATTTAAAGTATGTCCCTAGTGCGATGTATGCGCAAGGAGTTTTGAATTTTACTGATGGCTAACATGGTTCAACACTCTACTGCTTTTACTAGTGCAATGTATGATCCTATGTCTGGCTTAGAGATCTATACACACAAGTCCTACCCAACCTACCTACCAACCTGGTCAGCAGATGCACACCGGACCGTCTGCTTTGCTCCTCCAACAACCACCTCATGCATCTCACACTCCCATGCACGACTACAGGACTTCATTAGAGCTGCCCCCAACCTGTGGAACTCTCTCCCACTGCCCATCAGGCTTTCCCTCTCTTTCAACACCTTCAAACAAGCCCTCAAAACTCACCTTTTGAAGGAGTCCCACACTGCCCTAACTCTCTCTGGCAAGATCCTCTCAATGCAACCACCTTCCTTTTGTGTCATCACCCCCTCTCTCTAGATTGTAAGCCTTTGGTGAGCCACTCTCTCCTTACTGGATTGTGCACTCTACCGACAGATTAATGTGAACTTGTATTATTGGGGCTACAAATCCAGGTATGATCTGGCATTGTGTATCTTATTGCTTATCACCTGCATTGTGTTACTGATCACCTCTGTTATCATTGTCTGTAACCTTATTTTTTTCCCAGTGCTGCATAATATGTTGGTGCTCTATAAATCCAGTAAATAATAATAATAATAATAATAATAAATATTGCTAATATGAATATATAACTTTTCTTAACAGTGATAAAAAATACATTGAAACTTACCATTGGAGGTCTAGCAGGATTGGAGAAAAGCCAAGTGCTTTGCGGTGCGGTGTGCATGGGCGGACTGACAGGGATCCCAGTGACATATTTCCTGCCCAGTAGGGAGTACGTCACTGAGCAGGGAGGTGGGCATTTGCATATAACCCTGTCACAGGATCATATAAGCCAGATTTATGAGGTGCATTGATGCGGCTGCAGGCCTCCCTGCCGCGCGATCACCACACGTTTTAGGTGTGCACCTTAATAATATTTTGAAGAATGCACATTGTTAATGCACATTGTTATTGATTGTAACTTTGTGCATTCTTCACTACGAGGGCTCATTAGGATTGGTTCAGGGAACACTTGTTCCTATTCACCGATCTCTCCCCTTTAATTCCTGTCATAAACAATATGACAGGGTGCACCTGTATATCCTGTTTGCTGCACAGAGTCACAAACTGGATGCTTATATACGTCCAGTTTGTGCAATCAGATTAACTGATGAGCAAAAAACTCTTCAGAGTTTGTGTTTTTTTTTCTTCTTTCTAACTGATATTTTTGGGGGGAGCATATAAGGTGCACATGAGATTCCAAACGTTTCACAGTTCCTCTGTAATAGAGCTGCAGCTCTCTAATCTTGGTGGAGGGCTGCTTCACTTCACTGCTGGGAATTGTGAGCACTAATTATATTACATTGCTGTTTGTATATTGTTTTTTGCTGCTGCAATATCTGGTGGATTGTCTGTTGTGGTTCATCTGATATTAAGCAGCAAGTGTCAGTTTTTAAAAGTACAATTTTTTTTCTTTTCCCTCTAGTTTGTTTTGCAGCAGGCAATTGGCTAGGGGGAGGGACTAGCTGCAACACAGGTGTTAAATTAAACAGGAAGTGTAGGCCAAACCTCTAATCTTGGTGGAGGGCTGCTTCACTTCACTGCTGGGAATTGCGAGCACTAATTATATTACATTGCTGTTTGTATATTGTTTTTTGCTGCTGCAATATCTGGTGGATTGTCTGTTGTGGTTCATCTGATATTAAGCAGCAAGTGTCAGTTTTTAAAAGTACAATTTTTTTTCTTTTCCCTCTAGTTTGTTTTGCAGCAGGCAATTGGCTAGGGGGAGGGACTAGCTGCAACACAGGTGTTAAATTAAACAGGAAGTGTAGGCCAAACCTCTAATCTTGGTGGAGGGCTGCTTCACTTCACTGCTGGGAATTGTGAGCACTAATTATATTACATTGCTGTTTGTATATTGTTTTTTGCTGCTGCAATATCTGGTGGATTGTCTGTTGTGGTTCATCTGATATTAAGCAGCAAGTGTCAGTTTTTAAAAGTACAATTTCTTTTTCTTTTCCCTCTAGTTTGTTTTGCAGCAGGCAATTGGCTAGGGGGAGGGACTAGCTGCAACAGGAGGTATTTGGGCAGCTTCAGGACTCAGCACTGAGCTTGCTCAGTCTGTGGCTTGCTCACTAAGTGGCTGCGACACAAGTGGCATAGGCGTTAAAAACAGACGTTACAACACAGGCACAAAGAGAGTGGTGAGAAGAAGTAGGTAAGGACTAAAAAAACAAAAAACAAAAAACAAAACCTTCAATCAATATTGCGGCTTTTTGCATTGGTTAGAATGTGCTAGGCACGCTGTGGTGTAGTCTTTAAATTTTGAGGACTCCACCCCAACTTCACTCACTCCACCTCCACTCCTCCACCCCTCCCGCCCCTCCTCCTCCCCTCCTCCCCCCTCCCGCCCCCTCCCCCCCCCTTCTCCTCCCCTCACTCCCCAACTTTACTTACTTTCCCTTTCCTCCTCCCCAGCTACACTCAATCTCCCGTTTCATCTTTTACCGCCACAGTTTACTTTAAGTAATTTTTCCCCACACAAAAGTCATCATGTTGGACTATGCTGTACAGTGTACATCCTGCAACATGTATGCATGCCTTGATCAGCGGATTGAGGGTGTTTACTGTTGCCCTGGGTGTGTGCGTGTTGCTCAGTTAGAGGCGGAAGTCGCAGAGCTAAATAAGCATCTCGCAACACTGAGAAGCATACACAACATGGAGAAGAGCTTGGATCTTACGATCCAGACACTGGATGGAACCGTTGAAGATGAGGAGGGTGGAGTACAGCCGGACCAAGAAGCAGAGGCAGCCGCTAGTTGGGTCACAGTTAGAAGGGGTAGGGGAAAAAGTGGCAGGGAGGCTAGTCCCGAGTTGTCCCTCACTAATAAGTATGCTTGTTTGCGTAATATTGGGGAGGATGATTCAGGAGTAGCAATGCTGCAGCAGGATGTGCTCCTTAGCAACCAAGGGGCAGACTGCTGTAACGAGAAAGGGAATAGGAGTGCAGCTAAGGCTAGACAGGTACTGGTGGTAGGGGATTCAATTATTAGGCGCACAGATAGGGTAATCTGTCGAAGAAACCGCGAATGCCATACAGTCTGTTGCCTCCCGGGTGCTCGGGTTCGGCATGTAGCGGAAAGAATTGACAGATTACTGGGTGGGGCTGGGGAAGACCCGGCTGTCATGGTACACATTGGCACCAATGACAAAGTTAGTGGGAGATGGAAGGTCCTCAAAAGGATTTTCAGGTACTTGGAGATAAACTTAAAGCAAGGACCTCCAAGGTGGTGTTTTCTGAAATACTGCCAGTGCCACGTGCTACATCTGAGAGACAGAGGGAGCTTAGGGAGTTAAATAAGTGGCTGAGAAATTGGTGTAGGAAGGAAGGGTTTGGGTTCCTGGAGAACTGGGCAGACTTTGCAGTCGGCTACAGGTTCTACAGCAGGGATGGGCTGCACCTTAATGGGGAGGGTGCAGCTGCATTGGGGGAGAAGATGGCTAAATGGTTGGAGGAGATTTTAAACTAGGATCTGGGGGGAGGCGGGAGGATAAAGTCTCAATACGTAGACAAGATGAGGTAAAAATACAGTGGGAACCTATCATTATGGAGGGTGGAGAGGGGGGTGGGGACAGTGTAAAGATTAAGGAGGTTGGTAAAAATTCAAGTAGCCAATTTCATGTAAACAAAATTGGTAAATGTGGTGGTAAAAATATAAAGTGCATGGTAACCAATGCTCGGAGCCTTGCAAATAAAATAGACGAACTAGAGTTCATTCTGAATGACAAAGGCTATGATATTGTGGGAATAACCGAGACATGGATGGATGAAAGCCATGACTGGATAGCTAATTTAAAAGGATACAAAATGTGTTTAGGAGGGATAGAACAGGGAAAAAAGGTGGAGGGGTTTGTCTCTTTGTTAAGAATTCTCTTACAGCTGTCCTCAACGATGAGATGGAGGAAGATTGCGAAGATGTGGAGTCCGTTTGGGTAAATATTCATGGTGGAAATAAAAGTTGCCAATTGCTTATTGGGGTATGCTACAGGCCACCTCTTATTAATGAAGCTGCAGAACTGCGATTACTACAGCAGATTGAAAAAGCTGCAGGTAAAAATGAGGTCATAATTACGGGCGACTTCAACTTTCCAGACATTGACTGGAGTATTGAGGCGGGAATGCGTTACTGGATCTAATCATTTCTAATAGACCAGATAATGTATCAAATGTGCAGGTTCAAGAACATTTGGGAAATAGTGATCACAACATGATAACGTTTGATCTGGTGACTGATAGGCCACGGGGCAGCGGGACCACTAAAACCAGTGCTGGGCCGAAATTACGCATGCGCGTAATTACGCACCGTAATTTACCGTTTTTTTACGCGTAAGAGCTACGCGTAATTTACGGCTTACGCGTAAGTATGTACGCGTAAGCCGTAAAGCGGTATTGTAATTACGCCGCCTACCGTAATTGCGTAGCATGCGTAATTTTACGGTGAATTACGCGTAATTTTACGCGTAATTTCGTAGGCACAACTCCCCTTCTCCAAGAGTAGCCAATCAGTTATCAAGTTTGTTTGGGAGCTACATCCTAAGCAACCAATAGTATTTTCTCCCGCCCTTTAGTATATAAGCTGTCAGCCATGATCTGTGTTCTTTGTGGGTTGCTTTCACTTTCTGAGGAGAAGGAGTGAGACAGAGAGTGATACAGTTACACATCCATATTAAGTGCAATTCTATTGCATTTTCTTAGATCTTTGATCTGTGTGATTGTAAGCCTGTGTTAGGAAGTTGATTATTGTAGTTAGGGCTTTGTTTAGGGTTAGAATTCTGTTGTTTAGTGTTAGAGGCAGGGAAAACTGATTATAGGGCTTGTGATTTTACAGTGAAAGCGTGTAGATTGTAGAGACAAGAGAGGGCCTGTGATATGTAATAGAGTGAAATCAGTTAGATTCAGGGATTGTGTGCTGAGAGTGAATTGTATTTGTTTTTTTTGTTTTTTTTTATCATTTTAATTATTTGATTTGATTGAATTTTATTTTCATTTTTTTTGTGGGGGGATTTATTTCAAGTGCGTTGTCCAAAAGCAATTGATATATAATTTGGACTAGCTCTCCAGTCCTCTCCTCCCTCATTACATTGAAATTTTAATTTGATTTATTTTTATTTTATTTTATACGTTTATCATTTGTCACTTTCCCCTACATTTCAATAAAACAATAACGTTTGGCACTTGCTGAACATATTCCCTACAATGTCTGGCAGAGGTGGAGCAGGCCGTGCCCGTGGCCGAGGAATTGAACCCACTGCAAAAAGATGTTTGTTTGACACCTTGACAGGCAGTGATCAAGAACCAGCAGCCCAAAAAGTACATCCCTATTTCACAGCAGGAAGGGGACGCTCTGCACCAAGCAGGGGATGCACTGTACCCGGCAGGGGTCAGTCCAAAACTGGCAGGGGACAGTCAGTTGGTAGTGGACAATCAGTGCGAGGTAGTGGCCAATCCTCAACAGGCACAGTGAGGAGTGAAGATGTAACTCCAAAAAAAGTCTACAACCTTACGCGCGATTCTATGATGATGAAGGGCCCACGACGCCCCATTAGGGAGAGCCAGGCTGCTGATATTGTGGAGTTTGTGACGAGAGATAGCGGTTCTCAGTCCCCCAATCTTCAGGCCCTGGAGAGTAGCAGCAGTACCAGCAGCACACCCATGCCTGCTCAAAGATCTGCCACCAACATCCAAAATGAGCCTTCACTTCCATATACTGCACATATTGCAGACCTTGTGGACAAAGCTCTTTCGCAGTCCGACATAAACCTAGAGTCTGATGCCCAGAATTTTTTTAATGAACCTCAGAATGTTATCGATGAGGGATTGGCGGGTGATGATCATGATGACAACTTGTACCATGCCCGCGATCAGTCTCAGTCCTCAATGGGAGAACATAACATCCAGGATGAGGGCTCTCCCAACCTTCTTTCTCCCAATTATCCTGATGATGATGAGCTGGGTTCTTATAAGGGATGTAGTGACGATGATCTGGATAGGGACTATGACCCGCCTGAACATCATGATGATGCCAGCTCAGATGATTCAGAGCCGCAGAGGCTGCATCAGCATACCGTGAGACCTAGTGGAAGCAGTGGCTCCTCTGGTAGGCTTTTTCAAACGAGGCAGCAGCCACAGGCTGAGCCTGCATCTGAAAGCACCCTCTCCCAAATTGTTGTGCCTGAGACTGAAAAAACAGTTAAAAAATCATCTAAGAAAGCCCCAGTTTGGAAGTACTTTACCGTTGATGAATCTGATCCCCACATTGTCATATGCAACATTTGTGGTCATAAAGTGCGTTTAGGGAAGGACTTGTCAAGAGCGGGCACAGGTGGTCCACTCTCCCACATAAAAAAGCATAAGAGAGAAAATCAGCTTGTTCAGGAAGCAATGGGTAAAATACCCCGCACAGTGCCCCATCCTTCTTCCCATTCAGGTTCTGACATCGGCACCCCTTCCCCCTGCCTTCACTCCGCAACACAGTCTGGCAGTAGAGGCCACATGTCAGCTACCTCAATTGCACGTTTCTCGTCAGTGGCTCACAGCACCCAGCCCTTAATTACTGAGTCGATAAGGTCGACAAAGCCACTGCCTTCCCATCACAGCAGGATCCGGAGGTTGAATGGGCTGCTGTCACAGGCTATGGTCCAGCAGTTATTGCCCTACAGTCTTGTAGAGGAGGGTACAGCCATTCGCGAGCTGCTGAGGTTTGGCATACCAGAATGGCGGATCCCCAGCCGCCATTTTTTTGCTAGGACAGCAATACCTGATCTGTATCGCCACACTGTGGATAATGTGACCCTGTCCCTTGACTATTCTGTAGGCAACAGGGTACATCTCACGACGGATTGCTGGACCAGCAGTCATGGCCAGGGACGTTATATGTCCTTTACGGCACATTGGGTCACCCTCCAATGTCAACAGGAGGGTTCCAGTCCTGGGGCGGCCAATGAGCTGCTTGCGCCGCCCCGTGGTGTCAAGGGGAACAGTTCCACACTTGCCTCTAGTCATGTCGCAACCGCTACAGCTGAGGCCCCCAGTAAGCGTGCCCGTGGGACTGGCCACAGCAGAGTGGTACATCGACGCTGTCAGGCGGTTCTGGGTTTAGTCAGCGTTGAGCAGCAGAGACTTACTGCACCAAATGTCCTGGCCATTATCAACGGACAGGTGCAGAAGTGGCTGACCCCAAGAAGACTCCAGGCTGGTCATGTTGTATGTGACAACGCAGCAAATCTGATTGCCGCCCTGAATCAGGGCAACATCCCCCATGTGCCATGTTTTGCCCACATACTCAACCTGGTGGTGCAGCGCTTTTTACGCACCTACCCAGGTTTGAGTGATGTGGTGCAGCATGCAAGAAGAGTTGTATCGAAGTTACGTTATTCTTCAAATGCCAAAGATTCGCTGTCTAAATTGCAGGAGAAACATGGCCTGCCCCCCCATAGGCTCATTGCAGACAGTGCAACACGGTGGAACTCCACACTTCGCATGCTGAATAGGTTGTGCGAGCAGAAAAAGGCGGTTGCAGAGTACCTCCGAGGAGGACATGGCACCCAGGGCGCACCTGCCCGATTCACCCAGGAAGAGTGGCGGCTGATGTATCAAGTCTGCCGTGTCTTGTCCCCATTCGATCAGGCTACAACATTCGTAAGTGGGGCACAAGTCTGTATCAGCGAAGTGATCCCTCTCGTGTACATGCTGGACGAGAGTCTGAGTAGCCTGATGGCAGCTGGGGAGGATGCGCTTGATGAGCTTGAACATCAAAGCTTGCTCCAAGCCACCCAGACTCAGGCACATGAGAAGGAGGAGGAGGAGGAGCTTACTTTCACGTGGGACTTACTTGAGGTGCCTGACCATTGTGAGGAGGGAGAGCAGGCCAGTGCGGCATCTGTGGTTCATGGGTGGGTAGACATTGGAAGGCAGGACGAGCAGCAGCAGCAGTCAGAGGATTTTGATGTGTTGAGCAGACCGGATGATTTGGAGGCGCAGGCTCATCTCTTCCCCATGGCTGTTCATATGTTGAAATGCTTACGCAGAGATCCCCGGATCCAAAACATTAAGGAGAGGGATGACTACTGGTTGGCCGCCCTTTTAGACCCTCGATGCAAGGGGAAACTGGGTCAGTTCATTCCAGCAAGCCGGCAGGAGGAGAGGATGCGTGAGCTGCAGCAGGCCCTAATACGTCATGTGCAGGAGGCCTTTCCACAGTCTGAGATCACAGCTATCCCCACTCATCGCACCCAGCAAGTAGCTGAGCCTAGCAGACCCATTCTTCCTGGAGACCTTTTTGGAGCAATGAGAAACTTTTACTTCTCCGAGCGTCCAACAATAACAACAAGAACAGTAGAAGGAAGTTTTCACCAGCGGGTGAGCCGCATGGTCAGTGATTACATGAGGTCACTTGGTGCATCTGACAGTATGCGCACAGAGGACCCTATGGAATTTTGGTCCGCCAGACTGGAAACCTGTCCCGAGCTGGCGCAGTATGCGCTTCAACTTCTGGCATGCCCGGCTTCCAGCGTCATTTCTGAGCGTGCATTCAGTGCGGCAGGTGGGGTGGTTACTGAAAAGCGATCCTGTTTGTCTACAGATTCAGTGAACAGACTGACCTTCTTAAAAATGAATCAGTCCTGGATTGATGGTGAATACTCAGCCCCTGCCCTCAGAGACAGAAACTGAATGAGATCGCTTTCAAATCCCTCTGATATACCTATGTGTCTATAAGATAACATTAAATATTGAATGTTCAGTTGTGTTCCCAACATTATTGTGCACAGCACAATTTGATTCAAAGGTACAGCAGTCTTCCCACTTTTATGGAGCTCTATGGTTAAACCCCCCCCCCCCCCAAAAAAAAAAAAAAAAAAAAACCTTTTATTGATATCGTTGCTCACACCGTTACAGTGCACTGCACAATTTCATTTTTTTCTGCTCCTGCTGCAAAAGTATTTCAGTGTTCCTACTCTCATGGAGCACTGCTATGTCCTGCTATGTTTACTAGTGTCCCTGATGTTGCTGCTGTTTTGTTTATTGGTCTTCCACCTTTTCGGTGACTTTGCCTACTACCTGCCACCAAAATGTCTTGGGCTGACTGAGGGTGATGGTCAACTTTCTGTGTGACTGAGCCACTGCTCCTCTCAGGGCCACAAGCTAGGACTTTGCCTACTACCTGCCACCAAAATGGCTTGGGCTTACTGAGGGTGATGGTCAACTTACTATATGACTGAGCCGCTGCTCCTCTCAGGGCCACAAGCTAGGACTTTGCCTACTACCTGCCACCAAAATGGCTTGGGCTTACTGAGGGTGATGGTTAACTTACTTTATGACTGAGCTGCTGCTCCTCTCAGGGCCACAAGCTAGGACTTTGCCTACTACCTGCCACCAAAATGGCTTGGTCTTACTGAGGGTGATGGTCAACTTACTATATGACTGAGTCGCTGCTCCTCTCAGGGCCACAAGCTAGGACTTTGCCTACTACCTGCCATGAAAATGGCTTGGGCTTACTGAGGGTGATGGTCAACTTACTATATGACTGAGCCGCTGCTCCTCTCAGGGCCACAAGCTAGGACTTTGCCTACTACCTGCCACCAAAATGGCTTGGGCTTACTGAGGGTGATGGTCAACTTACTATATGACTGAGCCGCTGCTCCTCTCAGGGCCACAAGCTAGGACTTTGCCTACTACCTGCCACCAAAATGGCTTGGTCTTACTGAGGGTGATGGTCAACTTACTATATGACTGAGTCGCTGCTCCTCTCAGGGCCACAAGCTAGGACTTTGCCTACTACCTGCCATGAAAATGGCTTGGGCTTACTGAGGGTGATGGTCAACTTACTATATGACTGAGCCGCTGCTCCTCTCAGGGCCACAAGCTAGGACTTTGCCTACTACCTGCCACCAAAAAGGCTTCTGCTGACTTAAAAAAAAAAAAACTCACCTTTTTCTTGTTCAGTTTCTTGATGTCCACACCGTTAATTTACCACCTTCTTTTGATTATAGATAGTAGTGTTCCCACTGTCAGGGAGCACACCGGAAAAAAAATACATTACTACTCACCTGTTCCTGTTGAGTTTTTTGGGTGTCCCCACCGTTAGGGTACTCCACACTTTTTATTATAATGTACCACCTTCTTTTGATTATAGATAGCAGTGTTCCCACTGTCAGGAAGTACTCCACACAAAAAAAAAAAAAAAAAAAAATCACCTGTTCCAGTTCAATTTCTTGGGTGTCCCCACCGTTAGGGTACTCCACACTTTTTATTATAATGTACCACCTTCTTTTGATTATAGATAACAGTGTTCCCACTGTCAGGGAGCACTCCACAAAAAAAAAAAAAAAAAAAAAATCACCTGTTCCAGTTCAATTACTTGGGTGTCCCCACCGTTAGGGTACTCCACACTTTTTATTATAATGTACCACCTTCTTTTGATTATAGATAGCAGTGTTCCCACTGTCAGGGAGCACTCCACAAAAAAAAAATAAAAAAAAAAAATCACCTGTTCCAGTTCAATTACTTGGGTGTCCCCACCGTTAGGGTACTCCACACTTTTTATTATAATGTACCACCTTCTTTTGATTATAGATAGCAGTGTTCCCACTGTCAGGGAGCACTCCCAAAAAAAAAAATAAAAAAAAAAATCACCTGTTCCTGTTCAATTTCTTGGGTGTCCCCACCGTTAGGGTGCTCCACACTTTTTATTATAATGTACCACCTTCTTTTGATTATAGATAGCAGTGTTCCCACTGTCATGGAGCACTCCCAAAAAAAATAAAAATAAACTGAAACTGAATTTCTGGGGGGAGGGTGGAAGGGGTTCAGGTCTGGTTACCTATTATTTACTGGGGGGAGGGTGGAAGGGGTTCAGGTCTGGTTACCTATGAATTAGTGGGGGGGAGGGGGGGTGGAAGGGGTTCAGGTATGGTTACCTATGATTTACAGGGGGGAGGGTGGAAGGGGTTCAGGTCTGGTTACCTATGAATTTCTGGGGGGAGGGTGGAACGGTTCAGGTCTGGTTACTTATGATTTACTGGGGGGAGGGTGGAAGGGGTTCAGGTCTCGTTACCTATGAATTTCTGGGGGGAGGGTGGAAGGGGTTCAGGTCTGGTTACCTATGAATTAGTGGGGGGGGGGGTGGAAGGGGTTCAGGTATGGTTACCTATGATTTACAGGGGGGAGGGTGGAAGGGGTTCAGGTCTGGTTATCTATGAATTTCTGGGGGGAGGGTGGAAGGGGTTCAGGTCTGGTTACCTATGAATTAGTGGGGGGGGGGTGGAAGGGGTTCAGGTATGGTTACCTATGATTTACAGGGGGGTGGGTGGAAGGGATTCAGGTATGGTTACCTATGAATTTCTTGGGGGAAGGGGAGAGGTCTGGCTACCTATGAATTACTGGGAGAGAGGGGGGCAGGTCTGGCTATGTATATTTAACTGGAGGGAGAGGTCTGGCTCCCTGTATTTCTATGCATATGAGATATACTGTACATGCATACAGATATATTATCAGATATATATATATATATATATATATATATATATATATATATATATATATATATGTCCCCAATATCCCCCACCAGCTGGGATCACCTGATGCCGTATTCATGTCCTTTGCTTGAACCGCCAGCTTGAACCGGTTGCTTGAACCGCCAGCAGAAAGAACACACACCTACTCCAAAATTCTCACTGAACCTCCATCAACATCTTGCAGCCCTCCTGAAACTCCTAGTGGCTTTCTGCCATCCTCCTTGCATGGAAGCCGGCGCGTTACCTGACCTGCCTAGAGTCAAGTGATACGCCTGCTGCCGTGCACAGAGGACGTCGGAAAACCACTAGGAGCATGCTAGGAGCTTCAGAAAGGCTACAAAACGTTGCTGGAGGCTTGGTAAGTATTTTAAAGCCTGCAAACCAGTCCAAACCCCCCCCCCCCAAAAAAAAAAATGTATACCCAGGTGTATATGAAGAGTATACACTCCCTCTCTTAATCCCTGTCCATCCCGGTATGCCCGCTCTCAATGCTATTGAAATCATAGCTCCTACAGAAAGTAGAGCTGCAACCTGAAAAATGATGTCTGCGTGTCCTTACAGCGCATGCGCAGGCTTTGTCTCCTCTAATTATTTACGACTCTCTGCAGCGCATCATAGTTCCGTGCACTATGACACGGGCCACGCAGAAGGGAGGAAGAAATTAGAGGAGACTGAGCCGGCGCATGCGCTGTAAAAGAGAACTAAAAAGCAATGAATAATTGCTACATATACTCTTCACACTGTAAATTTTTCACACTGGTGCTTTGTGTTGGACATTGAAGATCTAAAAAATGAAGGGATTGCATCACAAGCAATGTGACACATACAACTAAGCATTCTGCATAAAAATATGTTTCAGAAATGCATTGTACTAACAATGTCATTGCATTTCTTTTGCGATTATTTAGTCCAACACAATGTGTCAGTGTCAGAGATCGTACAACAAAAGAGAAGAAACGTATACTTGTTTATGAAAAACATTTATTTTTTTGGGTTTGCCATGTCACGTGTATATATATTTTTTTTTTTTTTGTTTTGCAACTGGCAAATTTTTTTTTTTTTTTTAGTAAAAAAATAATGGAAAAAAAACCAAAAAACTTTAAAGGGGAACTTCAGCATAAACAAACATACTGTCATTAAAGAGGAACTCCAGTGAAAATAATGTAATAAAAAAAGCGCTTCATTTTTACAATAATTATGTATAAAATATTAGGCATCACGCCTGCCCCCGGTGCCCATTAATTGGGCATTTATCTCGTCCTGCCGGGCCGATTTTTCCCGCAGCTCCAGGACCTGCTGCTGTAGGAGATTGAACTCCCGGACCGGCACTCCTGTCTCATGCCTCCTCACCCTTGCCTTCAGCCTCCTTAGTTCCCGTCTCACTAGTAAGTGAGTGGAAAGTGGAACTGTGGAAAGAATAGGGAAAATAGGTTAACCTGATTGATACAATGATTATACATTTTACATGTAAACAAAAAAAAAAGAAAAGAAACCTGTAATGTAAAGCTTATACAATAACATTTAGGGCCCTGTTCCACCATAGAAGTAATGCGAAGGTGGCCACCTCGCTGCATCACTTCCGCATCTCCCAATGCAGAAGTGATTACAGGAGATGGGACGCAGATGCAGCCCTGCGAGAATCTGCAGCATGCTGAAGATTCTTGGATCAGTCTACACCGCTCCGCAGAACCTGAACGCAATAGAAACTATACCATTACCGTGCAATGGTCTCAGGAGACCCGCGGTGTGCCATATCGTACCACATGTAATGGAAATGGACCTGACTGTAGTTAACCTAATATGAGATATTACTTATACAGTGAAAGCAATAGAGTTTTGTACCGTGTTAGCCATCAGAAAAAAGCAAGACATTTTTGATCAGGATGATACCATTTATTGGCTAACTTAAAGGAAACCTAAACTGAGAAGGATACGGAGGTTTCCTTTTAAAATAATACCAGTTGCCTGGCTCTCCAGCTGCTCCTGTGTCTCTAATACTTTCAGCCACATCCCCTCACCAAGCATGCAGATCAGGTGCTCTGACTGAAGTCAGACTGGATTAGCTGCTTGTTTCAGGTATGTGATTCAGCCACTACTGATCTCTTTGGCTGCAGCAGGACTGCCAGGCAACTGGTATGGTTTAAAAGTAAATACCCATATCCCTCTCAGTGTAGGTTGCCTTTAAAAGACTAAGAGCATGCAAGCTTTCAACTGTAGAGCCTTCTTCGGGCTTAAATCCTGAATGTTTACAAACAGATGGAATGAACAGCTATATACATGCAACATCCCAAGGGGATACATTTTTTTAAACAGAGCAGAGTTAGTTAGCTGAGATAAACAGAGCAGAGTTAGTTAGCTGAGATAACACATTTGTTTACACAGTACTCTCAGCTAACTAACTCTGCTCTGTTTCCCCTAGGGCAGGGATGTCAAACCGGTCCTACGAGGGCCGAGATCCTCACAAATTTTTGGCACAGCTCAAATAAATTGATGGGTCTGCATCGGGATAGGTGTGTTCCATCAGGTACAACACATTCCTCTCTTTCTCAGTCCATCCTAAACATTGGCATGGATCGGGCCCTCCAGGACTGGAGTTTGACACGTGTCCTAACTAAGGCATCTTAATGACATGTATGTGTGTGTAAAAAAAAATTATGTATCCCCTTGGGATGTTGCATGTATATAGCTGTCCATTCCATCTGTTTGTAAGCATTCAGGATTTAAGCCCGTAGAAGGCTCTAGTCTACAGTCGAAAGCTTGCATGCTCTTTTAATTTTTTTGAAGTTAGCCAATAAATGGTATCATCCTGATCCAAAACCTATTAATTATACAATGCAATATTTTTACCAGTTTGGAGGCTTCCAGCAAATCGCCTGGCCACTCGCTGGCTGCGATATGAGGGGCCTGGGGAGGAAGACCGGGAGGTGCTAGGTCCAGGGGCATCTCCTTCCTGCAGGTCCTGGGGCTGCGCAGCAGACGGTGGGGTCCTGCCCTGTCTGGGGGCACGTCCTGGGCCTTGCTGTGCAGGTGGGGGATGAGAAGCAGATCCAGCTGTAATAAAGAATAATAAATAATATAATGAGAACGAAATATGTCATGAAATAGGTAAAAAGTATTAAGTTTTTACTCAAACTCATTATTTTTTTTAATTGCTGGTGTATCCAACTGCTGGAAGTCTCTCTCACATCACCTCGTCCCTGCGATCAGACTGCAGCCCGAGCCTCCGTTCCCCGCTCTGCAGCCAGCCCCGTGATGCAGAATATCCGAATCTCGGCTTGATGATGTCATCAAGCCCAGACCCAGTTAAGGGCATCACCGGGCTGCGTGTAGAGCGGGGAACGGAGGCTCAGGCTGCAGCCTGATCGCAGGAACGAGGTGAGGTGAGAGAGACGGCTTGCGATCTACCCACAAAGGGGGCTGCCTGAATGGGGGGTGGGATATCTGACTATCCATACTGGGGGATTGAGGACCCCTGGTGAGGGGTGGGGTGAGGTGTTAAAATGTGCAGCTGGGGTGACTAATAAAATAATGTGGATACATATACCCATTTTGGATTTAAAAAAAAAATATACTGGGTGCAGATCTGGCTATAATGGGGGGGGGGGGGGGGGGGAACTAATCCTGAGTGCACACACTAATCCAGAGGGCACATCTGGCTATAATTGCACTGGTCCATAAGGGGGAAACAAGGTCTGGATGTGAAGTATTTAAACACAGAAAAAAGAAAAATTCTAATACCGTTTATTTCTTTATTGGACATGAAAGAATATGACTCTTAAAGTGAATGGGTACCACTTTAAAAATAAAAAAGTCAGATACTCACCTAAGGAGAGGGAAGGCTCGGTCCTAATGAGCCTTCCCTCTCCTCTCCCAGTGCCCGGTCCCGCGCAGGATCCCCCGTAGCAGTATTCGACCAGTTCTGTCAAATACTGCCACTTCCACCGCCGAAGGGAGGTTTCGGAAGCCTTCGGGAGCAATCGGGCTCCCGAAGATGGGCCAATCCATACTACGCATGCGCACTCTGACGCATTCGCGCATGCGTAGTATGGAGTATGGAGTACTCCTGAAAACCTCCGAATTCCCTGCGTTGGCAGATGCGAACGGGGGAGCCAGCACAGCACCGAGGGCACCGGGAGAGGAGAGGGAAGGCTCATTAGGACCGAGCCTTCCCTCTCCTTAGGTGAGTATCTGACTTTTTTATTGTAAAACTGGTACCCATTCGCTTTAAATACAGTAAAATATAAATAGGATAGGATATAAAGAGCGCTCCTGAACGTAGACTGGGGCAATGGTTCATCTTTAGTAGGAATAAGCCCCTGCGCACACAGCAAATATATCAAAGGAGTGGCTTTGAGACAACTCTGTGTATGTATGCCCTTGAGTTGAGAGGCCAAGCAAGAGCATAGGCATCAATAAAATTTAATAACTCTGGAGAGATCTTAAAATGGCTATGCACCACAGCCGGATCATCCACAAGGCAAACCTTGGCAGTTGCCAAGGTCATGGAGAGGACCAAAGAGCCTGATGGACGATAGCACCTATCAAATCCTTGTAAACATACCAGGTGATCAACAGTGGTTATCAAGTTGCATTCCACAAAGTATGATATAAGGCCCTTTTTTACACTAGCTGCGTTTTTGGTAAAAATGCAAAACGCATGCGTTTTTCCAAATTCAATAGTGCAGGTGCATGTCTGCGCAATTACGATGCGTTTTGTGTTTTTTCTTTTTCAATCAATACAACACTTTTCAGCCACAGTAAAAAAGCAAAGCAAACACATAAAAAACTCACTAAAGCATTTACATCAAAATATCTAGATGCATTGCACAAATAACGTGTTTACGTTTGTGTTTTGCAGTGGAAAGGGCCCATACTCTTAGGGCTCAAACCCACTAGAGCGCTTTTATGCGCGTTTTGAGTGTTTTGTGCACCGCTAGCGATCCCGCAAAATGCTCTGGTAATGTTAATGGGTGGCCCAAATTCCACTACAGCTGTCGCAGTTTTCTATGTTCGATTTCGGGTGCGTTACCGCTTCCAATAGAAAATGTTGGAGTGCTGCTGGAACCGTTTACCTTTTTTAAAGCGCTGGACAAAAAATGCATTTATGATTCCCACAATGCTTTTTTTGTCCAGAAAATAATAAAAAAAAAAAAAAAACCACCCAAACAGAACACTAATCGATAATCGCAAAACGCTGTAGACGCTAGGAACTCCCATACAAAAACCGCAAACCGTGCAAAAACCGCTAACGCAAACCGCTAAACAACCGCTTGCAAAATGCTCCAAAAAAACAAAACACTCAGCAAATACTGCACAAATATCATCACTATGCCCACACAGGAGGCAGGAGCACAAAAAATAATTTAGGTAACCCATTTTAGAATTATTCCATAACGAAAACAAAATGTGGAAAAAGTGATGAGCTCATCTGTGAATATTAAACGGATAATTTTTCCGTATATAGTACTACACAACTCTATTATAATATTCACTGCACAAGGTATTTTTATAGTATAATTAGATACCGTATAAAAAACCCAAGATACACATACATAAACTAGTAGTTTGCTGACTTACATGACAGGGCTTCCTCAATGCTCTTGACGAGCTCTTTGTCCCTCCTTTTCAGGTCGCTCCACATCATCTGGACCTGCTTCACCCTCAAGTTCCTGCTGAATTGGGTCCTCAGCAGTAACTGGACCCTCCTCACCACCCGCTTTTTGTATTTCCCCACCACCAGGTCATATCGGCCTCTTGTAAATTCCTGAAAAAAAATTTACAGTATTCATGAGCACTGTATGGATTATACATTTTTTAATTAGGATTAACTTTACTTAAATCATAATGTTTCAACATTATAAAAATGATATAAGTATCACCCTACTTTATCTGGTCCCCCATCCTTTGGCCAACTGTAATTTCCACCCATAGGCTATCATTCATTAAAGTGTGGTCGGTAACAAAATCCGTGCGGGAAAGTACCGCTTTCGGTATTTTAGACTTCTGGTGGTCATTCATACAAATGTTGCCAGTTGCGATATACTGTAAGTGCGGTGATTCCCCGAAAAAGCCTGGTGGTAGGCTTGCAGAAACAGAGAAGCTGCCCGAGTCCCTCCGTGCGCTGCTCTCTCTGCTGCTGCTTGGGAGGTCTGTGTCCCATTCAGTTACATGTATTCCACATGCTTATCGCTACTTCCTAGGGAGCGATAATCCCCGTCCGCATAACGCTTGGTCTAATCTTTATGAATTGACATTTTGTTACCTTTTTTTAGATAATCACCGCACAAGGCGCTAATTTATCACTGTGCTCGGGAATGACAGCTTTTGATGCGGAAACAGCCTTTATATGAATGCACATTTTGCTAAGTGCTCGGTAAAGTCAGCTGTTTTCAGAATTTGCGCATGCAGGAATGCTTGAGGCTAATTTCACACCAGGACGTTGCGTTAGAGGGGGCGTTAAGGTCGCATAACGTTCCCCTAACTCAACGCCTGGTGGTGCTGGTGCTGGATCTGGACGTCAGAGTGAGCCGCGTTGTGCAGCTCACTCTGGCGTCAGTGATGCCGTGATGCGCACTCTTGTGCGCATGCGGCATCACGTGGTCCCGCCGGCCAATCGCCGCACAGAGCGGATGCTCCAGGAAGTAAACACTGCACGTCACAACGCGCAGTGCATATTAATTAGCCATGTGCCTGGATGCTCTCCGCTCCTCCCCAACATTACTGAGCATGTGCAAGCAGTCTAACGCGGCTTAGCCGCGTCTAAAGTACTGCATGCAGTACGTTGTCTTGTGACGCAGCGTTACAATGTAACGCAACGTCCGCACTGTGAACAGCCCCATTGATTTTTCATTACTGTGCGGTGGGCTGCGTTACAGGCTGCTCTAACGTGCGCCTGTAACGTCCCACTGTGAAACCAGCCTTATGAATGATAGCCAATGTGATTGGTAAATATTGTGAATTTGTGTTCGTGAACATGTTAAAGGACTTCCGAGGCCAAAAAGAAGAAAATTACACTATACCTTTTTAATATCTGAATCCACGGAGGACGTCCGTACCTCACCGTACCGCCGTCATTGCAGCCCTTTTCGTTCCCCCATGGCTCGGCCCGACCCCACTGAACGGGTCGCATGTATTCCACAAGTAAGATGGCCGCCACCTTGAGCCGCGGCTGCGCAGTACGCTTTGCCGCGAGTGCGATTGCGCAGCCTTTAGCCCGCCTCCCACCGCATACTGGGTACGGGAGGCGGGCTAAAGGCTGCGCAGTCGCACTCGCGGCAAAGCGTACTGCGCAGCCGCGGCTCAAGGCGGACATCTTACTTGTGGAATACATGCCACCCGTTCAGTGGGGTCGGGCCGAGCCATGGGGGAACGAAAAGGGCTGCAATGACGGCGGTACGGTGCGGAGGACGCGCTGGACATCCTCCGTGGATTCAGATAATAAAAAGGTATAGTGTCATTTTTTTCTTTTTGGCCTCGGAAGTCCTTTAACAAAATGTCCGTTCATGAGCAGATGAAAATATTGGAGTGCTGCTGAAACCGTTTACCGTTTTTAAAGCGCTGAACAAAAAATGCATTTATGATTCCCACAATGCATTTTTTGTCCAGAAAAAAAAAAAAAAAAAAAAATTCAGAACACTAATCAATAATCACAAAACACTGTAGACACTAGGAACTCCCATACAAAAAACGCAAACCGTGCAAAAAACGCTAACGTAAACCGCTAAACAACCGCTTGCAAAATGCTCCAAAAAAAACAAGACGCTAGCGTCTGCGGGAGCGTTTTGCGATTTTTAGTGGGTTCCTAGACTTAATGTTCAGGCGTGCAATGAGTGTAACGTAAGTTTACTGTACTATTACAATATAATATCGCTAACATTTAGCAAAATACAGTGTGAATGTGTCTCTACTATTAAAGGGACTCAGCCGCGACACTCAGCCAAGCGTCGCCCCCACACTTGCTGGTATAGGAAGAGGCACGTCATTACGTCAGCCGATACGCGTCATGACGGCGGCCGGCATGACAGTCCTGCGCATGCGCAGTAAACCCACGTATGCGCAGGACTGTCACGTCATGACGCGTAGCTCGCAGTCCCTTTAACAGTAGTGGTACAAGCAAAGTTACAGTGACAAATAAAATAAAAAACCCTCTGCAACACCTATGATACACTTTTTAAAGTAAAATATAAATAAATGCATAGAAACAATACCAAATAAATGCATTTTGTTCAAAATACATTGCTTACCTCAATCACCATCCTTTTCAACTCGGGTGGGTTTTTTGGAGGCATTCTGGATGTGCCCTGGACTCCCTGCAGGCTGCAATAAAAGTCTGTGTGGTGTCCAGGTCTTTCCCACGAGTCTCTGTCTTTTTTTTACAGCTTCCTGTTGATTTTTACGCATTAGCCAATCACAGCCTATGAAGCTGAGCGTGCCCGGAGCGCATACGTACGCGTACGTACTGACGCATTTACGCAATAGCTACCATAGCGATAGGCGGCTATTGCGTACACGCTCGTCCGCATGCGTCAAAACGTACGCATAGGTGGTAATTACCGTAGTACACGTAACAATATATCGTAAGCGCATACATTACGGTACCCTTACGCGTAACCGCGTAAGTTTACGCGTAATTACAGAGATGACCCGTAGATAATGTAGTACGTCGTAACCGTAATTGCGTAATGCGTAATAGCGTAGAATTACGCGTAATGACCCGTAAGCGTAGATTTTTCCATTACGATCAGCACTGACTAAAACTATGAATTTTAGAAAAGCAAAGTTCACTCAAATTAGGCAGGCACTAAGTTTGGTGAACTGGGATAATGTACTACAAGGGGAAGACACTGAAGGGAAATGGCAAGCTTTTAAACTTATACTCAATCAATACTGTAGTATGTATATCCCATATGGAAACAAAATGTCTAGGAATAAAAAAAGGCCTCTATGGATGAATAAAAAGGTTAAAGATAAAATGAAGAGGAAAAAGAATGCCTATAAGGTCTTAAAACAGGAGGGGACCGAGGCTGCACTAAGCAATTATAAGGAGTGCAATGAAAATTGTAAAAAAGAAATTAAGCAGGCAAAGATTGAAGCTGAAAAAAAAATCGCTAAGGATATCAAATCTAACCCAAAAAAGTTTTACAAGTACATTAACTCTAAAAAAAGAAAGGTTGACTGTATAGGACTCCTAAAGGATGAGGATGGGAACTCAATGATGGATGACCAAGGTAAGGCAGAGTTATTAAATGCTTTCTTTGCTTCTGTCTTCACAAAAGAAACAGCACTGTTGCAAACTACAGAGGCGGAAGAGTCTCAATCTTCTAACTGTAATATTAAATACTTAACGCAGGAAGAAGTGAAGGCAAGACTAAATAAATTAAAAATAGACAAGGCACCTGGCCCGGATGGCATGCATCCTCGGGTCCTAAGGGAATTAAGTTCAGTTATAGATAAACCCCTTTATCTTATCTTTTGTGACTCTCTTGCAACTGGCAGAGTCCCAGTGGATTGGCGTACAGCCCACGTTTTCCCATTATTTAAGAAGGGCAAAAAATCTGATACAGGAAATTATAGACCTGTAAGTTTAACATCAGTTGTATGCAAACTATTTGAGGGGTTACTAAGAGATACTATACATGACTTCATAGTAGAAAATAATCTTATTTCTCAGCATCAACATGGGTTTACTAAAGACAGGTCCTGTTTGACTAACATGCTCAGCTTTTATGAGGTAGTGAATGCTAATATGGATATTGGGAATGCTGTAGATGTGATATACTTGGACTTTGCAAAGGCCTTCGACACTGTTCCCCACAAAAGTCTGGTGCAAAAGTTGAGGATGCAAGGACTGGGGAAGAGTCTGTGTTCATGGATAGGGAACTGGCTAATGGACAGAAAACAAAGAGTTGTGGTCAATGGATCGTACTCAAAATGGGAGACTGTTAGCAGTGGGGTCCCACAGGGGTCTGTTCTGGGTCCAGTGCTCTTCAATTTCTTTATTAATGACCTGGTAGATGCAGTAGTGAGCAATGTTGCTATTTTTGCAGATGATACAAAATTGTGCAGAATCATCAACTCTCAGGAAGATAGTGTCATATTGCAACAGGATCTGGATAGGATGGCTATATGGGCACATACATGGCAGATGAAATTCAATGTTGACAAATGTAAGGTCATGCATTTTGGACGTACTAATGGTCTAGCACCATACAAAATAAATGGGATACAGTTGGGGACATCAAACTTGGAGAAGGACTTAGGAGTACTCATTGACAACAAGTTAAATAATCGTACTCAATGCCAAGCAGCTGCAGCTAAAGCTAACAAAATTTTGGGATGCATTAAAAGGGAAATAAAAACTCGAGATGCTAGCATAATATTGCCCCTGTTTAACTCTCTAGTAAGGCCACATCTGGAATATGGAATTCAGTTCTGGGCACCACATTACAAAAAAGATATTGCAGTTTTAGAGCAGGTGCAGAGACGAGCAACAAAATTGATGCGTGGGATGGAAGGTCTCACTTATTGAGAAAGGTTAGATAAACTGGGTTTATTTAGTCTAGAGAAAAGACGCCTTAGAGGGGATCTAATTAACATGTATAAATACATCAGAGGGCAATATAATACCTTGGCGGATGAGCTTTTTGTCCCTAGGCCTTCTCAAAGGACTAGAGGACATGATCTGCGCATGGAGGAAAAACGTTTTAACCATTTATTTAGGAAAGGGTTCTTTACAGTAAGAGTGATTAAGATGTGCAATGCATTGCCACAGGAAGTCGTTATGGCAAACTCTATACCTGCATTTAAAGGGGGCTTAGATGCTTTCCTTGCGTTGAAAGACATCCATGGCTACAATTACTAGGTAATGCCTAATGATGTTGATCCAGGGATTTTATCTGATTGCCATCTGGAGTCGGGAAGGAATTTTTCCCTTTAGGGGCTAATTGGACCATGCCTTGTAAGGGTTTTTTCGCCTTCCTCTGGATCAACAGGGATATGTGAGGGAGCAGGCTGGTGTTGTACTTTATACTGGTTGAACTCGATGGACGTATGTCTTTTTTCAACCAAAATAACTATGTAACTATGTAACTATATGATCACCGTAAGTTAATGTTCTGGGCTAATATTAGTGCAGAAAGGGAAATGTGGGAAGAGGACAGTTCTTGGCCTTGCATTCTTTAAAGAGTACCTAAAGTGACATGTGACATACTAAAATAAAAATAGTTTAATGTAGTGCTAGCCCTACTAAGAAGTTGTCTGAAGTCCCATCTGTTTTCCAGTACACCAAGAAAGGGAGAATTGTAATAGCCGCTTTCCAGAATGAAGTCTTAAAATGAAGCTCTTAAACTCAACATAAAACACACACACACACATGCTCTCACTCTCTCTCACACACACACACACACACACACACACACACACACACACACACACACACACACACACACACACACACACACACACACACACACTTAACCATCTTATAAGTTTCTCTTCACTTCAGGTATGCTTTAAGTAGAAAACAAGAAACCAATAGACCAGAGAGATTCATAGTCCTATTCTTTCTGCAGTTAGGTCTGAATTTATGCTGTTGGAATAACTTTATTTTTCCTGTAAATGTAAAATGTTAAATGTCCTGTAGTATCACAATCATGGATACAGTGATGGCAACATGACAATACAATAACACTAAAACACACAGACTGAAAAGTGTTATGTAATGTTGAAGTACACAGAAACATTCATTCCAAGTCAGAAGGCATAATGCAGTAAAATAATATGTCTTTTCTAAATGGACTGTCAAGAGGAAATGAGCATTATAACACCAAAAGACAATGTGAGGTGTATGGTAAACACCTGTGCTTACACCTGTGCACTCAGCAGCCCTCCTCCACTAGTAAGAGCTTCTCCCACACATTCTTAAAATTGTATTTCATGTAGTCACTTGTGTTTCGGCAGTGAGAATATTTTACAATGTATTTGCATTCGTGGAAAATATGTTTCCCCGATCACTGAGAGCCACGGCTGGCAAACAAACAAAAAAGATGATTCGTATGCCTAAAGGATTTCCTCAAGCCATAATACAATGTTCTTTATGCTGCACAAGTGCAGATCTGCTATTGCATATCTGGAGATTTGTGAAATACGACCTGAAATCCACAATTTCTTTTCTAAGAAAAACAAGCTTGCAGCACAAACATAAACATATGCTGCTAGTAGGACAGCACTGGAGCACAGTGATAGCACTGGAATAAGTAATTACAGGACCAATACACTTACAGGTGCCTGCATTACAGTGTGCTTTCATATAGGGCACACTTTGTATTCGCACATTGGGTTTATCCACTAAACGTTGGTAAAATTGCCACACCCAAACACTTACTTACGCCAATAGATAGTTCTGGTTGCACTAGTAGTGCTCATTGCACAATTAGCGCAACCCTTACTACCAGTGTTGCCAACTCATCCCTTTAATAACTGACACATATAAGTTATACAGGTTCTGGGGCTATTTGAACATAATCAGTGTCTTAACTGCATCTACCTGGCCACAAAACCTTTATAATTCATATGCGTCAGTAATTAAAGGGATGAGTTGGCAACACTGGTTACTACCTGGGTAACCTGAGTGCTGCTCTGCTATCGTTATGAGGATTGGGATACACTACATGATTCACAGTGAGTTCACTATCTGAAGGTTTATTGGAGTTTCAAAAAAACCCAAAACATTTAAATGATCTCTCGAAATCACAGCCAACATCTGCCTTTGTTTTTGTTTAATGTAAAATTCTGGTATCAGAAACATTCCTCATGGTTATAGAGTCCTAAATGACACAACACCGATTGCAAAGTTTGATCATTTAACAAAAAGCGTGATCTACACAGCAAGGTACACAAGCTAGATGGCACCAAGTCAAGGCAATCACTACCTTTCTTTGGGCCCCATTTAGGCTTAATCCTTCTCTGCAGGTGTCCCTCAACATTGCATAAAGATCGGGCAAGGGGGAGGGGATAGAGTTGGAAGAAGAGAGGAGGAGGAAAAGAAGGGGAACAGAGGAAAGGCAGCATTGAGTAATGAGAAGAAAAGCAATGGTAGTAAAGGAAATCGGGAGTAAAGTAGGGCGGGGAACAGTAGAGGGAAGGACATGAGATACGAGTATAAAAAGAACACCCAGGGTAGGAACACATTAGGCAGAATCGCATATGCATTTTCCAAAGCCCACAGTGGAAAACGCATATGCGATTCTGCCTAGTGTGTTTCTACCCTCACATATAGTCATGGTCAGTGACGTGCTATCCATTCAGGCTTGCATGCAAATTTAATGTAAACTGGGCCAGACAAAGTAGGCAGGACATGCACTTGATTGTCCCAATTTGAAGCTGCGTACAATTTGCATTTAATTTGCATACATGTTGGAACAGTTAGTATTTCATTGACCATCTTTACTCACAAATGACATCAGGTGTCTATGCAAGGTCTGATGCATATCATTTACAAGAAAGGGTGGGCCATTCAGCCATTCAGCCACTATCTGTAAACATACAGAGTATTACAGACAGAGTATCAAAGTCATATTTAAAACATTGTGGGGGCAATGTATAAGTATACTAATGCATTACTTTCTATATCTATACCAGCTAATAAACACCAGTAACGTATATAGAAAGTAAAAGAGCCAGCCCTATGAGGACACTTGGAATGAGAGGGATATGGAGGCACCCATATTTATTCCTATTTAAAAAGTGCAAGTTGCCTGGCTCTTCTGCTGACCCAACTGCTGCTGAGCAACAGATCAGATGTTTGGCTGTAATTTGACTGGATTAGCTGCATGCTTGTTTCAGGTGTGTGATTCAGACACTACTGATGGATGAAAGAGGGACACCAGGCAACTGGTAATGTTTAAAAGGAAATAAATATGGCAACCTCCATATTCCTCCCACTTGAGGTATCCTTTAAAGGGAATCAACATGTGGAATAATTAGGCCACCAATGCTACCATCACCATTTAGGGGAAAGGAAAGACATAGTAAATGTATTCTTAAATGTAATCTTATAATGTCCTACAAGAGAACTATTAAGAGGTATAATTAAACACCCACTAGTGGTGTGTTGGGAGCAGAGCTTAAACAGTGGACTTGTACAGGTTTAAGATTTTTGATGAGTAGAAATGTTCCATTATTTTGAATATGTTGCTGGTCCTTATACCCATATTTGATGTTATTTAAAGCGGGATGCGAAAGTTTAGGCAACCTTGTTAATTGTCATGATTTTTCTGTATAAATCGTTGGTTGTTATGATAAAAAATGTCAATTAAATATATCATATAGGAGACACACAGTGATATTTAAGAAGTGAAATGAAGTTTATTGGATTTACAGAAAAAGTGCAATAATTGTTTAAATGAAATTAGGCAGGTTCATAAATTTGAGCACTGTTGTCATGTTATTGATTCAAAAACATTTAGAACTAATTATTGAAACTCAAATTGCCTTTTTAAGCTCAGTGACCCCTGACCTACATACACAGGTGAATCCAATTATGAGAAAGAGTATTTAAGGGGGTCAATTGTAAGTCTCCCTTCTCTTTTAATTCTCTCTGAAGAGTAGCAACACGGGGGTCTCAAAACAACTCTCAAATGACCTGAAGAGAAAGATTATTCACCATCATGGTTTAGGGGAAGGATACAAAAAAGATGTCTCAGAGATTTCAGCTGTCTGTTTCCACAGTTAGGAACATATTGAGGAAATGGAAGACCACAGGTTCAGTTCAAGTTAAGGCTCGAAGTGGCAGACCAAGAAAAATCTAGGATAAACAGAAGCGACGAATGGTGAGAACAGTCAGAGTCAACCCACAGACCAGCACCAAAAACCTACAACATCATCTTGCTGCAGATGGAGTCACTGTGCACCTTTCAACCATTCGGCGCACTTTACACAAGGAGATGCTGTATGCGAGAGTGATGCAAAGGAAGAATTTTCTCCGCCCACAGCACAAACAGAGCCGCTTGAGGAAGCCAGCTTCATTTTGGAATAAGGTGCTGTGGACTGATGAAACTAAAACTGAGTTATTTGGGCATAACAAGGGGCGTTATGCATGGAGGAAAAACAACTGTAACGATTGGTGTCAGCAAGAGGCACAAATATCTGATTAAGTGGTGATATACAGAATCACCACCAATGCAGATATATTAGAGTGAAATAGTCAGTATCTTCCTGATGGTAAATCAGCGGAAGGCTCACTAACACGGTAAGTGCCTGAAATGATCTACTCAGACCAGTGTCACACCCCGAACCTTGATTATTGGGGATCCGCAGTATCGCCAATAATACAAGGATAGACCCGATTATATAGCAATCTGCGGAATTGCTAATAATGCGGGTATAAGCAAAGCAGTGGACACACAAACAACATGGAAATAAACAAAGCAGTAAATATTCACAAGGTTGTGGAAATATCCACCACACGGCAATTCCTCAGAGGTGTGGTTACCTCTGAATTGGAACCCCGTGTGTGAGATCCCCCAAAGTGGCAGTGGAGGAATCTCGGCCTCTGGCAGTAACGGTCTGCTAGGGCCGGCGTCTCAGGGAGGCAAGCCTCAGATAATAACCCAACAGTGGGAGACGTTCCACTGAAGGGAGGAAGGTCAGACAGAAAGAGGTTCGGCAACAGTACAGGCGGCAACAGTACAGAGACGTGAGACGAGAGAATAGTCAGGAACCAAGCCAATAGTCGTTAACGGTACGGGCTGGCAGAGTACAGAATCAGGAAGCAGAAGAGAAGTCAAGACAGGCACAGGATCATACACAGAGAATCAATAACAATAATAATCTCCTAGTCTAGGTGTGAAGTCCTTGGTTTCAACACCTGTGATCTAGTCTAAGGTCTGAGTGCTGACACAGGGTATCGCAAACACAGACGAAGTGTGACTGAAAAGCACTTCCTTATATACTGCCTGGGAGAGAAGTCTCCACCCCAGGCAGCAACCAATCAGAGCAGGCTAAAATGTCAGCTGACCTCCAGGTCAGCTGACACGCTTTCTAAGAGTATAAAGGCGTGTCTGGCGTGCGGCCGCACCCCCTAGAGGCAAGATGGCAGAACCCTGGTGAACAGCATGTTGGTGAGTTTGGAGCAGAGTGCTCGGACGGGTGTGCGCAGCGGATGCGGACGAATTTCCGCATCCCGCGTTGGAAGGTCCGCTTGCCGGACTGGATGCGACCATATTTCCGCAATCCATCCGGCGTTGCAGATTTTTCGTTACAGTACCCCTCCCTCTAGGCGTGGACTCCGGACACGTCCTACCTGGCCTGTCAGGATGGAGCTCATGGAACCATCTCCTAAGATTATCAGCATGTAAATCACCTGCTTTGACCCAGGATCTTTCCTCTAGACCGTACCCTCTCCAATGCACCAAATACTGCACTGAACCCTGAACTCGTCTGGAGTCCAAGATCTCCTCAACCTCCCATTCAGGCTCACCATCAACCATGACAGGGTGAGGCGGGAGGGAGTCCACCTGAACAGCTGGTTTCAGGAGTGACACATGAAAGGCTTTCCCCACCTTTAGAGAATGCGGTAACCTGACTCTGTAAGTAACACGATTAACCCTTTCGGAAATTGGATATGGTCCAATATACCTGGGCCCCAGTTTCGCGGATGGCTGCCTCAGAGCTATATGACGAGTTGATACCCAAACCTTGTCTCCTGGTTTAAACTCCCACTCCGCAGACCGTCTCTTATCTGCCTGCCTCTTCTGTATGATGAAAGCCTTTTTTAAATTTTCTCCGACATTAGCCCAAATCCTCTTGAAAGATTCCTGCCACTCCTTCAGGACAGGGAATGGAGAGGTCGACACTGGCAAAGGAGAAAATTTGGGAGATTTCCCATTGACAATTTGAAAAGGCGCATAACCAGAGGACTCATTCCTGAGATTGTTATGTGCGAACTCCGCAAATGGTAGAAACTCTGCCCACTGGTGTTGGGCGTCCGCCACATAACATCTCAGGAACTGTTCCAAAGATTGATTGGTCCTCTCTGTCTGGCCGTTGGTCTGTGGATGGTAACCTGATGAAAAGGACAACGACATACCCATCCCCTTACAGAAGGCCCGCCAGAACCTAGAGACAAACTGGACCCCTCTGTCTGAGACAACATTCTCTGGAATGCCGTGTAATTTAAAGATATTTTGAATGAAAAGATCTGCTAGTTTTTGAGCAGTAGGGAAACCACTCAAAGGCACAAAGTGGGCCATCTTACTGAATCTGTCTGTGACCACCCATATGACAGTCTTTCCATTGGAATCTGGAAGTTCTCCCACGAAGTCCATGGAAATATGTGTCCATGGCTCCTGAGGGGAGGGCAGAGACTGCAAAGTTCCAACTGGAGCCAGTCGGGAGGGTTTGCTCCTGGCACAGACGGTACAGGTCTTAACAAATTCCTTGCAATCTTGTTGTAGAGATGGCCACCAGACAGATCTACACAACAATTCTTGGGTTCGGGTAATGCCAGGGTGTCCAGCATTCTTGTGTCCATGAAACAACTGCAGCACTTTGGGACGTAAAGTACAAGGGACATAAAGAACCCCTCTTGGTTTCCCTTCTGGGACTTCTAATTGAAAAGGACTTAAGAGGCTAGGAAGGTCTTCAACTATCTCAGTGGCTGCCAGGATGATCTCTTTCGACAGAATACTTTCTGAGGAAAGAGATGGAGCAGTTTCAGGTTCAAAACAACGAGAAAGGGCGTCCGCTTTAACGTTCTTACTCCCTGGTGTGAATGTAATTATAAAATTAAAACGGCAGAAAAAGAGAGCCCATCTAGCCTGTCTGGGGGTGAGTCTTTTAGCTTTTTCAATGTACTGTAAATTTTTATGATCCGTGTACACAGTAATTACATTCTCCGCCCCCTCTAACCAGTGGCGCCACTCCTCAAAAGCAAGCTTGATGGCTAATAATTCCCTGTTTCCAACATCATAATTTCTCTGGGCAGGGGAGAATTTTCTGGAAAAAAAAGCACAGGGATGAAGCTTGCCCTGAAGTCCTGAACGTTGAGACAATACTGCTCCTACTCCAACCTCTGAGGCATCCACCTCCACTATAAATGGGTAAGCAACATCTACATGACGTAATATGGGAGCAGAACAGAATGCCTCTTTCAGAGAGGAAAATGCCACAACTGCTTCTTCTGACCAATGAGTGGCATCAGCCCCTTTTTTTGTCAAATTAGTAAGCGGAGACACCACCGAAGAGAACCCCTTGATAAATTTTCTATAATAATTAGAGTTGGGCCGAACCTCCGATTTTCGGTTCGCGAACCGGGTTCGCGAACTTTCGCGAAAGGTTCGGTTCGCGTTAAAGTTCGCGAACCGCAATAGACTTCAATGGGGATGCGAACTTTGAAAAAAAAAATTAATTATGCTGGCCACAAAAGTGATGGAAAAGATGTTTCAAGGGGTCTAACACCTGGAGGGGGGGATGGCGGAGTGGGATACATGCCAAAAGTCCCCGGGAAAAATCTGGATTTGACGCAAAGCAGCGTTTTAAGGGCAGAAATCACATTGAATGTTAAATGACAGGCCTAAAGTGCTTTCAAACATCTTGCATGTGTATACATCAATCAGGTAGTGTAATTAAGGTACTGCTTCACACTGACGCACCAAACTCATCGTGTAACGCACCGCAAACAGCTGTTTGTGTAGTGACGGCCGTGCTGGACTGGTGCGCACCATGGCGAGAGTGCAGGTTTTGGTGGCTTTACAGCCCATATGGTCAGTCACCTGGCTGATGTAGCTGAATGACAGAACAGTGACTGTCCAGCTGATCAAATTTGGTCTGACCACAATGAGGCAACGACCTTATTATCGTGGGTGTGCCCCCCGAGACACTCATCTAGGCGCCGGTCATTGCTCCATTGTGATACGCAAGCCCCTTCACCACGGCAAGGTAATGATCACGAAGGGGAATGGGCGCATGTTCATGCCTTTTCTTTTGTTGTTGCAGCTGCCCGCAGTGCAGCCAGAAAAATTAGGCAGTCATGTACACGCACCCGAAAAATTATTACAGCGGCCGCTGCTAGCAGCGGCCTAAAAAATTCAGCAATCCGCCTGGAGTCCCGGACCCTGTTGGTGGTGGCGGAGAAGGTAGTGAAGCGGCCTGCAGGCAGACATGCTGTGTGGAGGGACTGGGAGCGACTTAGTCTTCTTGGGGCAGGCCAGGCAGCCAGTCACACGGCGTGCAGGCAGAGATGCTGTATGTGCGGGGACTGACTTAGTCTTGGGGCGGGCAGCAGCCCTCCGGGATCCATGCCTCATTCATTTTTATAAAGGTGAGGTACTTAACACTTTTGTGACTTAGGCGACTTCTCTTCTCTGTGACAATGCCTCCAGCTGCGCTGAAGGTCCTTTCTGAGAGGACGCTTGCGGCAGGGCAGGAGAGAAGTTGGATGGCAAATTGGGACAGCTCTGGCCACAGGTCAAGCCTGCGCACCCAGTAGTTCAAGGGTTCCTCATCGCTGTTCACAGCAGTGTCTACATCCACACTTAAGGCCAGGTAGTCGGCTACCTGCCGTTCCAGGCGTTGGTGGAGGGTGGATCCGGAAGGGCTACGGCGAGGCGTTGGACTAAAGAACGTCCGCATGTCCGACATCACCATGAGATCGCTGGAGCGTCCTGTCTTTGACTGCGTGGACACGGGAGGAGGATTAGTGGCAGTGGTACCTTGCTGGCGTTGTGCCGTCACATCACCCTTAAAGGCATTGTAAAGCATAGTTGACAGCTGGTTCTGCATGTGCTGCATCCTTTCCACCTTCCGGTGAGTTGGTAACAGGTCCGCCACTTTGTGCCTGTACCGAGGGTCTAGTAGTGTGGCCACCCAGTACAGCTCATTCCCCTTGAGGTTTTTTATACGGGGGTCCCTCAACAGGCAGGACAGCATAAAAGACGACATCTGCACAAAGTCGGATCCAGTACCCTCCATCTCCTCTTGCTCTTCCTCAGTGACGTCAGGTAAGTCAACCTCCTCCCCCCAGCCGCGAACAATACCACGGTAAGGTTGCGCAGCACAAGCCCCCTGCGACGCCTGCTGCGGTTGTTCTCCTGCCGCTGTCCCCTCCTCCTCCTCCTCCTCCCCCAAAGAAACACCTTGCTCATCATCCTCTGAGTCTGACTCATCTTCTGCACATGACCTCTCTTCTTCCTCCTCCTCCCCCCTCTGTGCTGCTGCAGGTGTTGAGGAAACAGCTGGGTCTGATGAAAATTGGTCCCATGCCTGTTCCTGCCGTAACGGTTCCTGGTCACGCTCATTCGCAGCTTCATCCGCCACTCTACGCACAGCACGCTCCAAGAAGTACGCGTAGGGAATTAAGTCGCTGATGGTGCCCTCACTGCGGCTCACCAGGTTGGTCACCTCCTCAAACGGCCGCATGAGCCTGCATGCATTTTTCATCATTGTCCAGTTGTCGGGCCAGAACATCCCCATCTTCCCAGACTGTTTCGTTCTACTCCAGTTGTAGAGGTACTGGGTGACGGCTTTCTTCTGTTCTAGCAGGCGGGAGAACATGAGGAGGGTCGAGTTCCAGCGAGTGGGGCTATCGCAAATGAGGCGTCTCACCGGCATGTTGTTTTTACGCTGAATTTCTGCAAATCGTGCCATGGCTGTGTAAGAGCGCCTCAAATGCCCACAGAACTTCCTGGCCTGCTTCAGGACATCCGCTAAGCCAGGGTACTTTGCCACAAATCTTTGAACCACCAGATTCATGACATGTGCCATGCAGGGTATGTGTGTCAGCTTCCCCATATGCAAAGCGGCAAGCAGATTGCTGCCGTTGTCGCACACCACGTTGCCTATCTCCAGGTGGTGCGGGGTCAGCCACTCATCCACCTGTTTCTTAAGAGCAGCCAGGAGAGCTGCTCCAGTGTGACTCTCCGCTTTGAGACAAGCCATGTCTAAGATGGCGTGACACCGTCGTACCTGGCATGCAGCATAGGCCCTGCGGAGCTGGGGCTGTGTAGCTGGAGAGGAGAACTGCCACTCAGCCAAGGAGGAGGAGGAGGACAGCGAAGAGCATGTAGCAGGAGGAGAGGAGGTGGCAGGAGGCCTGCCTGCAAGCCGTGGAGGTGTCACAATTTGGTCCGCCGCTTTCTGCTTGCCATCGTTCACCACCAGGTTCACCCAATGGGCTGTGTAGGTAATGTAGCGGCCCTGCCCGTGCTTGGCAGACCAGGCATCCGTGGTCAGGTGTACCCTTGACCCAACGCTCTTCGCAAGAGATGACACCACTTGCCTCTCAACTTCACGGTGCAGTTGGGGTATGGCCTTTCTGGAAAAATAAGTGCGGCCTGGCATCTTCCACTGCGGTGTTCCGATGGCCACAAATTTACGGAAGGCCTCAGAGTCCACCAGCCGGTATGGTAACAGCTGGCGAGCTAACAGTTCCGCCACGCCAGCTGTCAGACGCCGGGCAAGGGGGTGACTGGCCAAAAGTGGCTTCTTCCGCTCAAACATTTCCTTCACGGACACCTGACTGCTGCTGTGGGCAGAGGAGCAGGAACCGCTCAAGGGCAGAGGCGGAGTGGAGGAGGGTGCCTGTGAAGGTGCAAGGGAGAGAGCGGCATAAGCAGATGATGCACCTGAAGGAGGAAGAGGAGAAGGAGGGTGACTTTGCTTTTGTGTGCTGCTGCTGCTTTTGCTCAGGTGGCCATCCCATTGCTGTTTGTGCCTTTTCTCCAGGTGCCTTCGTAAGGCACTTGTCCCTACGTGAGTGTTGGCCTTTCCACGGCTCAATTTTTGTTGGCAGAGCGAACAGATGGCTTTGGTCCGATCTGAGGCACACACATTAAAAAATTTCCACACCGCTGAGCCACCCTGGGATGTGGGCACTATGGGGACCTCAGCAGCTGATGCTGAAGGGCAAGTTGGCTGGCTGTACATAGGTGGCGAATCTGGCGATACATGGTGCCGGACTCTGCCACCAGCTGTTTCTGACGAAGAGCTGCCCCAGCTTCTTTCAGCAACTTCTATCCTCCTACTACTCTCTGACTCCCCCTCTGAACTGTCCCCCTCTTCATCTCCTCTATTGGGAACATACAGAGGATCCCTATCATCGTCATCATCGTAATCATCCTGCCCAGCTTCGCTTGCCTCAGAAAAATCCAAATGTGTAGGTCCTTCATCCTCCTTACACGTTACATCCATAGTGTTGTCGCGTAACGCAGACATATGAGCTGGTGAAAATTCATCTGGCTGTAACAATGGCTGTGCATCAGTGATTTCACCACCACTAAATAATTCTTGCGAAGTGTCAAATGCAGCGGAAGTGGTGCTAGTAGTAGCGCTGGTGGCTGAGCAAGATGAGGTGTTCTGTGTCGCTAAATACTCAACCACGTCCTGACAATCTTGGGAGGTGATGGGACGTGCCTTCTTCCGAGCACTGTACTGTGGGCCAGGTCCACACGAAATTACATTTACACGACCTCGCGCAGACCTGCCGGGTGGCCTTCCTCTGCCTCTGCCACTACCTCTTCCTCTTCCTCTACCTGTTTTGTCCATATCGGGTATGCACGGAGTGGTATATCACACTGCGTGCACTCACGTAGGTAGGTGGGTTCACTTAACTGCACAGGTATGCGCACTGATGCGGTGGGTTCACTGAACAGTACAGGTATACAGTGGCGGGTTCACTGAACACAACAGGTATGCAGTGGCGTGTTCACTAAACAGGTATACAGTGGCAGGTCCACTGAACAGAACAGGTATACAGTGGCAGGTCCACTGAACAGAACAGGTATACAGTGGCGGGTCCACTGAACAGAACAGGTATACAGTGGCGGGTTCACAGAACAGGTATGCAGTGGCAGGTTCACTGAACACAACAGGTATGCAGTGGCGTGTTCACTAAACAGGTATACAGTGGCAGGTCCACTGAACAGAACAGGTATACAGTGGCGGGTTCACAGAACAGGTATACAGTGGCGGGTCCACTGAACAGAACAGGTATACAGTGGCGGGTTCACAGAACAGGTATGCAGTGGCAGGTTCACTGAACACAACAGGTATGCAGTGGCGTGTTCACTAAACAGGTATACAGTGGCAGGTCCACTGAACAGAACAGGTATACAGTGGCGGGTTCACAGAACAGGTATACAGTGGCGGGTCCACTGAACAGAACAGGTATACAGTGGCGGGTTCACAGAACAGGTATGCAGTGGCAGGTTCACTGAACAGCTATGCAGTGGCAGGATCACAGTACAGGTATGCAGTGGGCTGAGGGCTCACTGAACACAACAGGTATGCAGTGGCGTGTTCACTAAACAGGTATACAGTGGCAGGTCCACTGAACAGAACAGGTATACAGTGGCGGGTTCACAGAACAGGTATACAGTGGCGGGTTCACAGAACAGGTATGCAGTGGCAGGTTCACTGAACACAACAGGTATGCAGTGGCGTGTTCACTAAACAGGTATACAGTGGCAGGTCCACTGAACAGAACAGGTATACAGTGGCGGGTTCACAGAACAGGTATACAGTGGCGGGTCCACTGAACAGAACAGGTATACAGTGGCGGGTTCACAGAACAGGTATGCAGTGGCAGGTTCACTGAACACAACAGGTATGCAGTGGCGTGTTCACTAAACAGGTATACAGTGGCAGGTCCACTGAACAGAACAGGTATACAGTGGCGGGTTCACAGAACAGGTATACAGTGGCGGGTCCACTGAACAGAACAGGTATACAGTGGCGGGTTCACAGAACAGGTATGCAGTGGCAGGTTCACTGAACACAACAGGTATGCAGTGGCGTGTTCACTAAACAGGTATACAGTGGCAGGTCCACTGAACAGAACAGGTATACAGTGGCGGGTTCACAGAACAGGTATACAGTGGCGGGTCCACTGAACAGAACAGGTATACAGTGGCGGGTTCACAGAACAGGTATACAGTGGCAGGATCACTGAACAGCTATGCAGTGGCAGGATCACAGTACAGGTATGCAGTGGGCTGAGGGCTCACTGAACAGAACAGGTATGCTGTGGCAGGATCACTGAACAGCTATGCAGTGGCAGGATCACAGTACAGGTATGCAGTGGGCTGAGGGCTCACTGAACAGAACAGGTATGCTGTGGCAGGATCACTGAACAGGTATGCAGTGGCAGGATCACAGTACAGGTATGCAGTGGGCTGGGGGCTCACTGAACACAACAGGTATGCAGTGGCGTGTTCACTAAACAGGTATACAGTGGCAGGTCCACTGAACAGAACAGGTATACAGTGGCGGGTTCACAGAACAGGTATACAGTGGCGGGTCCACTGAACAGAACAGGTATACAGTGGCGGGTTCACAGAACAGGTATACAGTGGCAGGATCACTGAACAGCTATGCAGTGGCAGGATCACAGTACAGGTATGCAGTGGGCTGAGGGCTCACTGAACAGAACAGGTATGCTGTGGCAGGATCACTGAACAGCTATGCAGTGGCAGGATCACAGTACAGGTATGCAGTGGGCTGAGGGCTCACTGAACAGAACAGGTATCCTGTGGCAGGATCACTGAACAGGTATGCAGTGGCAGGATCACAGTACAGGTATGCAGTGGGCTGGGGGCTCACTGAACAGAACAGGTATGCTGTGGCAGGATCACTGAACAGCTATGCAGTGGCAGGATAACAGTACAGGTATGCAGTGGGCTGAGGGCTCACTGAACAGAACAGGTATGCTGTGGCAGGATCACTGAACAGCTATGCAGTGGCAGGATCACAGTACAGGTATGCAGTGGGCTGAGGGCTCACTGAACAGAACAGGTATGCTGTGGCAGGATCACTGAACAGGTATGCAGTGGCAGTATCACAGTACAGGTATGCAGTGGGCTGAGGGCTCACTGAACAGAACAGGTATGCTGTGGCAGGATCACTGAACAGGTATGCAGTGGCAGGATCACAGTACAGGTATGCAGTGGGCTGAGGGCTCACTGAACAGAACAGGTATGCTGTGGCAGGATCACTGAACAGCTATGCAGTGGCAGGATCACAGTACAGGTATGCAGTGGGCTGAGGGCTCACTGAACAGAACAGGTATGCTGTGGCAGGATCACTGAACAGCTATGCAGTGGCAGGATCACAGTACAGGTATGCAGTGGGCTGAGGGCTCACTGAACAGAACAGGTATGCTGTGGCAGGATCACTGAACAGCTATGCAGTGGCAGGATCACAGTACAGGTATGCAGTGGGCTGAGGGCTCACTGAACAGAACAGGTATGCTGTGGCAGGATCACTGAACAGGTATGCAGTGGCAGGATCACAGTACAGGTATGCAGTGGGCTGAGAGCTCACTGAACAGAACAGGTATGCTGTGGCAGGATCACTGAACAGGTATGCAGTGGCAGGATCACAGTACAGGTATGCAGTGGGCTGAGGGCTCACTGAACAGAACAGGTATGCTGTGGCAGGATCACTGAACAGCTATGCAGTGGCAGGATCACAGTACAGGTATGCAGTGGGCTGAGGGCTCACTGAACAGAACAGGTATGCTGTGGCAGGATCACTGAACAGCTATGCAGTGGCAGGATCACAGTACAGGTATGCAGTGGGCTGAGGGCTCACTGAACAGAACAGGTATGCTGTGGCAGGATCACTGAACAGCTATGCAGTGGCAGGATCACAGTACAGGTATGCAGTGGGCTGAGGGCTCACTGAACAGAACAGGTATGCTGTGGCAGGATCACTGAACAGCTATGCAGTGGCAGGATCACAGTACAGGTATGCAGTGGGCTGAGGGCTCACTGAACAGAACAGGTATGCTGTGGCAGGATCACTGAACAGGTATGCAGTGGCAGGATCACAGTACAGGTATGCAGTGGGCTGAGAGCTCACTGAACAGAACAGGTATGCTGTGGCAGGATCACTGAACAGGTATGCAGTGGCAGGATCACAGTACAGGTATGCAGTGGGCTGAGGGCTCACTGAACAGAACAGGTATGCTGTGGCAGGATCACTGAACAGCTATGCAGTGGCAGGATCACAGTACAGGTATGCAGTGGGCTGAGGGCTCACTGAACAGAACAGGTATGCTGTGGCAGGATCACTGAACAGCTATGCAGTGGCAGGATCACAGTACAGGTATGCAGTGGGCTGAGGGCTCACTGAACAGAACAGGTATGCTGTGGCAGGATCACTGAACAGCTATGCAGTGGCAGGATCACAGTACAGGTATGCAGTGGGCTGAGGGCTCACTGAACAGAACAGGTATGCAGCCAGGAAGAAGTTAAGCCTAACTAATCTTTCCCTGAGAGACAGTCTGCAGCAGCTCGCCCTACTCTGACTAATGCAGGCACACGAGTGGCCGTAATGGCCGCCGCTGCCTGCCTTATATAAGGGGGGGTGGGGCTCCAGGGGCTAGTGTAGCCTAATTGGCTACACTGGGCCTGCTGACTGTGATGTAGAGGGTCAAAGTTGACCCTCAGGTGCATTATGGGGCGAACTGAACTTCTTCCGCAAAAGGTTCGCGTGCGGTACCCGCACGCGAACCACTTAAGTTCGCGCGAACCCCGTTCGCCGGCGAACCGTTCGGCCCAACTCTAATAATAATTTGCGAATCCCAAGAATCTCTGTAGTGCTTTAAGCCCAGATGGTTGTGGCCAATCCCTTACAGCAGAGACCTTCTTGGGATCCATAGACAACCCTGATGTAGAGATAATGTAACCAAGAAAGGCAATCTCCTTTACCTCGAAAACACATTTCTCTAATTTCGCAAACAATTGATTCTCCCTGACTCTTTGTAACACATACTTCACATGTTGGCGGTGTTCCGTGATATTTTTAGAAAATATCAAGATATCATCTAAGTAGACGATTACAAAGCGACCCAGTACCTCCCTAAAAATCTCGTTGACGAACTCCTGAAAAACTGCAGGAGCGTTACACAACCCAAAGGGCATCACCAAGTATTCGTAATGCCCCTTGGGAGTGTTGAATGCCGTCTTCCATTCATCTTCCTCCCTGATACGGATCAAATTGTAGGCCCCCCTTAGATCCAACTTAGTGAAAACAGAAGCCCCGGGAACCTGTGTAAATAAATCGTCGATTAGCGGTAGTGGATACCGATTCTTAATCGTGATCTTATTTAGACCCCTGTAGTCAATACAGGGGCGCAAACCACCATCTTTTTTCTGAACGAAAAAGAATCCCGCTCCTGCAGGAGATCTTGAAGGGCGGATGAAACCCTTCTGCAAATTTTCCTGAATGTACTCGTCCATGGCCAATTTTTCCGGGGACGAGAGGTTGTATAGGTGGCCCCTGGGTGGCATGGTTCCTGGTTTCAAATCTATTGGGCAATCAAAAGGTCTATGGGGGGGTAATTGATCTGCTGCCCTAGGACAAAAGACATCAGCATATTCCTGATATTGTGGAGGTACTCCTTCCACTTGAATCTTAGTAGAACACAAAACTACATTCTGTAAACAATGTTGTGTACAATAAGGCGACCAAGTAGTCAACTGCCCATTCCCCCAATCAAACTGAGAAGAATGTAATCGTAACCAGGGCAACCCTAGTATCACCGTAGAGGTAGACATCTTTAAAACGAAAAACTGTATGACCTCCCTGTGCAGAGCTCCCACTTGCAGCGAGAGGGGAGGTGTCTGACACAGTGGGGACTTTCCTTGCAAAGGAGTGCCATCAATCGCTGTAACATATAAGTGTCTTCCTACCGGAAGTACAGGGATATTTAAACTTAAAGCAAAGCTTAAATCTAAAAAGTTAGCTGTTGACCCGGAATCTACAAATGCTGTGGTAGGAAAGTTCTGCCCTTCCCAATTTAGGGAACAGGGCAATAAAATTTTTTCTTGTTTTGGAGGTAAAACAATTCCGCTTAGGGTGGTACCCCCTACCACACCTAAGCCGAGGAGTTTCCCGACTTCCTACCACAGTTTTGTGCAATGTGGCCCTTTTCCCCGCAGTACATGCAAAGACCCTCTCTGCGTCTTCTTGACCTTTCCGCCTCCGTGAGGCGCCCGTGGCCTAACTGCATCGGCTCCTCAGTCTCAACTGCTGCCGAGCTACTGGCCCCAGAAGTCCTAGAGTACATGGGGTACCTGCCTTTCTTGTTGTACCTCAGACGCCTATCTATTTTAATAGACAGCGTAATAGCCTCATCTAGATCTTTGGGTTCCGGATGACTAACCATCACGTCAGTTACTGCTTCCGACAACCCATCTAGGTATCTATCCAAGAGTGCATATCGCTCCCATCTAGAGGACACAGCCCACTTCCTAAACTCTGACGCATACTCCTCAGCAGTACTGCGTCCTTGTCTAAGGTTTTTGAGCTTACGTTCGGCCGTGGCGGCACTATCTGGATCATCGTAGATGACCGCCATGGCCTTAAAATACTTCTGGACAGAAGACAGAGCAGGATGCTCATCAGGTAAGCCATAAGCCCACGTCTGGGAATCTGCATGCAATAGAGTCTTGATAAGAGTGACCTTCTGAGCCTCGGTTCCCGAGGACACAGGTTTCATCTCAAAGTAAGACAGCACTCTGTGACGGAAATTCTGGAAATCTGACCTTGTGCCTGAAAATTTCTCAGGAATGTTCATTTTAGGCTCGCTAAGAGCCGGGGGAGGTAGAACGTTAAGTGGTGATTGCAACCTTTGGACAGTCTCATTTAACTGAGTAATCTGAGCCTGCTGTGCAGTTACAGTAATCTTCAGCTGTTCTAACTCTGCCCTTACAGTCTGAAGCTGGTTTATCACCCCCTCCATCTTACTTCTTTATGGTCTGTGTTTCTGTAACGATTGGTGTCAGCAAGAGGCACAAATATCTGATTAAGTGGTGATATACAGAATCACCACCAATGCAGATATATTAGAGTGAAATAGTCAGTATCTTCCTGATGGTAAATCAGCGGAAGGCTCACTAACACGGTAAGTACCTGAAATGATCTACTCAGACCAGTGTCACACCCCGAACCTTGATTATTGGGGATCCGCAGTATCGCCAATAATACAAGGATAGACCCGATTATATAGCAATCTGCGGAATTGCTAATAATGCGGGTATAAGCAAAGCAGTGGACACACGAACAACATGGAAATAAACAAAGCAGTAAATATTCACAAGGTTGTGGAAATATCCACCACACGGCAATTCCTCAGAGGTGTGGTTACCTCTGAATTGGAACCCCGTGTGTGAGATCCCCCAAAGTGGCAGTGGAGGAATCTCGGCCTCTGGCAGTAACGGTCTGCTAGGGCCGGCGTCTCAGGGAGGCAAGCCTCAGATAATAACCCAACAGTGGGAGACGTTCCACTGAAGGGAGCAAGGTCAGACAGAAAGAGGTTCGGCAACAGTACAGGCGGCAACAGTACAGAGACGTGAGGCGAGAGAATAGTCAGGAACCAAGCCAATAGTCGTTAATGGTACGGGCTGGCAGAGTACAGAATCAGGAAGCAGAAGAGAAGTCAAGACAGGCACAGGATCATACACAGAGAATCAATAACAATAATAATCTCCTAGTCTAGGTGTGAAGTCCTTGGTTTCAACACCTGGGATATAGTCTAAGGTCTGAGTGCTGACACAGGGTATCGCAAACACAGACGAAGTGTGACTGAAAAGCACTTCCTTATATACTGCCTGGGAGAGAAGTCTCCACCCCAGGCAGCAACCAATCAGAGCAGGCTAAAATGTCAGCTGACCTCCAGGTCAGCTGACACGCTTTCTAAGAGTATTAAGGCGTGTCTGGCGTGCGGCCGCACCCCCTAGAGGCAAGATGGCAGAACCCTGGTGAACAGCATGTTGGTGAGTTTGGAGCAGAGTGCTTGGACGGGTGTGCGCAGCGGATGCGGACGAATTTCCGCATCCCGCGTTGGAAGGTCCGCTTGCCGGACTGGATGCGACCATATTTCCGCAATCCATCCGGCGTTGCAGATTTTTCGTTACAACAACACAGCAAACCAAGAAAAACACCCGCTACCTACAGTAAAATATGGTGGTGTTTCCATCATGCTGTGTGGCTGTGTGGCCAGTGCAGGGACTGGGAATCTTGTCAAAGTTGAGGGATGCATGGATTCCACTCAGTATCAGCAGATTCTGGAGACCAATGTCCAGAAATCAGTGACAAAGCTGCGCTGGGGCTGGATCTTTAAACAAGACAACGACCCTAAACACAGCTCAAAATCCAGTAAGGCATTCATGCAGAGGAGCAAGTATAACGTTCTGGAATGGTCATCTCAGTCCCCAGAACTGAATATAATTGAAATCTATGGTGTGAGTTAAAGAGAGCTGTCCATGCTCGGAAGCCATCAAACTTGAATGAACTACAGATGTTTTGTAAAGAGGAATGGTCCAAAATACCTTCAAGCAGAATACAGACTCTCATTTGAATCTACAGGAAGCATTTAGTGGCTGTAATTACTGCAAAAGGAATATTGATTTCATTTATTTTTTGTGGTGCCCAAATGTATGCATCTGGCTAATTTTGTTTAAACAATTATTGCGCACTTTTTGTTAATCCAATAAACTTAATTTCACTTCTCAAATATCACTGTGCATGTCTCCTATATGATATATTAAACTGACATTTTGTATTGTAACAACCAACAATGTATACAGGAAAATCATGACGATTAACAAGGTTGCCTATGTATATCCATACAATACAATCCCATCTCGAACAATTTCTTGCAGTGGTGTTTGCTAAGCTTGGAATCCCAATATGCAACAGCTCTTATTATTATAATCATGTTATAGCAAATTACACACTGATATTATTTATCATGTAAGACTAATTTTATGACCTTAAAATAGTATGACAGTAGACTGGTAGGGTTTTCCCCCAACACTGCTGTTTGAGTGTAACACATTTATAATAAATGGATATATGTTTACCTCGTTAAAATGTTGTCCTCTTCGGGTTTCTTTCTATATGATTATTAATCAGTTAACATTTACCACATTGAAGGGCATATTAACATTCTACACAGCTTTGCCCTGCTTTTAATTCTAAAAACACTTTTATGACAAAATTCACTCTATTCTATGATTTGTATTCAGAAGCTTCTCCTCTTTGCATCTTTTACATTAACCACCTTGCGTACCAGCAGTCTCTGACCCTTAAGGACCAGAGACCACTGGTACCAGAAAACAGTGGCTCCTAACAAATCGCCGAACATACCTTCCACTCTCGCTGGTCACAATGCTCCCCCATTGCTGCAGGCCCCTCTCTCTGCCACTTTCATTGGCTCCTGATGCTGTCTATCAATGTAAGCCAATGTGATTAGCTCACAGTGATCACGTGGTCAGGAGCCAATGAAAGCAGCTTCTGACCTGCTCACAGAGCTCTGCCATCTTATAGATGGCAGCGTGAGTGAACTGCGGTGGGTGTAGAGCAGCGAGATCGGTGGTAGAGGTGGGAGCGCGCTGCAGAGAAGGAGAAACCTACTTCCTGTCAGAGTCGCACAGCCACCTGCAGGATGTAGATTTCTACCAATGTGGTCTGGAAGCTGTTAATTTAGTGCTTAGTAATGGACATAAATTGATGCATATGTGTAAATTACACATAGATTACCTCATTCAGTATTTCCAAATTGTTTATCACAGCTTTTCAGCTTTCCCACATGTATGGCTTGAGACCGGTGTTCACTGATAATAGACAACACAGCTGTGCTTTTGTTATGTAAAACATTTTTTTTTTAATTTTAGTTTTCTTTATACACAGAGCGTTATGGAGCAAGACTAGCTCTGCCCTCAAGACATATTAGCTTGTAATGAGCAGAAAGACATCCACTGAATGAAGGGGTACCCCTTCTAGTCTAGCTGCTGGCTCTTACCCAGGGTTGTATGAAGCAATTGATACCAATCAACAAAACAGCTCACCCACACTGCTGATGGCCAGAGAAGCCTTTAAAAATAGTTGCATATTATTGATCACCAATGGTTTTGCAATGAGAATACTAAACCCTTTCTACATTGTGCACCCATCTTAGGCCCAGTGCACACCAAAAACCACTAGCAGATCCGCAAAACGCTAGAGGTTTTTGAAGCAGATTTTCAGAGTGATTCTAAGCATGTATGGAGAGGTTTTCTAAACATGCCTAGCGGTTTTTGCAGCATTTTTGTGTAGCAGATTTCAAATATTGTTACAGTAAAGCTGATACTGAACAGCTTCTGTAACAAAAACGCCTGGAAAACCGCTCTGATCTAGCATTTTTCAGAGCAGTTTTCCACTTTCCTATACTTTAACATTGAGACAGAAACGCCGCAAAAATCTAAAAAATGCTGCAGCCCCCGAGTTTGCGTTTGTGGAAAAAACGAACCGCTCTGGTGTGCACCAGCCCATTCACTTTCATTAGCCAAGCGATTTTCCCCCTGCAAGCGTTTTAAAAAACACTTCAGAACCCCTGTGGTGTGCACCAGCCCTTTGAGTTTTACTAAATGTGATTTCCATTTGTGACTGTCATGGTCATTCTGTGGTTTCACTTTATGGTGAGCCCAGAGTAAGCTTACAGGATAAGGAGTACCATTAGTGTGATATGTAGTGTCATTATAGCAACAACTGACAACAACATCCATATTTCCACTGCAACCAGTTTACTTCAAACCAATTGATAAACATAAACCAAATCTAACAACCACACATCTAAGTATAATAAAGTTTATATTCAGCTGGCCTCCATTTATACCTGGGAAATGGGAGCATCTTCACAAGGTTTTTTCACATCTTGGCTAATTGAAAAGTAATTTTGTTTGCAAGTTATCCTCAGTTCTTCTTTTGGATTTTGTGCACATATATCTTTTGAGGTCTTTCGCTTGTCATAATACCTCTCTGATTTGCTTAATTTGCATATTTCTACTTGTCTCCACTTTTCATGATTATGACATTATTAGCATATCGTATTCCCTTTTTTCATATCCTTTCCAAGCATTTCTTCCTCTCCTGAGTGCAAATCGCCTCCGAGGTGTCTATCTGTTTCTTTCACCTCCCCAGTGAAAAGCACATTAACCTGTATGAAATAAAATAAGCATAAATTATATCACAGTCAATGTCATTTCCCCGGCATTTTGTTTTCAGCTATTTCTACCCTCAATCACAGCATCATCTCCTCATGGAATCTTAAATAAAAATCAAAGGCTTTCTTAAACAGGCAGTTCATATTTTGGTGAATGCATCCGTTGAAAAGGGCTCCTGAGCTGCCTGTATGAAAAGGGCTCCTCCATAGACATCAATGTTATTTCTGCAAATATGGGATACAAGGTGGTGAAAAGGGCTCCCGAGTTTTGATATAGGCTACAAGCGGGCGCCCTTTTGTAGCCCATATTTTTTTTTTCGGCTACAAAAGGACACCCCTTTGTAGCCCATATTTGTATTTGTCTACAAGGTTTTCGGCTACAGTAGGGCGCCCCTTTGTAGCCCATATTTTTTATTCAGCTACAAGGTTTAAGGCTACAAGGTTTTTGATTCTGCTACCAAAGGGCACCCTTTTATAGCCAAGATTTTTGATTCGAGGGTGCAGGGGAGGTTAGGATTAGGCATCACAAGCAGGGGGATCTTAGGGTTAGGCACCACCTGGGGGTCTTAGGGTTAGGCACCACCTGGGAGGTCTTAGGGTTAGGCACCACCAGGGGATTCTTAGGGTTAGGCCCCACCTAGGGAATCTTAGGGTTAGGCACCACCTCGGGGGGGGGGGGGGGTCTTAGGGTTAGGCACCACCTGGGGAGTCTTAGGGTTAGGCACCACCTGAGGGGTCTTAGGGTTAGGCACCACCAGGGAAGTCTTAGGGTTAGGCACCACCTGGGGAGTCTTAGGGTTAGGCACCACCTGGGGAGTCTTAGGGCTAGGCACCACAGGGGGGGGGGTCTTAGGGTTAGGCACCACCTAGGGGGTTAGGGTTAGGCACCATCAGGGGAGGGTTTTGTGTGAGAGCAGGGAGTAGTTAGGTCATTATAATCACTTTTAGCTATATCTAGAGCCCTTTTATAGCCAAACAAATTTTGCCTATAACAGCATCCATTTAAATAAACTAAAACTAGCTTTTTTGGCTATACCAGGTGCGCTTTGTAGCCAAAGTTGGCATATATGGGCTACACCATGGGCCCTTTGTAGCCGAAGTCGGAATATATGGGCTACACCATGTGCCCTATGTAGCCGAAGTTGGCATATGGGCTACACCAGGCGCCCTTTTTTCCAGGAGTCCTTTTCAAATAGACATGAATGCAGGAGTCCTCCAAACAAGGCAAGCATTCTACATTTTCTTTCCCAGTGTTTAAGGAATCGTATGGCAAAAAAACAGTAACATTTACAATGAATATGGATTTAACGTACACTAGACCCAAAGTTCAGTAAATGCACTGTAAAGTGTTTAGTTTCTTTGCAGCTGTCTCTTACAAATGATGTTATAATATGATAGCTCTAAACCTTTTGCTGAGAGGTTTTGGAGTAGTCATACTCCATAATGGGAGATTCTCAAAGTTTCTTTTAATTATTGAAAAAGTACTTCTTGAAAAGGACATATACAAATTTGCCAGCCAGTTTGCTGATTCGTGTGCCACTATGCTCACAGCTGGACTGTGCCATTGCCATTCAGAGCATGGCTTTGAAAATAAAAGAAATTCTAAGAATACCCCATAAGGAGATGGACTAATCTGAAACCCGTCAATTGAGGTTCAGAGTTGGTAGATTATAACACCTAGTGTAAGTGACAGGTACATAGGAAGTAAACAACATTTTAGTGCATCAACTCTGGAACAAAAAACGTGTTATACATATGTGTACTTATGAATTTTAAAGTTTACAGTTTTTCACCATAGTGCCCTTCCCCCCTTTTTAATTTTTTTATTTTTTATGTTTCATTCATTTTTATTGGGGGTTTTGAGGGGAAAAAAAAACAGTACAGCCAAATAGGCAGTTATATAAATGTGTCCATAATAATTTTACATTGGTGAGAATAACAATACAATTATAATGGCTGTTGAGATCAGTTTTTCAGGTCAAAACCGTTATAATAATAATGATAACACTTGCTTAAATGTCATATATGTAATAACAAACAAAGTGATGCATAGTGCCCCTTTAACCATGTGTTTATTTATTCATTTTTTTATCAGCTTCTCATCTGCAAAAATTCAGGTAAAAGAGCTCAGATGCAGGAAACACTTCCAGTTCTGGTCACTCTAAACACGTTTGTTCTAAAATGATTGTAAGTCACCACACTCTACCACTGCTGGGTCTGGTACATCCTGCTCAGAAATGAAGTTATAGGGAAAAGAAGAGAAGATTCCTCATCATTTCGCATGTAGTGCCCAGCTTTCTTGCTACTTTTGGCTGTTTGCACATGGCCTTTTAATATAAGCTGTTTATGTGAGTGGTGTTGACTCAACTCTACAGTAGTTATTGAGGTTGTGCATTTGTGGCATTTCTTAGAATCGCAAGAAGCCTCTTAGTAATTGATATTTAACTTCACAGCAGTCCAGCAGTAATTCCCTTAAGAACCAGATGTCTGCGCAAAGAGAAGTCTCTTTATAAGTTTATTATAGCAGCATAGGGGAATGGACAGGCTTGTTCTGTCGGAAACACAATCATTTATATTTAAAGGGGTTGATGTAGAATTTACATCATGTCATTAGTCCAAACATAGCACTTCACAAGTTATTAATTAACGAAAGTCAGGAATAATAATTCCGTAGATACCACTTAAGGATGCGAGTAATCCCAGAGTAGTCGTTTGTTAATATAATGCAATGTAATCTTGGATAAGAGGTTATGCACCTACATATTGATTAGGACATGATAAGATATGGTGTGTCACAAACAAGACAGTTAAAGAATCACCTTTATAATGGTGTTAGCAAAGTCCCTCTGAGTGGCCAGCACTTGTCATACTCTCGTTAGTTAACCTTTCAGTTGTCACATTTTTCACTTAGATTATTATAGCCATTACGCAACTATCTTGTTTAGCATTCATCATCTACAGTATGTCTGTCACACAGCTTCCTCCTTGTGACAGATTGTTCCTTTTTGCTGATGCAATTTGTCCAGGTCTGGCATAGGTTATTACTATTTTAGTCTGATCTCTTTGACACACAGAAAAATTTTGTTTTTTTTAATGCTATTCATTTGTCAGATTATTTGACTTGTGCAGCAAGAATTTGAAAAATTCAATATTCGGCCATTATTACAAATCATTATAAATCAACTAACATTGGAACTGTTTAATTGTGATTTGGTTAATTTGGCAGCCTCTGTATTCCTCTCACTTTAGGTTACCTTTAAAGGGATACTGTAGGGAGGTCAGGGGAAAATGAGTTGAACTTACCCGGGGCTTCTAATGGTCCCCCGCAGACATCCTGTGCCCACGTAGCCACTCACCGATGCTCCGGCCCCGCCTCCGGTTCACTTCTGGAATTTCAGACTTTAAAGTCTGAAAACCACTGCGCCTGTGTTGCCGTGTCCTTGATCCCGCTGATGTCACCAAGAGCGCACAGCGCAGGCCCAGTATGGTCTGTGTCTGTGCAGTACACTCCTGGTGACATCAGCAGGAGTGAGGACACAGCAACGCAGGCGCAGTGGTTTTCTGACTTTAAAGTCAGAAATTCCAGAAGTGAACTGGAGGCAGGGCCTGAGCATCGGTGAGTGGCTGCGCCAACACAGGATATCTGCGGGGGACCATTAGAAGCCCCGGGTAAGTTCAACTCATTTTCCCCTGACCCCCTACAGTATCCCTTTAAGTGAGATAAGTCTTGCTATACCTGCTATATTGTATGTAACTTTAGCTCTATTTGATCTTTCCCACTCCTGTATTCCTGTAGTTTTAATTAGCTTTCTTAGATGAAAGGATTACCATTATAAAGTATTGGTAAATAGGAAAACATGAGTAATTGTGTATTGTGTTGCTTTAATCCTTACATTACCCGGCTCTTACCTCTTGCTAATTAAATGTTGTTTAGCAGTTTGCAGCCAATGTGAAATTACTTACACCCAAATAAGGTGCCTGCATTTGTCCTTTCTGGTTGTTACAGTGCTTAACCATTGCTTGGTCTTTTCACCTGATGTGATAAATGTTGATAAATTTGTATGGATTAACTCGGTAGAACAGTCGTTCTATTACGTTTTGTGACAGTAATTTCAGTTAACTCCCTGACAGGCAGATATGTCTGTGTCAAAGCATTTTTCCTACCAACCCCTGAGATTAAGTAACCCAGGACAAATGTCTGCAAAGAGAATGACATTATCCAGCTGCGAGCACTATATCTCTGCAGATACACTTTTATACTCTGCCTGAACTTTAAATCATACACAGCCAAAGCTCAGCGACTGCAATATTTTAAATCTATATTCCTAAAGACAGAATATTCCCATCCTTTCTATTCTCTACCTATTGAAACTTTACCAAGTTAGATGGTAAATAAGGCCAACGGTAGAGTGTTATTCATCACATTGATCTATTTCCTTAGGACTTTCATTTGTAATTTTCTTGCCGTGTGTTTTTATGTTCACAAATAATGTCTCCCTGGTTCTTATGATTTGGTTTAGCAATGCACTTTTTAAGAAACACAATCTAAAGCATATATTTCAAGAAACACCTCTCCTGATATTAAAAGCTAGTTATTAATATGCATTGATGGAAGAAGCTGTCATTTTGTTTTGATGAAAATACAAAGAAACTCATTACCAATTAATTAACTTAACTTTTGATTTTCTTAAAACTGAAATGCATTAAAGTATATGAGATATTTTGGAAACTACAGAAAATCCATCGGTTACATATGTCCCAAGTAATGCAACCCGCCAATCAGAATGGCATATCCATGCCAATAATGTTACTTCCGCATGGAAGAAGAATAAGACAGAGCATAGAGAGCTTGTCAGACGTGCATGTTCAAGTTTGCAATTTCTAAAAAAAAAATTCTAATTTTATATCCCATTGTTTTCAATGTGTATTGATCTCGGTTATAGTCACTCTCCTAGTAGAGTCTGATCTATACTCTATTGGAGGGGTCTTGACTGGTGTTCATAGCCCCACCCATTTCATTATTGTGAAAGTTTATATATTTGGGGCCAGCCGCTTGTATCCTTAAACCCCTGATGATGCTAGTTTGCGAAACCGGTCGGAAGGGACAGCACCTTCATACTGTCCTTTACTGCTGACCCATACACACGTGCAACTTTCTCTGGGTTCCCATTGCATGGGCCTCGTATGTAAGTTTTGTTTTTAAGCTTTTTTTACTATGAAAACTCTATATTAAACAGTTTACACTTAGAGTTGCCTGTTTTTTATGATATTTACTAATATCCATTCGTGAGATGAATCATTGCTGAATTGGTGGATCCTGGACAGACTGTTGCTTCCTGATGTCCTACCAAAGCGTTGATACAACCTTATAATGTGGGTTGTCACCAGCTGGTAAGCCTCTTTCCTTTTTTGGGTATCCATGATTGAAGAGCTGTGCCATGACCCCAATATTTATTGTGGTGGAGATTTACCTGCTCTTATTCTTTGTTGAATACTCATCTTTTGTTTTTGGACTCTGCGCTGATCATATATAATTTAGTGATGCATGTTCAGCTACGGGGAACTCTGGTGGCATATTGGGAAGCAGTCTTGGTGCTGTGCAAGGAGACACAGTAGAGGTACATGGGACAGAAGGGCACACTGGAGGCAACAAGGACCAGACGGGGCACTGGAGGCACAGTGGAGGTACTGGGAGACAGAGGGGGGCACTGGAGGCACAGGCACAAATTTAACTTAAGAACGAACTTACAGTCCCTACAGAATCTACAGGCAGTAGGGACAACTTGCTACTGCAGAGTGTTCAAGCTGCCGGGCTTCGCTATATTATAGCTGAACCTCATTTCTATCAAACTAATCTACCACTCCCAGCAGTATCTGAGTTCAATTACAATGTGGCCAAACTCTTTACTGTCTGTTAAGCCATCTACACCACCATGGGAACTAGTGTAATAGCCAAGCACCCATTGCCCAAAGTAACCCCTCCTGAAGTCCCCGGTGCACCATAGCTGCAAATTGATATTGTGGTCTATGGTGTTGCCTTATTATGTTGGGTGCCACTTGCGCCCAAATTAATGTAACAGTTGTTGAAGGTTTTAAAGTAGCTCCAGCCATTGTTCTCAGAAATGGAAAATTTAGCAAGGTTGTATCTTAGCAGCCTCACTGTCCCTTAAGATCCAATCTGAACTGTTCTGTAGCCCCTCCATCCCCAGCAGCTGTAAAGCAGCTGGGATGCATGCTGTCCAGTCACTTCCATCCTACCCTCTGCACCAAAGAAAAGGCAGAGGAGTTGTTGTGTTGGGGAGGCCATCACATTCAGTGAACAGGAAAGCATGACCAGGGACAGAGATGTGACAACAAAAAGGCACATCTGTGACAGTGGAAATAAAAAAGTCGAGGAGCCTTGAAGAAAACACAATTTTGTCACTTTTGTGCTTCTTTTTTTTAATGAATCTTAAAACGGGAGTGCTCACTTTTAACAAGTTATTTTTTAAAATTATATAGTAAGGCACATTTTCCTTTATTTATGTATTTATCCCATTGGTGACATATTAATGATGCAAGGTACCAGGTGCAGCGCAGTTCATGCTTGGAGCTGAGAAGCCTGTGTCTCTCCCTGCAGGACACGCCGGGAAAGAAAGGAGGGGGTACCAGGGGAAAATACACATGACTCATGTAGCAGAGCCCTTGGCAGCTCACAGTGGTATTCACATACCCCCTGGAACCTGTCCTTTTTAGATCTTTCTTTCGTCGTATAAAAGATAAGAATGCTCAGGTTGGCATTGAAAGACATTTTTCATAGTAGTTCCTGCTGTATATAGCCTTGCCTGTAAGGTGTGTATACATCTGTTATAAATTCTGCCTTTCAGGGATCGGGACTTGATCTGCTTGGATGACATCCCTGGGCCGTACAGATGTGAAGTCAGCTGTATAGCTGATGACATGTTTTTTTGCTATGCACGGGGAACAGAGGAATTATGGAGCGTCGCGTGCATGACATCACGTGCTAGGCCGGGGAGCGGGGTGCACAATGCAGTCTGCCATTGCTCGAACAAGTTGATTCACCTCGTGGTCCAGCTTACAGTGCTTGGGCGACGGGGCTACTGTATACACAACTGATTATCAGTTGATAGCAAGGAAATGAACAGCGCTACTTAAAAACAGGCAAGTGCCTACCTGCAAAAGAGTGCAAGCCCCACTTGTGGGATATAATACACACCGAGCATACACATGACCTGTCTACCACTGGAGGAGGATGTTAGTTTCCTGTAACAGCTTGCATGCAACCTATTAAGTACTCGTCCCTCCCACTGCGAAGAAGTCGATCCTCCATGGGAGGGGCCTAACACTGACTAAATCCTAACCTATGTATATGCATAGCCTGGGTGCGGCTAATCAAATAAAATCGAAAATTGAAAACTGCGCAAAAGGTGGATCAGCGCAACACCAGGCCACCTCCGAATGGCCTCCAATCAGAGGTGCGCTGAGCCCCCCCCAGAAACTACAAACGCACCTTGAACCCAAACAGTTTCCTTGCTATGTACTAATTTATTTCGTTTTTGGTCAGCTGCTCCCACTTAACAGCCATGCTTTTGATGTATATGCAGAGCTTCTGTTTGGGTTCAAGGTGCGTTTGTAGTTTCTGGGGGGGGCTCAGCGCACCTCTGATTGGAGGCCATTCGGAGGCGGCCTGGTGTTGCGCTGATCCACCTTTTGCGCAGTTTCAATTTTCGATTTTATTTGATTAGCCGCACCCAGGCTATACATATACATAGGTTAGGATTTAGTCAGTGTTAGGTCCTCCCATGGAGGATCGACTTCTTCGCAGTGGGAGGGACGAGTACTTAATAGGTTGCATGCAAGCTGTTACAGGAAACTAACATCCTCCTCCAGTGGTAGACAGGTCATGTGTATGCTCGGTGTGTATTATATCCCACAAGTGGGGCTTGCAGTCTTTTGCAGGTAGGCACTTGCCTGTTTTTAAGTAGCGCTGTTCATTTCCTTGCTATGTACTAATTTATTTCGTTTTTGGTCAGCTGCTCCCACTTAACAGCCATGCTTTTGGTGATTATCAGTTGAGGTGGCTGTTATCATTATATGCTGAGCCTCTATCTCTAATACCCCCAGCCATAGACCCTGAATGAGCATGCAGATCAGGTGCTTCAAATGAAGTCTGACTGGATTAGCCACATGCTTGTTTGATGTATATGATCCAGATATTATTGTTTATTCTGATCAGGTATTTATTTGTATAAATATGTGTGCTGATGTTTTTGCCAAAATGAAAAAAAAATAAATACAACAAATCTATGCACTTTGAAGAGAAAAAAATCCCTGTGCTCAGCCAGCCTACTTATATTTTAATCAGCAATGGGTACAATGTTAGAGAAGTTCTGAATTATCTGTCTCCTGGGAAATTTAAGCTTAACTGATCAAGTTACCAATCTATTAGTCTCTGTCTACCATAGTCGCAGATAATTAGAACATAGTCGATCAGCTCAAATCACTGATTAGCCAGAGGATTGAAGCTTGTGATTCTGGTTTACTTCAATTCGCAATCAATTGCTTCATATTTCATTGCCATTTTAAAAGAGTTTAGCACTCTATAAAGAATGAACAAGCGTTGTGAATGTTTTGCAAATTAAAGTTTGCTGCTGTGATAGATGTACCGTAATACATGAATCACATTAGTAAAAAGGGAACACTAATATTTTCAAAATAGCAATGTTTTTAAAGGAAACCTGAGATGTAAGGGTATAAAAGTTTTATACATACCTGGGGCTTCCACCAGCCCCCTCTGTGCCGATCGCTCCAATGACGTCCTAATCCGCCTTCTGGTTTTTCTGGTAAATGCTCCATTAGCTTGGCCAGTCAGGGTGTACTGCGCATGCACAGCCAAGCTGTGTGCCCGTGTCCCGCCACACTCCCATCACTCTGAGTGCTCTGCACCTGCACAGTTATACTGTGCAGGCACAGAACACTCCCAGCCACAGGCGTGTGACGGGGGTGTTTCACGTGGGTGGGAGGGCTGTGCCTGTGCCAACTGGCCCCAACTTGCCAAGCTAACAGGGCTTCTATCAGGCAAACCAGGAGACGGAGGAGGACAGTATGGGAGCGATCGACGCAGAGGAGGCTGGAGGAAGCCCCAAGTATGTATAAAACTTTTATACCCTTACATCTCAGGTACACTTTAATATATCATATTTTCATTATTATTCAAAATAAGTTGAATTATAATGCTTTATTACTGTAAAACAAAAAAAGCACATTTAAATCATTTTGATTATCCTGATTATGTCATCATTGTAACCCCACTGCAGTATACGAGCAGCAAGACTAATGGAAGAGGCTACTGCTGCCTCCTTCATAAACATTCTGAACCTGAACTGAGTACAATTATTTAAAATAAACACATGATGTAGTTGCAAATGAATATTACATACTAACCTCACTGTCAGTTCCCTTTCAGAAGCTCGCCATTTTCTTCTTACAGTGATCCCTTCCAGTTCTGACAAAATTTTTTCAGAACTGAAATATATAAATATACCAGTCATTTATATATCAGTTGCTGTCAGTTATAACTTAGAGGACAACTGATGAGCAAGGTAATGGCCATGTTTCCCTATGGGTCAAGTGGGTGATATTACAGTTTAACAGTGTGCTGACCAGGAAGCTGTTATGGGGTAACAGCCATTTTCAAAATGGAGGATGGAGAATTCCATTGATCACAGTGGACAAACAGGTCGCAGGAAAGGATAAAGAGATTGATGAGCACACTACCCAGGAGGTAAGCATGATGTGTATGTTTATTTTAACTTTTAATTTTCAGTTCAGGTTTGCTTTAGGTCCCGTTTCCACTAGAGCGGAAACCGGGCCGAATCCGCAGGCAAATCGCTTGGGGAAACTCTGCCATAGGAAATAATGGTGCTGCTGGCCGAATCGCTTGCCCTAGTGATTCAGCCGGCATTGCCCTCAGTTTTGGCATGGGAGGCAGCGAATCCCATAGCCGTGCGTGGCATGGCTTCTGGGATTCGTCTGCGTACCCGCAGACTCGGAAGTGCCGCCGCGTGTCTCGCAGCTGCACACGTTGGCTAGTGGAAACGGGCCCTTAAAGAGTAACTGTCAGGCTGCAGAAGCTAATTTAAACCTCTATTCTCCTGTGTTAAACAGTTTAGAAGGAAGCCCAAAAGCCATTAGTGAAGATAAAAATCTCAGTTACCTTTGATGTGTGCTTATCAGTAAGGCTGTTAAAACCCAAGAGGACGCAAGCCGCATACTATACTGCAAAGCATTCTGGGGCCCTCCCCTCGGCTGCTAATGAGACGTTACAGCAGCTTGTAATCAGTCCAGCGCGTAGCACTGATAAATCTCCGGGCAGAGTACACTGCAGGAGTCAGCTATTGTTCCTAGCCACATGGCTCATTAATATTCACTGCACACTGTGTTGTTCAAGTACGAGCTTATCTGTGATCAGGAAGCAGGCAGGACATGACGACACATTTGACAGAAAAACATGGAGCCTGCCATGAGCTGTCAGGAGCATCTATCTCTGCATATACTATATACAAATCCTGTGAAATCCAAACGTGGACAGTGAAATGCATATGTAATGTAAGTACAGCCAATCTTTAGCTACTGATATATGTGTTTATTTTCTCTGAGACCTTATACCTAACAGCTCCTCTTTAAGGTTTTTTTTATAAGTGACCAATGAAAGGTGGAGTGGAGTTTAATGCAAACAAAGACATGTATGGCACTTTTCTCCTCACAGAACATGGTGGTGTGTTTTGAAGGTGGTGGAGGATATTATCAGTGGTAACAGTAACACGTTATTGCCAGCATATTTGAGAGGAGACTTTTAAGGTGAAGACAGATCTGTGAAAGAGAGTAGCACACAGAAAATTCAAAAACATGGACATTGAAGTTTTAAAGCAGAAGTCTGTGCAGCGCTCCTTATAATCTGGTAGTGAAAGGAGGAATACAATAGAGGAGTAGCGCGCTTTGTGTTTGACATTTATATAGCTTCCATTATCATGCCAAAACAGGAAGTGTAACACTAAGAGCTTTATCACAATGGCTGTGATTCAAATCATTGTTCTCGTGAATTTCGATTAATAAAGATTAATAAATCAATAATGCTGATCTACAGTCTAATTTAGAGAATACATATTTATATGTACACTCACAGAATTACTGTGCTCATGTTCACAAACAAATTAATTTATTATGCTAGCTACTGCAAAAATATATTAAGTCTCGGATAGTCTATCTGTTATAGAATGGATGCAAGAGATTTCCATTATTTATTCTTGCAGAATATACACTGGGGATCTAACAAAAAAAAGTTGTCTGCAACAAAAACTGAATTGATTGGGGGAACTTTATTCAGCAAAACAATTTTTAGTTTAATAATCTTGTTCTATTTTAAAGAAAATCTGTAATGAAAAAAACTCCCCTGGGGGTACTCACCTCGGGTGGGGGAAGCCTCCGGATCCTATTGAGGCTTCCCCCTTCCTCCTCGGTCCCACGGCGGAGAAAATCCTCCCGGAGCGGCGGCGATGTAAATATTTACCTTTTGGCTCCAGCGCAGTCGCAGTATCCGCTCTTCCCACGGAGATAGGCGGAAATAGACGTTCTCCGTCGGGCCGCTCTACTGCGCAGGCGCAAGTCTCTTGCGCCTGCGCAGTAGAGCGGACCCAACGGAGATCGACTATTTTCGCTATCTCCGTCAGAAGAGCTGCAACAGCGCCCCAACTGGAGCCCAAAAAGGTAAATATTGCACAGGCTGTCGGATTTGTCGCCTGTGCGTTCCGGGGGCTGTAGTGAGACCGCTGTGGGACACAGGACGGGGGGAGCTTCGATAGGGTCCAGAGACTTCCCCCTACTGAGCCGAGTACCCCCCAGGGGAACTTTTTTCAGTACAGGTTTTCTTTAAACTTATTCATAGCATGGACAGCATTCACCTATCTATATCCTATAAACAGAATATGTTTGACTTGTTTTCATACATACACGATTGCTAATGAATCATATAAATTTGCTTCAACATGTCAAACTTTATGGCAACTTGTATATCATGCCTAGAAATAAAATGTTCACCCACACATAGCAATATCGACAGTTTAAGATGGATTTATAAACAAAATGGACTTCCACACGGCCTGTGGAAATGGAACCTGTTTGTAAGTGTGGGGCCAAGTATATACTGTAAATGGTGATATTTGGTCTTATTATTGCAGCCAAACAATCAAAAACTCTCTTTCTTCAAATGATCATGTGTCACTTTGCATCATATCGTACATGAACTTGACTATGGGGGGGGGGGGCATGAAAATCACTTATATATACAAAAGCTAGAGTCTTTTAAAGGATAGAAAAAAAATAACCACAGTTTCTACACTTATGCCATAAAAAAAAAAAAAATTAAATAGACACTCAAATTAAAGGTAGTATAAGCATTAGCACACAATTTATTATCTGGAACATGGCTGCCTCTGTTCTTTGCCCTTTTGATTTATATGTATTGTAGCTGTAGTGATAAGTCTGCTTTGAATATAAAAGCAGGTTTTGTAGATCATGTTTGAATTACATTATCTTAACATGGAAATATGGGATTCTGAAGGATCACATACTACCACTGTATATGTTACTATGCTAATATGTAACAGTATAGGATGGAAACTACAGTATTTATTCTTTAAGAGCGTAATATTGTATCAAAGAGAAAGAATGCTGTTTTCTACCATTTGGATTAAAATAAAGAAAACAGTAGTATTCTCTTGTAAATTGGGAAATTAGCACATAATCATAAATGGTAAATTAGCACGAGTCAAATCAAATGCATATTCAATTAAACTAATGGTTTTCTGTAAACCCTTATCGTAAGCTGGCAAGTAGACCTGTGCTCAATTGATCTCTTGGAAACCCAGATAGTGTTGGATTATTACCATTTTATGTTTGCTGAGGGAGGGATATGTCCTGTGGAATGTCTATTGGATGATATGCAGTGAACTATTAAATATCTTCTATGTATTGTGCTGGTGTGATAGAGATGTCACTTTTGTAGCTGAAGCTGGATATTTTATCTGCTTTTATTAAGACATAGCATTGTACTGTAAAGTACAACTTAGACTGCAGTATAATAGATTTTTAGTGAACACTATTACTATCAAAGAACATTGCAAGGATGGGCACGTCATCATGTTGATGTCTAACCATTATATCTGAATAATTCAACAATATTATCGTTGTCTTATAGTTTGTTCCAAATGATTCTTGTTTACATTATCTGGATATTTACTCTTTGCCATTATCAAGAAATAGCTTACCGGTAGTTTGTTGCTAAAACAGAAATATAGCAAGTACTAAAAATGTGAACACATGCTAGATTTTAACAAAAAAAAATGTTCCTGATCATTTGTAGTTCAAATCAGAAATCTTTAGAGGTATCCCTTCCATGCCACTGCCAAATGGGTATTGTTCCTGTAGGAATGTCCTTTGAATTTCCCACAACAGAGTGCTGTTCACTTGTCATTCACCTCCCACTTCATAGAATAGAACACACGTCTGAGTAAAGGATCTGTACAACCATCATTTCTAAACCAACGTGCAAAATGAATGATCAGTTGCAGACTTGCAGTAACATAAAGTGTTTTCTTTCTGCACTGTAATGAGAAGATATTAAAAATAATACATGAAGTAACATGTGACATGATGAGATAGACATGTGTATGTGCAGTATCAAGCATGGAAATAACTAGGTTGTGTTCCCTGTTCTCGGTCTGAAAGTTAACAGTAAGATATTGCAAGTGACAGTTTCTCTCCAGTTGGGACCCAGTCGGACTATAGTGTAACCTTCACTGATAAGGAATAACAGCCAAAAAACTCTTTCCTGGAAGAGAGCAGCTTCTGAGTGCAAGAGATACATAAAAAGGTTTGTAGTTCGTAGAATAGGGAAGGCTCTGCATCCTATTAAGCCTTCCCTGTTTCCTCTCACTGCCCTTGTTCTACTGGACCATTTAATGGCACCACACATCATAATAATAATAGCAATATACAACAATTTGACTACATACATTGTTATTTGTAAAAAAAAACTAAAGTTGTCATCAGTTTGTCAGAAAATGAAACCAAATTATTTTCTTCAAATTATTGCACATTTCCAGTTTTCTTTGCATTTTACAATCCCTCACAAAATAATGCTGCACTTGAATAAATCCATAGTGAATCATACCATTTGTATTTAGAGGAAGAATGCTTCGCCAAGGACTGATCATTTTCTTAAAAATATTTAGATTATTTTACAAATATAATCCATTATTTTACATAGTCAGATTAAAGGACCTCTTTCGCGAATGAGGAAAAAAAATAAAAAGTGGTTTATGCATAAACTATTAAACATCCTTCTAAAATAGTGTAAAAAGTGTAAAAAAAAAAAAAAAGAATGGTTTCATCAAAGCAACATGTAATCCTCAGTGTATGTAAACACTGACGGATGACGGACTGGGAGGCTAATCCATTTGTTAGGGGTGTTTTTTTTTACTTTCATTTTACAAACATAACTCCTGCCTACCTAGTTTTCAGTGGTGTAATCCATTGCTCTCAGGAATTGCAGTTGCAGCTGTTATAATAACGGCTGATATGTGTTTACATTGTTGCCCGGCAACTAGACTCCCGGTCTGTGCAGAGAGTCGGTGTGCAGAGAGTCATCTGTTATCAGCTGCTGGGAGAATCAGCCTGAATCAGCCCCATCTACACCATACGATTCTTTGTCCGATTCGATTCAACCTGACATGTCCGATTCATGATTCAATTCAATTTGAATAGAATTTAATCGAATCATGAATTTGACAGGTTGGATACTATATTATAACGGCTGTAACGGCCATTCCTGACAGCAATGGATTGCACCACTGAAAACTAGGTAAGCAGGAGTTATGTTTGTGAAATGAAAGTGAAAAACAAACATCCCTAACAATGGATTAGCCTCCAAGTCCGTCATCCATCAGTGTTTAAATACACTGAGGATTACATGTTGCTTTGATGAAACCGTTCATTTAAAAAAAACAAAAAAACTTTTCACACCATTTTAGAAGGATGTTTAATAGTTTATGCATAAACCACTTTTATTTTTTTCCTCATTCGCGAAAGAGGTCCTTTAAAACCTAGAGAGGGCCCACTAACAGAAAAGGCAAGTTAACATGGAGTAAATGAGAATATCACCCAGAGAGAGAAAAGTACAAATACATAAACTTTATTATACACAAGATTAAAACCTTTAAACTTATTTGGGATGCTGGGACCTTTATTCTTATTGCATTTGTGCTCTATTGTTATTTAATTGGTTGCACCAGTCTAAGCCCGTATGTTCTGTATTACATCAACAGATGTTTCTTGCTAACATTTAAACAGAGTGGGCTTTAAAGTGGAGCTAAAGCTTTCTAAGTGATAGAACTACAAAAAGACTCCTGTGCATTTAGTCTAAATTCATTTATTCACAGTATAACACTGTTTTTAGTTCATAAATAGTGGAAGAAGTTCGGCCTAGTATCTGCATAAGGTGGTGACCACAGAAGACATAGGGTATGGAAATTGTTAATGAGATGCCAGTAATTTCTGCTTACATGGAAATGTAATGTAAATTACCGTATTTGTAGGACTATAAGACACTCCTGACCATAAGACGCACCTAGGTTTAGGGGACAAAAACTAGGGGAAAAAATACATATTAAACCTGTTGCATCCATGATGAAGGGGCATCTTGTTAATTATTCCCCCTTTGTACCTCATGCCCCCTTGTACCTCCTGTGTCTTCCTGTGTCCTCCTCTGTCCCCCTTGTGTCCTCCTGTGTCCCCATGTGTCCACCTGTGTCCTCCTTGTGTTCTCCTCCATGCCCCTTTGTGTCTCCCTGGTGTCCTCCTCTAAGCCTCTTTGTGTCCCCCTGTGTCCTGCGTTTGTCCACCTGTGTCCTCCTTTGCATGGGCATGGCACAGGGAGTTCCCGACATTTCGACGGGTTGGCGGTTGGTATTGGCAGGCGTTCACAAGTCAGGAAGTTCCTGCATTTGGACTATAAGATGCAGTGCCTTTTTTCACCACTTTTATGGGAGAAAAGGTGAGTCTTATAGTCCAAAAAATACAGTATATGCAGCTTAGAATTGGGCCAATTAAAAATGGAAAAGTACATTTGATTGGTCCATCCAGGTTGCATTCAAGCCAGAATTATTTGCATTTCATTGACTATCTTCATTGGGTAGGGATTTCAATATGAGGACAATGGAAACATGTTCTGCATGCTAAGTTGTGGAATGGAGAAATATCCTATGTTCCATAGCTACATAATACCAAAAGCTACAGTACTGCTGAAAGCTCCTCATTAACTAGGACTACTAACTATTTTTTTTTCTTTTACAGGTTAATGGAGCAGCTGCTTATGGAAAGATTTACAGATGTGTTACTATCTACAAATACTTTGTAGCATGAATTATTTTATATATCATGATTTAAGTTCAGCTTTGCACTAATTTTGCAGCTAATCTTCATTAATGGCACCAGGAACTTAACAAATCTTCAAACAGGTGCTACTTCCTCCAGTTGCTCGATGGTCCTGTGTTGGTAGATAGTTCACCTATGAAGAAGCTGTCTACCAAACCCCATGTGCTTGCTAGTGTAGGACCTACTAATGCACAGATGGTGGAGTCTCTGGAATCAAATAAACAACCTCCTTCCTACTGTTCAGGTCAGTTCAGCCCTGAATACTGTGAATGAATGAAGATTATTACAAGGAAGTAGCAAGGGCCAAGGTGTGAAAATATTACCTATGAGAAAACTTAGGAGAAAAAGGGAATTGGATATGGGTATCTCTTGCCTACTCAAACAAAATAAAATGTAAACAGGAAGTGTGGCTTCTCATGGCAGTGGGCAGCGCATTGGCAGTATATGGTTGTGATGTTTTAATTCCCTCCTTCACTAGCAGACTCCATGCCCCTGATCAGCAGAAGCTCCACTTCCTGTCTACCTCTTAACTTCATTAGGTAGAAAGGAGGTTACATCACAAATTGGATTGAAGTCACGCAAGGCTTTGGTAGCCAGACCTCTGTTACTGCATGTCATTGGTAGGGGGTTCCATTGAGGTTTTTTAAGCACCATAAGCAGCACACAAATAACCATATTTATGTGTGTAAGTACAATTATCCTCTAAGATTAGAGGATACATTTAATTTCTTTTTAGATTTTTGTGGGCTTTTTTGTGTGTATTTTGCTCCATCGTAGTTCACTAGAACAACTTCAATCAACCTGTTGTTATATTAAAAAAAATGCACAATCACGTTATAAAGTGTTTCATTTATCAAGTAATTGTGCTGTAAATACAGTCAAAAGAGGACCATCTGTTATATTTCATTGGCAATTTAAATCTTAATTAGAATCTATTAAAGAGCAAGTCAAATATATGGAATCTTTTACTCTGCTTTCCAGGGTGCAATGAGAATTAGACACATCAAAACAATAATCTTTCTTGATTCCCAGAAAAATGAATTAGCATAATAATAATTACTTATAAAACAGCAGCTGGATCCATACATGACTGAGCAGAAAAACATTTAGAGAGGGGATCGAATTTAGAATCTGTCATATTGTAAACAAAACAAACCTCAAAAACAAGTCCTCTACATAAACACACATGTTAACTCAAAATAGTGTATACATGGATGGTTCCAAAATGGATAACAATAAATAGATTTAAAGATCTAGTTTTGCCTCTTATTTTATTAATACATAAGATAGTACATCTTACTATTAATTAATTGCATTAATTAGAAAATCACAAAGTTGTATACCTTGCACATCTGTACTTTTTTGATATTAATATATTAAATGTACCTGTCTGGCCTCAGGTAAAGTTGCCTCTAATAGCGCTTAATTGCCTGGAAAATGAGAGTTTCTTTCACAGCACAGATCACCTGACCTAGCCCACCTCCCCCCACTACTAACTGAGATTTCCTGTTTGGGGCCTGCACTGGAATTAAAAAAAAAAAAACATGCATTCTTCTCATCACCATGCCCTACCTACTGTACAAAAAACAAAACAAAAAACTAGTTGGGTGTGATGATGGTAGGTAGGATACCAAACAGGAATTGATCATGAGATTTTACAGAGCTGTAGAGTCGCAGTGCTGACCACAAAGAGTTAGTCTATTAGCAGTGCAGAGGAGGTTGGCAGGGCCATCTAAGTGTTTACTTCCTCATGTAGGTGATGATGGTTTGGACAGTTCACATTCTGCAATTGAGAATATTCAAGCTGCATCTGACATTTAAACAGGAAGGCAGTTTTGCACACCCAGGAAGATAGGTGATAAAAAATGAATTATGCAAAACAGGTTTATGTGTGATGCAAAAAACTGTGTGCATTGCAAATATGAGTTTATGCACATAATGGCCCTTATTCAATTCACTTTTATCTCTCCTGAGTTTTCTCCTACAAGATAATCTTTAATCCTCTCTTTAAAATAACCTTTCAGCACTTTACAATTGACCACAGAGCAGGTGAAAAAGTACTATCAAAATTATTTGTTTTTGAATTTTCTTGCTTGCTGTTTTTTTTTAAAGGCATCTTACTGAAACGAGGTGTGCAATTATCACCTACGAGAAAACCCAGGAGAAAAAATGTAATTGCTTATGGTCCAATATGCACTAGAAATTACACAAACCTGAACTAAAGTTTTCATGTATTATTTTTGTTCAGGAGCAAGAAAAGAGACAGCTGACAACATGGTTCAACAATATGTGTATCTGAGTCATGGATCAGCTTTTTATCTCAACACAGTTCCATTAATAGACCTGGCAAATATGCAAATAAACAGCTGCTACCAAGATGCTCATTCAATCTAATATACAGCCACATGTTATGTGCACACTGAGGACACTCTGTTGCAGGGCTAAAAATAGCCACACTAAAAAGTACTATTTATAATATGGCCACACACTGAATGTAATACAAATACTGAAAGACCCATGCATTCAAAGTTGTACTGGAACATTTTAAACAGAAGCAGATCCAGATTTTGAAATTGCAAAGTGTTGACCTCCGGTCCATTGAAATTCTGTGATGTAAGACAAATTATTCATGCAATGTGCTCAAGAAATGTACGAGAATTAAAACTATTTTCCCTAACATAGTGGGCCAAACACTTCTAATCTGCTGCTCTAGTCTTTTTTTAGATGGAAAAAGTGTTTTCTTTATTCCCGATAAGTACAATGCAAAGAAATATTAAATGTAACTATATCTACAATCAACTGATTTTAACCTATTTCTTTTTAAAGGACTTCCGAGGCCAAAACTAAGAAAATTACACTGTACCTTTTTCTTAGCCAGATCCACGGAGGACGCCCTGCGCGTCCTCCGCTCCGTTCTGCCGTCAGTGTCGGCCTATTCGTTCCCCCAGGGCAAGCCCCGACCCCACCGAACGGGTCGCATCGATGCCACCCCTAAGATGGCCGCCACCTTGATCCGCGGCTACGCAGTACGCTTTGCCGCGATTGCGACTGCGCAGCCTTTAGCCCGCCTCTCGCCGCGTATGGGTCCCGGCATCCTCCTGAAGCGTGCGGCGGGAGGCGGGCTAAAGGCTGCGCAGTCGCAATTGCGGCAAAGCGTACTGCGCAGCCGCGGATCAAGGCGGTGGCCATCTTAGGGGTGGCATCGATGCGACCCGTTCGGTGGGGTCGGGGCTTGCCCTGGGGGAACGAAAAGGCCGACACTGACGGCAGAACGGAGCGGAGGACGCGCAGGGTGTCCTCCGTGGATTCGGCTAAGAAAAAGGTACAGTGTAATTTTCTTAGTTTTGGCCTCGGAAGTCCTTTAATAAAGATATGTCAATAGAAAACCGAGGGTGTAATTTCTAAATAAAACTGTCTTTATTTACTGTTGTTAATTAACTAAAATCGATACTTCATACATATTTAGGGCAGCTTTATAAAGTTCCCTTCACAATGTACTGTATCTCAGTTAATGTTGCTTTTTGGATTTTTAAAGGTCACATTTTTCATCATGAATATTGGTCAGTTTGCATGGAAAAGTGATAGGCAACAACTGTGGATGCAAGATATAATTCTAAACTACTATAGCAGCCTTTCTCAACCTTTTTACCCTGGAGGAACCCTGCAAATAACTTTTGGACCTCAAGGAACCCCTGCAAACAATTTTTTAATCTCGAGGAACCCTTGCATTTATTTTTCCAGAGGCATAGTCTTTAAAAGTAGGTGAGGCTGTTAATTTTACTAACTACTATTACACTGCCACTCATTATACTGTGCTCATTATTATTTCTGACCCCCAATTTATTGCTTCTTTTTACAGTACCCACTATTATAATGTGCTCTATTATACTTCCTCCATGATGGGGCAAAATGCCAATTAACCCCTGCAAAGTCCTCAAGGAACCTTGGGGCTCCAGGGAACCCTGGTTGAGAAACAGGGCCGGCCCTAGACTTTTTGCCGCCTGAGGCAAATTTTTAAAAAATTGTCACCGCCGCCCCTCCCCCCCCTCGGGGGGGGGGGGGGGGCGCCGAGCTGGAGGGGTAGCTGGCAGGACGGGGGTATTGGGCCAGCGGCGGGGAGGGGGGTCGGACCCCCCCTCCCTCGCCTGGGTCCCCCGTCTTCCGCTCCCCTCCAGCCTAAATAGAAGCAGCCGTATGTGTAAGAGGCACGGGCGGGGAGGACACTCACCTCTTCCCAGCGTGCGCTCCACTGACGTCACTTCCTGCAGCGTCCTGCAGGAAGTGATGTCAGTGGAGCGCACGCTGGAGCGAGGAGGAGGTGAGTGTCTCCCCGCCCGTGCCTCTTACACATACGGCTGCTTCTATTTAGGCTGGAGGGGAGCGGAGGACGGGGGACCCAGGCGAGGGAGGGGGGGTCCGACCCCCCTCCCCGCCGCTGGCCCAATACCCCCGTCCTGCCAGCTACCTCTCCAGCTCGGCGGGCCGGCTCCCCGCACCCACGGACGGGCGGGTGCCGCCCCTGGAAATTTGCCGCCTGAGGCAAAAGTTTCACCCCGCCTCATGAGCGGGCCGGCCCTGTTGAGAAAGCCTGTACTATAGAGTTCATTATCTTCTGCTTTACATGTGGTGTTTTTTTTTTTTCTACATGTGCAACAGTATTTTGCTTTGCTGGTTTTAAGAAAAATAATTGCATACTCTATCCAGTTATAAAGGGGATTTTGTCCTTTTTTGTATTTATCATGACAAATTAGTGTAACTATATCTAACAAAAATAGTAATACAGTGATCAACTTTGTGGGCACACATTTATAATCACATCAGTCATGTAATCATGAAGAATAGCTGTAATTTCTATAATACCTAGCTTATTTTCCCCAAGTGCATAAGGACAAAATGGAGGTCCATCACCTGGCTCAGTGGAGGGCCTACTTAGCCCAGAGAATGATCCAGTGCCTGAAGCTTGCAGAACATGAATAGAGGTGCTGGCCCACCATAAAAAGAGTGTTCCGCACATCGGAATTGGTGGAGAATGAAAGATGTATCCACCTGTCCATCGCCAATGTGAATTGTCTGCCTTCATACAAAGGAAGCAGGCCTTTAGATGACTTCCACATTTCCATCAGTGCTGCTACTGGTGCTGACATACTTTTTATTAAGGTTTCTAAAGGAACATATGCTTATTTAAGAACATTTGTTTCAAAGGGGTGAGGGTTCTTAATACCCTTTTACCTATTTCCCAAAAGAATAATGGTTCACTTATTAAAAGGGGCTTCAATATTCTGAATAAATTCCCCCACCCTCTCCGCACTAATACCCTCATCTTCTCCTGAGAATGAGCCTCTTGTGCCTTGCGTAAAGGTGATTTTCACAGGGGAGAATTTCTTGCCCACTTGTAGGGTTCCCCCTAATGTGGGTTGGTATTGTACAGTTTTCCACTGAATTCCTATACAATCTGCATAGGGGTTAAGGAGCTAAAACGTCTTAGAGGAAGATGTAGTTGCTTTTTTTTTTCTTTAAATGATCTTGCTGAAAGGTTTTTAATGATATTCTCTGAAAAATGTTTAGAGAACACCCATGCATGTTGAAATATGTCTCTATTACAGCGTCACCAGCTCTTAACTGATGCTATCTGCAGTGTTGCTAGCAGCATAGCCGATTCCTGATATGTCATCATGGGTCATGAGTTTGCGTGTTTTATACATGAATAGGGATGAGTGTTGTTTAGTAAACCAGCTACATCTAATCTAGAAATCAAGCCAACACACTCTTCAAAAGCCAATAACTACTTTTGGCTCAATATATTTGCCTTTGTAACAAAGGCCCTGATGCACATAGCTTTGTACACATGCTAGATGGTTCCTAGCCAAGATGGCCAGTTAGACTCAGGACCACCTCTACCAAAGAATCTAGAATTTGTACAATCCCCCCCCCCCCCCAGTACATCAAGGAGTGATCAGATTATACAAGGGTATTGTTTTTCTACTCACCTTGCCCACTCCGTTGTGTACCATCCAGCAACAATTCTGCAGAGCATTGGCCCAAGCTGTTGTCCAGAGTATCCCAGCTAGAGATGGCCCGAACGGTTCGCCGGCGAACCAATTCGCGCAAACTTCTGTGGTTCGCGTTCACGGTGAACCATGAACTATATGCGAGTTTGACCCTCCCCCTATACTACATAATTAGGCTCAACTTTGACCCTCTACATCACAGTTAGCAGACACATGGTAGCCAATTAGGCTGCACTCCCTCCTGGAGCCCCCCTTATGAAAGGCAGGCAGCGTTGGCCATTTCCCTCACTCATGTGGCTGCAGTAATTAGAGAAGGGAGAGTTGCTACAGAGACATAGGGAAAGCTTAGTTAGGCACTTGTTAGGCTTGTTAGCTTGCTCCTTGCTGATACTTATTGCTAAAAAGCACCCCTCAACAGCTCTTTTGAGAGCTAATGTTGTTCTTGTGATCTATTTTTTTTTTGTCCCACTGACACTTGCATGTACAGCCCTGTCAGTCAGTCGCAGCTGACTTTTGGCCCCTTGGTAATTCCTAGTGTGCCACTGCCAGGCCCAGCACATTCAGTGCCTACCTTTTCACTGCACGTGTGTGACAGGCAGCTGCACATTTGTAATACCAATCACTGCATACCTGTTCATGTTTACTGTACCTGTGTGACAGAAGCACCCAGTGTTATATACCAGTCACTGCATCTGTTCATGGTACCTGTGTGTGTGACAGCTGCACATTTGTAATACCAGTCACTGCATACCTGTTCATGTTTACTGCAGCTGCGTGACAGAAGCACGCAGTGTTATATACCAGTCACTGCACTTGTTCACGGTACCTGTGTGTGTGACAGCTGCACATAGTATTGATACCAGTCACTGCATACCTGTTCAGTGCACCTACGTAACTGCACGCAGTGTTATAGTATATACCAGTCACTGCATACCTGTTCACTGTACCTGTGTGTGTGACAGCTGCACATTTGTAATACTAGTCACCGCATACAGGGTACCTGTGTGTGTGACAGCTGCACATTTATAATACCAGTCCGTGCATACCTGTTCACTGCACCTGTGTGACCACACGCAGTTTTATATACCAGTCCATGCATACCTGTTAACTGCACCTGTGTGACAGCAGCACATTGTATTGTAATACCAGTCACTGCATACCTTTCACTGCACCTGTGTGACTGCACATTGTATTAGTCAAGTCAGTGAATACCTTTCACTTCAGTCCCCCCGATATGGACAAAACAACAGGCGGAGGCAGAGCCAGAGGCAGGCCACCCGGCAGGTCTGTTCGAGGTCAAGGTGGCATGATTTCATGCGGCCCTGGACCAAAGTAAACTGCTCAGAAGAAGGCATGTCCCATCAACTCCCAAGATTGTCAGGACGTGGTTGACTATTTAACACGGAACACCTCATCTTCTACAGCCACCAGCGCTACTCCAAGCACCACTTCCGCTACATTTGACACTTCGCAGGAGTTATTTGGTGGGGAATTTACTGATTAACAGCCATTATTGCAACAACAAGATGAAGGCGCTAAGCAAGTTACACCACCTCATATGTCTGAGTTAGGCGACACTATGGATGTAAGGTGTGAGGAGGAGGATGATGAAGTACCTGCTGTTGGTGCAGTTTTGGAGGTGTCTGATACAAGCGAAGCTGGGGAGGATTATTATGATGATGATAATGATACTGCCATTGATGCCACGTGGGATCCTAATAGACAAGTTTACCAAGGAGACAGTTCAGAGGGGGAGTCAGAGAGGAGTAGGAGGAGACGAGTTGCTGAAAGAAGCAGGGGGAGCTCGTCATCAGAAACAGCTGTTAGCAGTGTCTGGCACCATGTATCGCCACCTATGGACAGCCAGCCAACATGCCCTTCAACGTCAGCTGCTGACGCCACCATAGTGCCATCACCTCAGGGCTCAGCGGTGTGGAAATTTTTGTGTGTGTCTGCCTCATATGAGAGCAATGCCATCTGTTCTCTCTGCCACCAAAAATTGAGCCAGGAAAAGGCCAACACCCACGTAGGGACAACTGCCTTACGAAGGCATATGGAGAAAAAGCACAAACGGCAATGGGAAGACCACCTGAGGAAAAGCAGCATACAAAAGCAAAGCCACCCTCCTTCTCCTCTTCCCCCTCCTTCAGGTGCATCATCTTCAGCCGCTTTCTCCCTTGCACCTTCGCAGCCACTCTCCTCCACTCCGCCTCTCACCTTGAGCAGTTCCTGCTCCTCTGCCCACAGTAGCAGCCAGGTGTCCATGAGGGAAATCTTTGAGTGGAAGAAGCCAATGTCTGCCAGTCACCCCCTTGCCCGGCGTCTGACAGATGGCTTGGTGGAACTGTTAGCTCGCCAGCTGTTTCCATACCAGCTGGTGGACTCTGAGGCCTTCCGAAAATGTGTGGCCATTGGGACACTGCAGTGGAAGATACCAGGCCACAATTATTTCTCAAAAAAGGCTATACTCAAACTGTACCATGAAGTTGAAAGGCAAGTGGTGTCATCTCTGGCACACAGTGTTGGGTCGAGGGTGCCTGGTCTGCCAAGCACGGTCAGGGCAGGTACATTACTTACACAGCCCATTGGGTCAACCTGGTGACCGCTGGCAAGCAGGGAGCACGTGGCTGTGCAGCAGACCTAGTTGTGACACCTCCACAGCTTGCAGGCAGGCCTGCTGCCAGCTCCTCTGCTTCTCCTTCTACTCCACCTGGTACATCCTCTTCGCTGTCATCGTCCTCCTCCTCCTTGGCTGAGTGGCGAGTTGTTTTAGCTGTAAAAATGTAGCCCTCAATTATTATAAACAAAACAAAACTTTTTTTTCTATAGTGACATCAAGCCACAGAACATCATGATTTGCGGAGGCGGCTACCTCAAGATTGGAGATTTCGGACTGGCTAAGAAGGCTCCATTTGTGAGGGAATGTGCAGGAACTGGTTCTTACATGGCTCCTGAGGTAAGTGGCAATAGTATTGCTAGCTGTGTCACCATTGTTTCTTCTACGTGAATTGTTGGAAAAGTCCCAGCTTTAGAAAATCCTCTAAAGCTGTGGACCAGAGAACATTCCCAGTGTTAAAACTTAGGGCCGTCCCAGGAGATGAGTGAGAATCCAGATTGGGTTGTGTTACTGGCTGTTATCACTCTCGTGTAAAAATGCTCTATTTACTTATCCTGCTTGAAATGTTTTCACAGATGTGTGATCTTCGCCAGTACGATGGGAGTGCTGACTGGTATTCCCTTGGCATGGTGCTCTTCCACATGGCCACTGGAAAATGACCTTCAGCCTGCCGAAACGCCCCTATGGAAGTCTTCAACTTGGACCCTGTGACCAGAGACATCCTTCGCCAGCTGCTCTGCAAGGACCCGAGCCAGCACTTGGGGAGAACGGGAAGATCAGACAGCATCCATTTTTCCAATCCATCGACTGGAAGGCCCTGAAGAGAAAGGAAATAACTCCCCCTTTTATTCCGGATGACTGGTATGTATCTAATCTGATATTTCTCTGTTATGCCCGGTACACACCATGCAATTTCCCATCAGATAGATGGGTTGAATCAATTATTTCTGACAGGTCTGATCTGATTTCTGATTATCTTTCTGATCAGTTTTGTATAGAACTGATTAGAAAATCAATCAGAAAAATGATTGGAAATCAGATCGGACCTGTTGGAAATAATCGATTTGACCCGTCTATCTGACGGGAAATTGCATGGTGTGTACCAGGCATTAGATTTAGCATCTATTAGGATTGCCACTCCAGCTTGTCTATCATTTTTGCTGCTCTTTATCTGCAGCACCTGTTCCAAAATCTGTACACTGGCTTCCACATCACATCAAAAGCTTCGCTTCAAAAGGTCTACTATCATACCGGTCCCCAAGAAACAGGGTGTTTCCGACCTTAATAACTTCAGGCCCATGGCACTGACATCCGTCATCATGAAAACCCTGGAGCGTGTGGTCCTATCCATCCTGAAACTCTCCACCTTGCCCCTCCTCAACCCCTACCAGTTTGCATACAGAGCAAACAGGTCCACAGATGATGCCATAAAAATCTGCCTGGAGCTCGTCTATGACCACCTTGACCGATCAGACGGGTATGCCAGAATACTACTCCTGGATTTTAGCTTGGCCTTCAATACCATCTGCCCACGCATTCTCCAGGATGATCTAACTGCACTTGGTGTCCACCCCGACCTACGCCTGTGGATCACGGACTTTCTCACCAACAGGACACAAGTCATCAAGTTGGGCGATATCCACTCAAAAATAATGACAACAAATACTGGTGCACCACAAGGCTGTGTCCTGTTGCCACTGTTGTTCTCCCTCTACACGAACAATTGCAGATCCATGGCAGACTCTGTTAAGGTCATCAAGTTTGCTGATGACACCACCATTGTCGGCCTGGTCACCAAGGATAATGTCCAGGAGTACTGTCAGCAGGTGGAGAGAATCTGCCAGTGGTCTAGGGAGAACAGTCTAGTGCTAAACTCAACAAAAAACATTGAGCTGATCATAGATTTCAGGAAGTCTGCCTCCACCCCACCTCCCATCTTCTTCGACGGCATGGAGGTTGCGAGAGTCCCATGCGCTCGTCTTCTGGGCACTACCATCTCCAATTACCTCAGCTGGAGAGCTGACATCACTGCTATCCAGCAGAAAGCCCAGCAGAGACTTTACTTCCTACGCCAACTGAGGAAATTCCGGATGGCCCAGGAGGTTCTAACAAGCTTCTACTCCACCACCATTGAATCGATTCTCTGCTCTTCCATCTTGGTCTGGCATAATAGCGCCAACGACAATGACAAGTACAAACTACAGAGGTTCATCAGGATGGCGGAGAGGATAATTGGGAGAGCCCTCCCTCCCACTTGCCCACCTACACAACACAAGGCTGTGATCTAGGGCATTCAATTGAACATTACTTTAAGACTACTTTCACACATGTGCAGTGTGGTTTTCCTGCCGCAGGACAGTCTTATCGCACCATTTGGCATTTTATAAACACTGCAGCAGACATCGTGGGGATGCTGCAGTCCCAGCAGAACAGGGAAAGTTGGGAGGCATGAGCTCTCTCTCACTCTCTCCAGCACATACGCAGAAGACCCAGACTGACCCGACTGAAGCAGTTACCGGCAGAGCAGGGAAAATGGTGCATAGCGCCATTGATACTTTCTGGCGTGCCATTCAATTACATTGTAATTGTTATTTTTCATTCTGGAGCATAACATTATGGCACACGCCCCGTCGGGAAATACTGGCGCACAGTGATGGGGTTATCGAACCATGTTAAAATGCTATTTAGCATATTAACTTAGTATGCCATTCAGGGCTGGTTCTAGCTACAATGTGGCCCCAGGGCAAAATTAATCTGGGGGTCCCAGAAACCCTACCTCATAAATGCACTCCCCCCCCCTGGTCTGCCCTTGTCCCGCTCTTTCCCCGTACCAATTTGTTGCTGAGTGCAGTCTGGCTGCTGCACTGCCTTCTCCTTTCTTGCGCATCAGTTCACCTCCAAATCTGCTGGCACATCTTCTCTGCTCCCTGCAGGCATATATGTACTTTTGTAAAATGCCTGTAGGCCAGGCATGGAGAAGGATGGAATGGTGAAGAAAAAAAGAAGACGAAGAAGTAGGGTGCACCGGCAAGACTGATGAGATCACAGTCCACTTCCTCCACATTGTAGAAAAACGGGACTTGGGGGACCCACTATTAACCTCAGGAGGAGACTTGGGGGGCCCATAGAGTGGTGACTGCGGAGCTAGCAGCATTTGGTGACTTACGTGTGATGCCCCCTGTACCCAAGATAACAGATGGAGCGTGAGGGTTACACACATCACGCCTGTAGGGCCCCCCAAAGTTGTCCCACCCTCCAGCTATCCATATGTGCAGAGCTGAGAGTCTTCTGCCGCTGCCGGGGCTAATGAAGTGTATGCGCAGTGGGAGTTTTACACACATTACCTCTCCAGCCAGCGCGCAGTTTTCTCTTCCTCCGTCTGGCGTCCTCCTGTTTCCATGGCCCCACTGCAGCAGCATCACTGGTGGGAATCTTCTTCCATTTGGCTGCACCGCAGATTACCAGCACCCTAGCGGTTCCGTCCTTCTTCCTATGCCCCCCTTCTTCTACTTGCCTGTCTGTGCCCAGGGAGTTCGCCCTGCCCGCATTGCCCAAGAAATGGTCCTGAATCTCTCCTGTGGCGACTGCCTCCGGAAACTCTATGGAAGACTTTGAGGAAGCGTCCAACATACAGACTTCTGCTGACCCACCTCACTCTACTTATGTGTTCACTGCTACATCCCATCAATGAGTGCAGAGGAAGTAGGGAATGAGCCTGCTGAAAATAAAGTACATGATGCCATCAGTAATAAAGTAACCACTGCCCAAACAAAGACTCAGAAGAAACATAAAGGGGGCATACATGTCGATCATGTTGCCACCTTTCCATTTGCCAAGGTTGTAAATTACCTAACAAACACAATGGAAAATGCCATCATTGCTGGTGGAGTCATCCTTTTCCTGCTGTTCTATGCATGTGCTTTAGGGTAAGCTCATGTAGAGTTGCAATTGATGCATTTTTAATGAAAGGAATGATTGTACATTTAAAGTTATTTACCAGAGTAAATTGAAAAAAAAGGCAAGGCAATAAAGTATTCATTTGCTATTCAGTTGCTATGGAAGCATCAGTTAGGGTCAGAGGCCATAATAGGAGGCACGTCTACATTACACTAAAACTGTATTCACCTTTTATTGTGATTTGGATAACACTAACAGTGCCCATACATGGTTCAATAAAAATGTTCCATTTTCCCATTTTCAAACATCAAAAAGGACCGGCACCGCTGTAAAGTATAGTATCAAAGCTCTTTTATTCCATCAAGTACGGCTTGGCAATGACAGACGCTGTTTCGGGCGATGCCCTTTATCAAACTGCAGAAGCCTAGTTGCCATTGTCCATTTTCCCATTTATTCAACCAAAACAATCAAATAAAAGTTGTAAAAATGTTCAAGAAAAACAAACAATTATTCCCCTTTTTTATAAAAATGGAAAAATGTTGGAAAAATCTTTGTATTCAATCTAACGGAATAATCAAACAAAATTATCTAAATTATCTAATCGGAAAAAAAAAATGAAAACATTGTACCATGTATGGGCACCATTAATCAGATGACAACATAACTGTTCATGTTCAATAACTGATAATTCCTTGTAGGTGTGTGTATTTACTTTTCCCCTATTGTTACATATTCAGACTCCACAATCTCTCTCCCCTGTACATCTTCTCACTATCACTAATTTCCAGAAACCAACCCAATCGCAATCTCAGATCTGCACATGAGCTTCTGTTGACCTCCTCTAGAATTACCTTCTCATGTTCACATTTACAAGATTTTGAACGCGCTTTACTCCTCCTCTGGAATGCCCTCTCACAACACATCCGTCTCTCGCCAACCTTTGTTACCTTTAAACACTCTCTAAAAACTCACTTGTACTGACAAGCATGGTTGCTACTTTAGGCCACTTCCCTTTGTCCTAAGACCAAATTGCACTCCTACTAGATATCCTAAAACACACAGCCTCTATGTGTTTGTTGTATACTACCCCTCCTATTTCCCCCCCCCCCCACTCATTCCCTTTAGCTTGTAAACTCACAAGGGCAGGGCTCTCTGCCCCTTTGTCTTGTAAATGTCAATACATTTCATTCATCATGTTACTTTTATCACTGTCATTACTAATTTTGTATTTTGTATCGTTTTTGTATTTTGCCACTAATTATGTATCTTGTATATTGGTGTCCATCATTGTCTGTATTAATATGTACCCCATATTTGTTTCTTACTTTGTGCAGTGCCACGGAATATGTAGGCGCTTTATAAAGCAATACTAATAATAAAAATTAATTTTCTGTAAAATAAAATCCATTTTATTTATTTAAAAAAGTAGATATTTTGCTAGCTGGAGCTTTAGAATTCTTTTTTTTTTTATCATTGTGAAACATTATTCAGACACCATGACTGCACACATCAGAATAGACAATTAAGGGACATATGAATGACAGAACTAGAGTCATAATGACACTTTTCAGTCTAAATAATGCAGTCACTGAAACAGCAGGCTGAGACACATAAACCAGCAGAAAGCAGGAAAGGATGCCAGAGAAAGACAGGTAAAGGCAGGTATTAATGGCCTGTTTCCTTATAATCTAACAAGGAAAAGATAGTCTCAGCGCAGACTACAGTAACGTATTCAGAAACACAGTGACATAGACAAGATTAGGACAGAAATTGACACTGAACCGCTGTGAGGAGGAAAAGGATGAACTTGGTCACAGGGAGATAATGACTACTGTGGACAAAGTGAGATAGGATCTATTTGCTAAAATACCCTGACTGCAAAACTACAGTAAAATCAATGCAAAAAGTGACTTTAGACTTGTCAAAGAAAGTCATCTTACTGAAGGAAAATTTATGCTGTTCTGACTTAGATAACTTCGAAAAACAATACAAAAAATGAACTCCTCTAAAGACAAAAAAAACTTATCATAGTCTATTATTTCAGCATGTACAATTTTACTCCTTACATAAGATAAAATATAAATTTATATAGATAACAACTTCAAAGAGAAATGTATCTAAGAAGTCAAATTGAAAATGGAACTGCAGTCATAGAGTAAATGTAATTTTGAAGGCTATTTAGATCTTTCAAATGAAACCAACTACTTTTGGTGTAGAGTATAGTGCAAAGCACTAAAACGTTAGTCCAGCCAAAAGTTCTAGTCAACTTTTTAGCAGCAGAAAGTGACACACCACAGGCTTGCAATTATAACAAAGTGATATTGCCCAATGCAGTTTGATATAACTGCAACCCGTGGTGTTCCCTTTCTTCTGTAGTCATTGTCACTGGTTTTATTCGATTCAATAAAGGCTTGTGATTTATATAGGACATTGTGCGGAACCTCACTTCTTCATTACTGCTGGTTTGGGGCTGAGGCGACTGGTTCCTGCATTGCCCCATTCCGGAGGTAGGCCCAGTGCACACCAAAAACTTCTAGCAGATCTGCAAAACGCTAGAGGTTTTTGAAGCAGATTTTCGGAGCAATTCTAGGCATGTTTAGTGAGGTTTTCTAAACATGCTTAGCGTTTTCTGGAGCTTTTTTGTGTAGCAGATTTCAAATATTGTTACAGTAAAGCTGTTACTGAACAGCTTCCTTAACAAAAACACCTAGAAAAATGCTCTGATCTAGCGTTTTTCAGAGCGGTTTGAGCTTTTCCTATACTTTACAGTGAGACAGAAACGCATTTGCAAACCGCAAAAATGCTGCAGGAGCCACGTTTGCAGTTTACTAAAAACCTCAAACTGCTGGTGTGCACCATCCCTTTGAGATACATTAGCCAAGCGTTTTCAGAAGCAGCAGCGTTTTTGAAAATTCTACCAAATCCACTTGGTGTGCACTAGGCCGTAGAGCGGATTTCACCACTTGCTCCTTTCTTCTGTATTGCTTAAGGATATTGTCCTGGATCAGGTTTCGCCAAATCTGATTGAGAGAGAATTGTCTTTTCACCAGCTGGAATATCTACCAAGTAAACAAAAGAACATATAAGATTTGTGAGGGTGAAGAACTTCAACCAGACTGGAGTGGTTGCCAGTAGGGATGATCAATGAGATTTAAATGTAAAATGATTTCTCATTGCATTAAAATTTTATGTAAATGTTATGCAGCTTGAAAGTGGATCAATAAGAATACCGGTACTTTTCTAACAATTTTTATTGGTTCAAGCTGCGTAACATTTTCATGAAATTTGAATATAAGGAGAAATGATTTGCATCTTATTGATCATCCCCAGATGCCCTAACGGACAAGAGCGATTTTTTTCAGTGCTTTCATTTGCCAATAGCTTAATCACAATGAAATGATCTATATCTCGTTTTTTTCCCCCACCAATCAGGCTTTTTTGGGTTGATATTTTTTTCAGTAAATACTTTATGTCCTATGCATTGTAAGGGGAAAAACAAGTAAAAAATGAAAAAATATACTATTTCTCCAATTTCATCCCTATAGTTTTAATATAAATACTGCTACTGTACATAAAACCCACACATTTTATCTGCCTATTTGTCCTGGACTGGTTATTACAAGATTTGAATTATGTCCCTAGTACAAAGTATGTTGACAATATATTATTTGGTAATAAAGGTGTATTTTTTCTGTTGTGTTTTTTTTTTTAACTGATCTCATGTGCCGTGCACGCGCGCGGGAACGCACGTGCACGCTGCTTGATTCATAAAAAGTCCTGGAGCCGTTAAGAGGCTCCAGCAGGACGTTTGAATACGCTGTGGTCCCTAGGCAGTGAGAGAGCCTGGGGCCCCGCAGCCCCCCCGGTTGTATGGGGGCAATGGGAAGCCTCCCCGAGGCGCTCCTGGATAGTGCTGTAAAGCATGAACTAATTCCCGCAGGGCAACCGCTTCGCGGTATTGGTTTTTGACCCTGCAAAGTTTGGCATGCGAAAGCAGATGCATTTCTGCGTGAGCATGTCTCATGTTAAGCCATTTTAGCCAGATTTGCACAGCTAGACTTGAAAGGGTTAAGCTTGGTGTAGAGCACGCATATATTTTCTTGTGATTGAGCATATTTGCATCCTGTCCTTTGGAGGCAGGTGGTGGATGGCTTGCTCAATGAGTGGGCTGTCTGTGCCTGTCCTCCCCCCCCTTCTGGAGTGATGTGTGTGAGCCAGCCCTGAGCCCCACAGCTCGGGGTGACCCATGCGTCACTCCTTTCCCATGCAGTGCCCCGAGTCGATGCGCAGCAGCAGAACGCAATGGACGTTGAGGTAAGTGCCTATTTTTAAATTTTTGGGAGATGGGTGCGGATGCCCCCCCCCGGCGCCGGCCACGCTTGGGGGGGTCGTCTGCGCTACCCAGCCTCCTCCTCCGGGGTGTCGCTGTGGTCCCTAGGCAGTGAGAGAGCCTGGGGCCCCGCAACCCCCCCGGTTGTATGGGGGCAATGGGAAGCCTCTCCGAGGCGCTCCTGGATAGTGCTGTAAAGCATGAACTAATTCCCGCAGGGCAACCGCTTCGCGGTATTGGTTTTTGACCCTGCAAAGTTTGGCATGCGAAAGCAGATGCATTTCTGCGTGAGCATGTCTCATGTTAAGCCATTTTAGCCAGATTTGCACAGCTAGACTTGAAAGGGTTAAGCTTGGTGTAGAGCACGCATATATTTTCTTGTGATTGAGCATATTTGCATCCTGTCCTTTGGAGGCAGGTGGTGGATGGCTTGCTCAATGAGTGGGCTGTCTGTGCCTGTCCTCCCCCCCCTTCTGGAGTGATGTGTGTGAGCCAGCCCTGAGCCCCACAGCTCGGGGTGACCCATGCGTCACTCCTTTCCCATGCAGTGCCCCGAGTCGATGCGCAGCAGCAGAACGCAATGGACGTTGAGGTAAGTGCCTATTTTTAAATTTTTGGGAGATGGGTGCGGATGCCCCCCCCCCCGGCGCCGGCCACGCTTGGGGGGGTCGTCTGCGCTACCCAGCCTCCTCCTCCGGGGTGTCGCTGTGGTCCCTAGGCAGTGAGAGAGCCTGGGGCCCCGCAACCCCCCCGGTTGTATGGGGGCAATGGGAAGCCTCTCCGAGGCGCTCCTGGATAGTGCTGTAAAGCATGAACTAATTCCCGCAGGGCAACCGCTTCGCGGTATTGGTTTTTGACCCTGCAAAGTTTGGCATGCGAAAGCAGATGCATTTCTGCGTGAGCATGTCTCATGTTAAGCCATTTTAGCCAGATTTGCACAGCTAGACTTGAAAGGGTTAAGCTTGGTGTAGAGCACGCATAAATTTTCTTGTGATTGAGGACGTTTGAATATGCCTGCTTGTCTTTAAGTGGTTAAAGTGAACCCGAGGTGAAAATAAACTGATGATATAAACAAGTATCTATCCTCCTACTAATAAAAAATGACTTTTTTTTTTTACATTTCTCATGGTTTTATCTAGTGTTTAAACATTTACTAAGTAGTTTTAATGTTTTATTGTCTCTGCTTAATTACAGTTTATTAAGTGTTCCAGAGCTAAAGTACTCAGACTATTGACCATTTTATCTATCTCATGCTCTCAGAAGCTCTTTAGGAAAAACGGAGACAGCACACAAATGGCTTCAGTCAAATAACTGTATTGAATAGCATGCAGAGGCACACGTACGACATGTTTCAGGCGGAGCCCTTCCTCAGGTCTGCCACACCCATCATCAGTGACACCTAAATACCCACCCACCCGCTGTATTGCACGAGGTGCGTAGCATATAGGAACAGTTTGACCGTAAGAAGAAATCTTCTCTGTTTAATAACTTATCTCCTATGGAGAGGGATGCCTTAAAGAGTTTGAAAGAAAATGATGGAATAATTATATGCAAGGCTGATAAGGGGGGTGCAATTGTAGTGCAGGACAGATGCCAGTATGTTCAGGAAGCACAGCGACAATTGAGTTTGGAGGGTCACTATAGATTGTGTGATCGTGACCCCACAGTTGAGATCAAAAAGAAGATTGATATTTTGATTCAGCAGGGTGTTGAGGACGGTATTTTGGATAAACAAACAGCTGCATTCCTGACAGTAGAGTAGACAATCCGCAAACACCTATCCTGTATCTTCTACCTAAGATACACAAGTGCCTGGACACGCCGCCAGGTAGGCCGATTGTGTCTGGCCTGGGGTCAGTTCTTTACCCCTTGGCGAAATACGTTAATTTCTTTTTGCAAGATTTGGTGAAGAATATAGATACGTGTTTGCTGGATACGAAAGATCTGTTGTGTAAACTAGAGGGATTGAACACCATCCCTGAGAGCCTTTTGCTTTGCACACTGGACGTACAGAGCTTATTTACCTCGATTCCGCATGAGGAGGGCATGCAGCGAATCGAGGAGAAATTATTAGACAAGACAAGACAAATAACATTCATATTGCGCTTTTCTCCTTGCGGACTCAAAGCGCCAGAGCAGAGCAGCAGCCACTAGGGCGCGCTCTATTGGCAGTAGCAGTGTAAGGGAGACTTGCCAAAGGTCTCCTACTAAATTAGTGCTGGCTTACTGAACATTGCAACGTAACTGATCACTGTGAACTAGCCCTCAATCATTCACAACAAACATGTGAGAGGGAGCTAATTTCAGTGCACATTATTGATGCCAAAGATAGCAAAGCTCACAAACTTGGTCATTGAGAAATTGAGTAATTGTGTGTTAGGGTTAGAAAAAGTGGATGAAGTCAATACCAGCCAAATACATACCCGCGCAATGCGGTCATCAGCTAGTCATTGAATAAGTGTACTTTGCATGTGGAGAGGAGGGGTTTTCCTCTTATGTTTGTAAGGTAGCATCCCCCAATGTGAAGAACGACATGGACAAGTACTGCTCAGGGGGGAAAAGCCGATTGCATCACCAACTAAGCTCTCCATAGTCAGGAGAATGTACCTCTTTGAACCAGCAGTTCCCTATTTACAAAGCCAAGAAAGTATTTTTTTTTAGCTATTGCGATTTAGGCAGTGATTTTGGAGTGATTGCGGTTTTTGGAGCAAGTGCCATTTTTGGAGCAATTTTGGAGCAATTGCATTTTTCATGTAAAAGTGAGCTCAAAATGGATGCTTAACCAGAATGAATATGAAGAAAAGTGTTTACCATGGTGCCAAGCGACACAGGAAACGTTACACAGGTACAGATACAGGATGCTAAATATTTATTTAATTTATCATGAATAGAATTGAATCCCACTTTAAATACACAGTGTGTATTTGTTTCTTGTCACAGGACATAACTGCCTAGTGTGGCTGTTGTAAATCAACTCATGATGAGTAAGCATGTATAGTATGAAGCGCATTGGGGACTATGAGATCCTGTGGGTTTCTTTTGAAAGTACTGCAGTATATTGAATATTGTAAATGTTAAAAAGTTTCTCTTTCCATTAACATCATCCATGTTGGGCAGCATAGTGTCATAGAGTTTAGCACTCTCACCTTGCAGCGCTGGATCCCTGGTTGAACAGCAAATCTGTATGTTCTCCCCATGTCTGCATGGGTTTCCTCCGAGCACTTGTTTCCCCCCACATCCCGAAAAAGTACTAATAAGTTAACTGGCTTCCCCCTAAAATAGCCCTAGACTACGATACATATACTATATGATACATAAAAAGATATGGCAACCAATAAGCTATAGGTCAGCACTAACAAAAGTTAATGACAGAATTATATTGTAAAATACCACAATATCCTGTGCAACAGGTCAATATAGACAATTAAACAAATGGAGAAAAACCTAAAGGGGGCGGGGTATGACCGCAATAATTAATGTATAGAACCATAATAATTGCATATGTTTGTATCTACCACTAAGAATATATGGGTAATATTCACAATAATTGCTCCCAATAGAATTACATCTCATCAATAACCATATGCTTGATTTCTTCACCTTTCTCTATTTGTGGATGTCACTTCTCTATCTCACTCTTTCCCTCACTGGGGCGGCTTTTCTATTCGCACTGTGCTCAGTGTGATACATTCCCTCCTATATCCTTGGTGGCTCTTTCTGCTCAGCACTTGCACTTTACACATGCGCAGTTGGTTTGCGCCATTGCTCTGCTGTGCAGAGTAATATACAGTGGGATGCGAAAGTTTGGGCAACCTTGTTAATCGTCATGATTTTCCTGTATAAATTAGGGATGGGATGAATCCACAATTTCTTCGAATCCGAATCCGGATCCGAATCTAAAAAGGTTCTCGAATATCTCGAACCTTTTGAATCCTGAATCTAACGAATCCTGCACATAAAAATTGTGCGATCCATGGTATAGTTGCCCGCAGTATAGGTACCCAGGCATAGGTAGCGAGGTAAAGGTGCCTTCAGTATAGCTAGCTAGGTATGGGTGCCTTCAATATTGGTAGCTTTCAGTATAGGTAGCAAGGTATAGGGGCCTTCAGTATAGGTAGCAGGGTTTATGGGCCTTCAGTATAGGTAGCAGGGTATATGGGCCTTCAGTATAGGTAGCAGGGTATATGGGCCTTCAGTATAGGTAGCAGGGTATATGGGCCTTCAGTATAGGTAGCAGGGTATATGGGCCTTCAGTATAGGTAGCAGGGTATATGGGCCTTCAGTATAGGTAGCAGGGTATATGGGCCTTCAGTATAGGTAGCAGGGTATATGGGTCTTCAGTATAGGTAGCAGGGTATATGGGCCTTCAGTATAGGTAGCAGGGTATATGGGCCTTCAGTATCGGTAGCAAAGTACATGTGCCTTCAGTATCGGTAGCAAGGTATAGGGGCCTTCAGTATAGGTAGCACAGTACATGTGCTTTCAGTATTGGTAGGTAACTAGGTATAGGGGCCTTCAGTATAGGTAGCAGGGTATATGTGCCTTCAGTATAGGTAGCAGGGTATATGTGCCTTCAGTATAGGTAGGTAGCTAGGTATAGGGGCCTTCAGTATAGGTAGTAAGGTACATGTGCCTTCAGTGTAGGTAGATAGGTAGGTAGGTAAAGGGACCTTCAGTATAGGTAGCAGGGTATAGGGCCCTAAGTATAGGTAGGTATGTAGGTAGGTAGGTATAGGGGCCTTTAGGTAGGTAGGTAGGTAAAGGGACCTTCAGTATAGGTAGCAGGGTATAGGGCCTTAAGTATAGGTAAGTATGTAGGTAGGCAGGTATAGGTGCCTTTAGGTAGGTAGGTACGTATAGGGGGCCTGTAGGTAGGTAGGTAGGTATTGAGGCCTGTAGGTAGGTATAGTGGCCTGTAGGTAGGTATAGGGGCCTTTAGGTAGGTAGGTAGGTATAGGGGCCTTTAGGTAGGTAGGTAGGTACGTATAGGGGGCCTTTAGGTAGGTATAGGGGGCCTTTAGGTAGGTGGGTATAGCGGCCTGTAGGTAGGTAGGTAGGTAGGTATAGCAGCCTGTAGGTAGGTAAGGATAGTGGCCGGTAGGTAGGTAGGTAGGTAGGTATAGTGGCCTGTAGGTAGGTATAGTTGCCTGTAGGTAGGTAGGTATAGTGTCCGGTAGGTAGGTAGGTATAGGTGCCTTTAGGTAGGTAGGTATGTATAGGGGGCCTGTAGGTAGGTGGGTAGGTATTGAGGCCTGTAGGTAGGTATAGTGGCCTGTAGGTAGGTAGGTATAGGGGCCATTAGGTAGGTAGGTAGGTAGGTATAGGGGCCTTTAGGTAGGTAGGTATAGGGGCCTTTAGGTAGGTATAGGGGCCTTTAGGTAGGCAGGTAGGTGCGTATAGGGGGCCTTTAGGTAGGTATAGGGGCCTGTAGGTAAGTAGGTATAGCGGCCTGTAGGTAGGTAGGTATAGCGGCCTGTAGGTAGGTAGGGATAGTGTTAGGTCGGTAGGTAGGCAGATAGAACCCCCCTCCCCCGTCAACCCCCCCATGGCCCCCTCCGTCCCCCGTGCCTCCTCCGCTCACCCCTGCATAATAATCTACTCACCTTTCCCGTGGAGCGCAGAGCGGCAGACCTCTTCGTTACTTCCCTGTTCCCTCTAGTGGCCGGACCGGCTCTTACTGATGACGTCATTGTAAGAGCCGGTCACTAGGGGGAACCAGGAAGTCGGCGAGAGGTCTGCGGCTCTACGCTCCGCTATGGATAGGTGAGTGGATGCGGGCAGGGGGGGGCGAGCGGAGGAGGCGCGGTGGGGTCGGATGAGGTCGGAGGAGGACGAGTGCGAGCGGCGGATGCGCGGTGATGCGGCGTCGGGATTCGGCGGATTCGTATAGTGGAAAATGGCGTCGGGATTCGAATCCACGAATCTCGAATATTTCCTAATATTCGAGGGATTCGTGGATTCGCCGAATATGTCGTCCCACCCCTAGTATAAATCGTTGTTTGTTACGATAAAAAATGTCAGTTAAATATATCACATAGGAGACACACACAGTGATATTTGAGAAGTGAAATGAAGTGTATTGGATTAACAGAAAGTGCTCAATAATTGTTTAAACAAAATTAGGCAGGTGCATACATTTGGGCACCACAAAAAAGAAATGAAATCAATATTTAGTAGATCCTCCTTTTGCAGAAATTATAGCCTCTAAACGCTTCCTGTAGGTTCCAATGAGAGTCTGGATTCTGTTTGAAGGTATTTTGCACCATTCCTCTTTACAAAACTTCTCTAGTTCATTCAGGTTTGATAGCTTCTGCACATGGACAGCTCTTTTTAACTCCCACCACAGATTTTCAATTATATTCAGGTCTGGGGACTGAGATGGGCATTCCAGAACGTTGTACTTGTTCCTCTGCATGAATGCCTTAGTGGATTTTTAAACAGTGTTTAGGGTCATTGTCTTGTTTAAAGATCCAGCCCCAGAGCAGCTTCAGCTTTGCCACTGATTCCTGGACATTGGTCTCCAGAATCTACTGATACTGAGTGGAATCCATACATCCCTCAACTTTGAAAAGATTCCCAGTCCCTGCACTGGCCACACAGCCCCACAGCATGATGGAACCACCACCATATTTTACTGTAGGTAGCAGGTGTTTTTCTTGGAATGCTGTGCTATTTTTCCTCCAATGCGTAACGCCCAAATAACTCTTATTCCTAAATGAAGCTGGCTTGTCCAAATGTACTTTAGCATACCTCAAGCGGCTCTGTTTGTGCTGTGGGTGGAGAAACGGCTTCCTCTGCACCACTCTCGCATATAGCATCTCCTTGTGTAAAGTGCGCCAAATGGTTGAACGATGCACAGTGACTCCATCTGCAACAAGATGATGTTGTAGGTCTTTGGTGCTGGTCTGTGGGTTAACTCTGACTGTTCTTACCATTCATTGCTTCTGTTTATCTGAGATTTTTCTTGGTCTGCCACTTCAAGCCTTAACTTAAACTGAGCCTGTGGTCTTCCATTTCCTCAATACGTTCCTAACTGTGAAAACAGACAGCTGAAATCTCTGAGACATCTTACTGTATCTTTCCCCTAAACCATGATGGTGAACAGTCTTCAGGTAATGTGAGAGTTGTTTTGAGACCCCCCATGTTGCTGCTCTTCAGAGAAAATGAAAAGAGGAGGGAAACTTACAATTGACCCGCTTAAATACTTTTTCTTATAATTGGATTCACCTGTGTATGTAGGTCAGGAGTCACTGAGCTTATCAAGCCAATTTGAGTTCCAATAATTAGTTCTAAAGGTTTTGGAATCAATAAAATGACAAATTTATGCACCTGCCTAATTTTATTTAACTACTGTACGACTGCTCCACGCCAATGTGCGTGGCCGCGGCAGCAGCCCCAGGTCTGCCTAACCTTAATTGGCATCAAGTCCTGGGGCTGCAGTTTGCAGGAGATTGCACGCAGGCTCCGCACGCACCTCCTGCTTGAGTGGCGGAGTCCCGACCCGCCTTCAGTCTCTGAGTCCGCTCGGGAGACTGTTAGATGGCGAAAACGCCATCTTTTCTGTTAGTACAGCGCTGCGATCAGCAGCAGCGCTGTACTGGGAACAGCTGTGTGACACGGCTGTCCCCCTAGGGCACTTGAGAGCGATCTGCTCTCATAGGCAGAAGCCTATGACAGCCGATCGCCAGGATTAGCCGACTGGGGGGTGGGAGGGGGTTTTGAAAAAAAACAAAAAACAGAGCAAGCTAAATGTATTAATAAATATGTCATGTAAATATTTATTTTAAAAAATAATCACGGGGGGGGGGGGGGGGATCAGAGCTTCCTGTTGGTGGGGAGAAAGGGGGGGGGGGATCACTTGTGTGCTGAGTTGTGCGACCCTGCCAGTATGCCTTAAAACTGCAGTGGTCAATTATGTAAAAATTGGCCTGGTCTTTAGGGTGATTTAACACTGCAGTCTTCAAGTGGTTAAACAATTATTGAGCACTTTCTGTAAATCCAATAAACTTGATTTCACTTCTCAAATATCACTGTGTGTGTCTCCTGTATGATGTATTTAACTGACATTTTTTATCGTAACAACCAATGATTTATACAGGAAAATCATGACGATTAACAAGGTTGCCCAAACTTTCGCATCCCAATGTATGTATCATTGCACTTTGTTATTTTTCTCTTCATTGAACACACGTACTATTCTACGATTGTATATTCTTAAATGTTATTTTTTATGTATGGTTGGTGTTTCATATAATTATTTATGAAATGTTATTCTATTGGGATCAATTATTGTCATTATTACCCATATATCCTTGATGGTAGACACAAACATATGCAATTATTGTGGTACTATACATTACTTATTGCAGCCATACCCCACCCCCTTTACCCAGTTCTTATGTTTTTTAATACTTTCATGTGATTAATAAAGGTAACATATTATTAGCATATCCTGGAGCAATCTTTTGGTTTCTCTCCATTTGGTCAATTAACATAAAACATATGACTATGGTAGGGAATATGGATTAGATTGTGAGCCCCTGAGGGACAGTAAGTGACAACACTATATACTCTATACAGTGCTGTGGAAGATGACAGCGCTATATAAATACTAAATAATAATAATCTATGTGCATGCAAACTTTGAACAGATTTTGATGGTCCTGAGCTTTTCTAGTAGTGTATGCAAAGTACTCATATCAGTTGATGCTCATATCAAAATATGCTCAGTGTGAAGATATCAGGAAATGTTGCCCTCCATTTAAAGGCTGCTGGGGTATTCCAATTCTTGCTGTTGTTTATTTATAACCTGTCTATTTTAACCTGTTTTTGTGCATCTAATAAATATGTTATAGTTACTGCAAATAAAAAAATACTCAAAATATAATGCCATATTATTTCCATAAAATGCCAGAGAGGTTGTGTAGCATTAATAAAATATTGTTTCTTAAAATAGTGGGTATGTTTTATTTACATGCAATCTGCCACTTGTTTTATGGCAATCTGGGCTATTCTATGAGATACATTTTCTGAGTCCCAAAAAAACCTTTACCTAAGCATTCACACAGCATATACGTAGGAGATTTTCTTAGTATTTACACTATATATTTACTTAGTCTTTCACAACAATCCCACTTTTATATTGAAATTAACTCACTCCCTTCTCTGATATCCATGTTTTAGTTTGTTTAAATATTTTGGTCCTTACCTTAAAAAAGGTTCCGCAAAGTATTTTATGTATTCTTTTAAATCTATTGAATTGTGTATGTATTTGAAAATGAAAGTTATATCCCAGTGCTACTACAACTGCAGGATCAGTGGTAATGCTATGGTACTTGTGTCAGGTATATTGCTGCTATTAAGAGAGCTAAAGGTGGCCATACACTGGCCCGATTCACGGCCATTTCGACAGCAGATTCGATCCTGGGATCGAATCTGCTGCCAATCGTTCGCGCTAAATGCACCCGCCGATCCGATTTCCTCCCGAAATCGGATCGGTCCGTCGATCGCGCCAAGCGGGAAATTACCCTCGATCGCCCGCGGGTAGGGAGTGCGCCGCTAGTGGCGGCCGATCCGATCAGGTATACATTACCTGACGCTGGCTCCCGGGCGTCTTCTCCGCATCTTCTCCGCGCTGCACCCGCTCCATCCCGGCGCTTCCTGTCACTGCAGTGACCAGGAAGTTCAAATAGAGGGCGCTCTATTTGAACTTCCTGGTCACGGAGTGACACAGGAAGTGCCAAGATGGATCGGGTGCAGCGTGGAGAAGATGCAGAGAAGATGCCCGGGAGCCAGCATCAGGTAATGTATGCGCGGGGGGGGGGGGGGGGGGACAGGCGGCAGCGGCGGCTCCACAGATTGTGATCGGTTTCAGGCTGAAATCTATTCACACTCTGTTTGCAGTAAAGGCAGCCATAAGATTCCTCTCTGATCAGATTCGATCAGATAGGGATCTGTCAGCTGGTCGATCTAATGGCAAATCGACCAGTGTATGGCTACCTTTGGTTATGATGCTCTCTAGTTTGATTAAAAGAATAGTATTTGTTAGTGATGATCGTAATCAGCAAAATTACGATTTCGCAAATTTTGCGTAAATTTTCGCAATGACGCCTATAGGTAATTACGATTTTCTAACTAAATTGATTTTGTAGTCATTCGTAATTTCGCATTAATATTTGCTTAATTTTCGTGAAATTTCGCGTAAGTTTGGGCCGACTTTGGAGGATAATAGCAAGGCCCCCATACATGCTATTGACCCAAAATTGCTACCTATGTTAAAGGGCATAGTGGGTACAAGGAACAAAAATAATTTTACAAATAGACCATATAGTTTTTGAGAAAATCGATTTTAAAAATGCAAAGAAAAAATGGTTTTTAAACTTGGAAAAATGACAGTTTAAAAAACATTTTTCTTTGTATTTTTAAAATCGATTTTCTCAAAAACTACAAGGTCTTTTTGAAAAATTCTTTTTTGACTTGTACCTAATATTCTCTTTAACATATGTACCAATTTTGGTAGCAAGAGCCTGTATGGGGGCTATGGTATTAACTGCCAAAGTTGGCACAAAATTTAGCAAAATTGTGCAAAAATTATGCAAAAAAATACGTGAAATTATGAAATACTACTTCTTAAAAAAAAAAAGTTGTATTGAATTTTCAAAAACACATGCATACAGACATATGTAATAATACAGAACCCCAAACAGTACAACCCCGTCCCTCCCTCCCTGTTTCTCGTGGTCAAGTCCCGCACACCCCCCAAAATACAGATTGCATGATAAAAACATTTATTGCAGCATCTCAGGTCTGATTTTCATAGTCTAGTCCTTGATCTTTTAGGTATTCCAGCCAAGGAATCCAAATACTGTCAAATTTGAGGGGGCAATTACGTTGAATATATGTAAGTTTGTACATTGGTAATATCGCATTAACTGTTTTCACCCAGTCTGCTCCTGTTGGGGCATCTGGCCGAATCCAACATAGAATTATTGTTTTTTTAGCATAGAAGCAAAGTAGGTCCCAAAGGAGTACCAATCTTCTGGACAGTGTGATGTCTCCAGAGATACCTAATAAATGCGTTTTGGGATCTAAATCTATGTGTTGTTCGAATAATTTCTGAAGTATCTTATTGACCTGCTCCCAAAATATCTGAAGATGTGGGCAACTCCAGACCATGTGTATAAAATTCCCAATCGGGTAGTTGCAGCGGGGACACTCACCCGACCTGCCTGGGTACATTTTAGCTAACCTAGAAGGGGTGTAGTAAGTCCTATGAATACATTTTAGTTGTATTAGCCTATCTTTTATGGAGATGAGGTATTCCCCTGAAGTCTCCAACAGATCCCTCCACTCCAACTTCTCCAGACCAGACACGTCATCTCATCAAGTTTGAAAAATCTTGTCTAGTTTGGTGTTGCCGTCGCCCTGTAGACTTGCATATATGACTGAGAGCGTGTAGTCTTTTGAAGCAAAAGTAGTTGTAAAGGGTCAGATTTCAGTGTAATTGTTCTAGGAAATTGTGCCTAGGCGGGATGTCATAACTGTAGGAACCTGAAGAACATTTTATTGGGGAGCGAGAAGTCTAATTTAACCTCCTTGCTGGTCTAAAAAATCCGGCAAATAGGCAGCTCCGCACTTTTTTTAAATTGTTTTTTTTAAATCATGTAGCGAGCCCATGGCTCGCTACATGATAGCCGCTGAGCGGCGGCGGCATCCCCCCACCCACTCCAATCGCCTTTGGCGATCAGAGTATGTAGGAAATCCCGTTGAGAATGGGATTTCCTGCAGGGCTTTCCCAGTCGCCATGGCGACGGGGCGGGATGACGGGACGTCACAGGGAATCCCGAATCGCACCTCAGCGCTGCCTGGCACTGATTTGCCAGGCTGCACATGGGTCTGGGGCAGGGGAGGGCGGCTCGGCGCGGCAGGTAGCGGAGAATCAGCGGTGAGCAGCGGCGATCGCGTACTACACGCAGCTAGCAAAGTGCTAGCTGCGTGTAGGAAAAAAAAATATGCAAATCGGCCCAGCGGGGCCTGAAAAATCCTCCTGCGCAGGTTACCCCGAGCTGAGCTTGGGATAACCGGCAAGGAGGTTAAAGGAATACTATTGATTCACATATTTTTTTCAATTGACACAGGAATTGTTTGGGAAGTGCTGCTAAGTACTGGTGTATACATTTTAGTAGCAACTTCTTTGTTTACTGTTAGCAAAATACTTTCAAAGTTTACTGACGCCAAAACTGGCTGACTGAGCCATGAGGAGAGGGGAAATTCCCCTCACACTTGATCAGTTAACTCTATGTGTAGCTCTGTGTGTGACAGAGAGAACAGCTGCAGCTCCTGTGTCCTGTGTTTCTGACTGACGTGTCTGAAGAGAGCAGAGGAAATGTAACTAATTCTCACAGCATTTCATACTGTTTTTGCTTTCAGAGTTTGATATGTTTGATATTTGCTTTCTGTAGTCTGATATGCAACTCTGGCTGTGCATTGAAGCAGACACCCCTTCTGCAATTGATTTGTCCCAATATAGCTAAATCCTACCCTCAATAAATTACAGTTTTTGCCTCTGATATTTAACATGAAAAGTAGGAAAATGTTTACACAGCTACTTAGACATTATTTGCACACTGTCATTTTAGAACACTTGGGTATCGATAGTATTCCTTTAAGTACGTCATACATAGCCATGTGTCCCTCAGGCATAATATGCCTGAGCCATTTGATGCCATAAAAGGCCCATATGATGGAGTCTGGTATATTCTGAAAGTGGGGTAGGCAGGGATTGCACCAGATATGAGTAAACGGTGAATAGGTATCAGGTTCTTTATATTTTTGCCTCGCCTTCTCCCAAACTTTAAAGTGGATCCGAGGTGAACTTTTACTTTATTGTGTTCCTTTCCTATTGTTTATAGGGCATTCCTCAAGCCAAATACTTTTTTGTTTTTGTTTTAATACTCTAATTCCCTATAAACTAAATAAACCACGCCCACAGGTTTTCAGAGAGCCTTGGCAGTAGCAAGGGCTCATGGGAGCTCAGTCGGGGCAGGAGGAGGAGGAGGTGTTACTAGCCATTGATTTCAGAGGCAGAGGGGAGGAGGGAGGAGGAGGGGGATTAGGTTTTTTTGCACAAGATACAGATAAGCCTGCCTCTGTGTAATGTTTACAAACAACATGGCTGTTGTCATTGTATCACAGGAAGAAATAATCATTTTCTATTAAAACTGTTTGCAGCTAAATTTGCTTTGTAAACTATCTAAACTTTAGATAAGATATATAGGCAAGTTACTTGTTATAGTTAGTTTTTCATCTTGGATCCGCTTTAAGGGTAAGAATCATAGGGATTGGAAGGGTGGTGAAGGCCCTGGTTCCTCTAAACGGAAGCAGAGTTAAACCTTCACGTGAGCCCACCACTGCTGCTTCTAAATTGGAGGCAGTATTTCTTTCATCTTGGGCGAACCACCACCTGAGCGTGACCAAAGCAGCCGACCAAAAATAAAGCCTGAAGTTAGGTAGAGAAATACCACCTAGTCACGTTGGGATCTGGAGAGTGCTCAAGGACAACCTCGGCTGGCCCCCCGCCCACAGGAAGGTAACTATTAGCTTGTCAATTGTTTTAAAAATGGAATTAGGTATCCATATAGGTGTTTGCCTGAAAACATAATTGAGTCTGGGCAAATACATCATTTGAATTAAGTTGGATCTCCCCATAACCGTCCGCAGTAAAGTGTCCCATGTCTTGCAGTGCCTTTCCATGGCAGGGGTTACGTTATTTGAAATATAGTCCACCAGTGGGTATTTTATGCGAATGCCTAAATATGTAAAATCAGAAACCCATTGTAATGGTGTGACAGCTGCCCCAATCTTGGCATTTGGGTCTATTGGAAATAATGAAGATTTCCCCCAATTGATTTTGAGTCCCGAATGTGCCCCAAAGGTGTCTATTAAGGATAGAACATTAACTAAGGAAGTATGCGCATCTCCTAGAAAAAGTAGAAGATCGTCTGCGTACAGAGCTATCTTCTCGACGAGGTTACCTATCTGGAGTCCCGTTATTGATTGTACAGACCGGATTTTGGCTGCAAGGGGCTCCATTGCAAGGGCAAACAAAAAGGGGGATAGGGGGCAACTCTGTCTGGTGCCCCATTGTAACTCAAAAGTGTCAGACATTATGCCGTTGGCGAGAACCCTGGCTCTGGGAGAGGCGTATAGTAGCTGGATTCAGTGGAAAAATTTAGGGCCAAACCCAAACTGTTCCAGTACTAACCAAAGATACGACCACTTCACAGAGTCAAAGGCCTTTTCGGAATCCAGGGAAGCAATGACCCTACTACCTATATTATCGTGACTTGTGGATAGATTGACAGATAGTCGACGGATGTTTATGTCCGTCCCTCTTCCCGACATGAACCCGGACTGATCTGGGTGGATTAGGGTTTCTGTGAGAGGTTTTAAGCGATTGGCCAGAATTTTTCAAAGATTTTTGCATCCGTGTTAATTATGGAAATGGGTCGATAGGAGGAGCAAAGACTGGGATCTCTTCCCTTTTTGTGGATGCCGACAGCATTGAGTCTGGTAACAGAGAGGAATTAGTGGGATCTTTAAACAGTTCAGAGGGGCGGAGTTAGCGCTTCAGAATGTGATTTATAGAAGTCGGACGGGATACCATCCAACCCTGGGGTTTTATTGGACTGGAGATTACCAATCACGTTGGAAAGCTCATCCTCTGTGACATCCCCATCAAGGAAGTTGCGTTGTTCCTCTGAAAGTTTAGGAAGTGTAAAGCTTGCCAGATAATCAGAGAGTTGAGTTTTAGTAGAGGTACATTTGGAAGTGTAAAGGTCTCTATAAAAGTTAACAAAATCTATATTTATACCATTTCGGGTAGATTGCGTGTCTCCCGATGGGGAAACTATTGCAGGGATAGTGATAGCAGAAGTGTGCTCTTTGGTGAGCCATGCCAACATTTTACCGCATTTATCCCCATATTCGAAAATTCTTTGCCTAAAGCAGAGATTAGCTTTCTTGGTGGATGTCACATGAACGAGAGTAAGACCTGTTATGGCCAGATGCCAAGCCGAATAAGTAGCCCGATCAGGGTTGGTTACATACAAACTTTCTGTTTCCTTCACCCGTTCTTCAGCTATTTGGTATTTATTTAGTCTATTAAGTTTACATATTTTAATACGAGACATATATTCCCCTCTCATGAAGGCCTTGAAAGCGTCCCATGCTATTCTCTGAGGTGCAGACTCATGGTTACTCTCCCAGAACTGGACAATAGCGGGTATAATATGTTCCTGAATTTCTAGGTCTTTGACCCAGTATCCAGAAAGTCTCCAGGGTCTCCGAGGAGATTGTTGCTGGAGACACAGAGTTATTAATATAGGGGCATGGTCAGAAAGGGCCCAAGGTAGCCACTCGATGGAGTGTATGACTGGCAAGGAGGAGTTGGAGGCGAGGGCCAAATCAATTCTTGAGAGAGTTCTGTGGGAGGAGGAGTGACAGGTATAGCCAGGGGTGTGTGGGTGTTTCCACTTCCACACATCAGTAAACCTCATGCTCTCCACCCAATTAAGTAGGTGTTTAGGTTCCCTTAGGTTGGGTTTTTGTCGGCCGTCAGGGAAAAGGACCATGTTGAAATCACCCACAATAAATGTTTTAATAGGAGACCATTAATTTGTGATAGAGATTAGGTCATTGAGGAGTTCAGTGGTTGCAGGGGGTGGAATATAGATCAAAGTATATACAAAGGTAACTCGCACACCAGGCAAAAAGTAAATGCAAAAAAGTCTGTATTTCAAAATGTCAATAAATAGAAATAGCGACAATACAAATGGCAAACAATGGCCTGCTTAGCAGACATCACAGTGTGGTGAACATAATACAGATCACACCAATGGAGTCAAGTTAGAATACATACAGAAGCATACAGAAGCATGAACCTAAACATCAATCATAGTAATGAGCTGTACAGATTATATCAAGCAAAATGCACAAAGTCATAACCCCATGGTGAAAAAAAGTATACCCTGACAGCGCGCTGTTTCGTAACCTTCGTCAGAGAGTATACACAATAGGCTGCTGCTGGCTGCTGTATCAGAACAGTATAACACACAAGTTTAAATACCTGTATAGACGCCGAGCGCCCGCCCTGGACACCTGGGCTAGCCCATCTGACGCATGAGAAACTACGCGGCGGCCGCCGCGAGTCCCTCCGCGTCACTTCCGGAAATGTCAATCTCCGCCTCCCGTGCCTCCAACCATACGGGGATAGACATCCCCAATATGGCCGCCGCACGTGCGCAGTGCGGAGAAAGCCACCCAGGCCACACACGCTACATGAAATGTAAAAAATGAGCAACAAAAACAGTAATAAGCTGGTAGCGATGTGGATGATCCAGGAGACGGGTCTTCAATACTTTAGATACAGTGGTGTCCAGGTGCAAGGCTATTCATGTATCAGGTAAATCAATATAGATCTAAAAAATAAAAACAAAACAATTTACAAATCAGCAGTAACACCTCTATTCAACAGCAATTAAAGGGAAAGAACCCATAAAGTGCTAATATGTAAAACCCCGGAAATTAAATCTGAAAATGCTCACATATACCCAAAATAGATCGCACGGACCCCAGAGCAACAGTCATTATCTCAAAAAAGGTCTTAGATCCACCTCCTCATTCATACCCCTTGGTGATTTACTGTCAAGTTTATAGATCCAAAATATCTCTCTCTGAAGCAATTTCTGCTCCAGATCACCCCCCCTAAATGATGGGGTCACCTCTTCCACTACCCTAAACCTCAGCTGAGAAACATTATGGCCTGCTTCCAAGAAGTGGCGTGCTACTGGCGAATCCAAGTCGCCGCAGCGTATATTGCTGCGGTGCTCACCGATCCGGGTCCTAACTTCCCGGGATGTCTGCCCCACATATACCCGACCACAGGGACAGAAGAGGCAGTAGACTACGTTCTTAGTAGAGCAATTGGCAAACCCCCTTAGTGTGATACGTTCCCCTGTCCGGGGATGTGGAAAAGAGGGGCCCCTTTAAACATAGCTACATTGTACACAGTGGCCACAAGGAAACATACCAATAGGCCTTGGTAAGCTGCTAAGCCAGGTGTCACGGGTCGATGGAGATGAGTTAGTGCTTTTAGCATGGACCAGAGAATCCCGCAAGTTCCTGGAGCGGCGGAATGCACATACAGGTTGATCACGGAAGGTGTCAGCTAGGACTGGGTCACTGCGCAACACATGCCAGTGCTCCTTAATAACTCTACGTGCCTGCAGGGATAAAGGAGAGTAAGTCAAAATCATTGGAATACGCGAAGCGCCCACCTTTGGCTTATGTGAGAGCAAGGCCCTGCGGTCCTTAGCCGCAGCCCTCTCTAAAGCCTGACTCAAAACATTGGTGTCATAGCCTCTCTGTCTGAAATTGTCAAACATGGCTCCCGCCTCTCTATAAAATGCCTCGTCTGTGGAGGAAATTCTCCGTAGACGTAGAAATTGGCTATAAGGAAGCCCCTTCTTGAGTCTCTGTGGATGGTAGCTCTTTGCTTGAAGGTACGTATTTTTGTCAGTTGGTTTTCTATATGGTGCTGTATGTAACAGATCACCCTGCACCGAGATCAAAACATCAAGAAAATGCACTTCTGTGAAGCTATACTCCAAGCTGAATGAAATAGTTGACATTGATCTATCAAGATCTTGCTTAAAGCTCAGTAGCGAATCCACTGTGCCTGCCCAAATAAAAAAGACGTCATCTATGTACCTCAGCCAGCACAAGGCATGGCTGAGGTACAGAGGATGAGTATAGACAAAATTGACCTCAAAAGCCTCCATAAAAAGATTAGCGTAACTGGGGGCCACATTACTTCCCATTGCGGTTCCCTGTTGTTGTTGGTAGAAGTTATTTTCAAACCGGAAGTAGTTCTTCATCAGAACCACTTCCAGCAGTTGGAGGAGAAAATTAGTCAGGGCTGGAGTAAAATCCATTTTCGACAAGTTGTCCCGGATGACTGAAATGCCCTCAGAATGAGGAATAGAGGTGTAAAGGCTTGTGACGTCCATTGTGCATAAAAGAACCGGAAAGTGAAAAGAACCAAAGCCAGAGAGTTTAGAGAGAAAGTCAGTTGTGTCCAACAGAAAAGAACGCATGCAAGAAACCCTAGGCCGGAGAACCTGATCCAATAGGACAGCCAGTGGTTGAAAAATAGAGTTAGTGCCTGCCACAATAGGTCTACCTGGAGGATGAGAAAGTGTCTTATGAATTTTAGGGAGAATGTAAAAGAGTGGAGTTAGAGGAAATGGAGTAAGAAGAAAGTCATATAATCGTTTGGGAATGATGCCAACCTCAAGGGCGCCTGAAATTAGGCTGTCAACTTCCTGTTTGATCGTAGTTGTGGGATCCCCTGAAAGTTTCAAATACACATTAACATCATTAAGTTGCCTCATGACTTCTGCTCTATAATCACTGCTATTCATAACCACCGTGGCCCCGCCCTTGTCGGCAGGCTTGATAACCAGCCCTGGATTAGAGCTTAAAGAAATAAGTGCCTGGCGTTCTCCACTAGGGAGATTACTATGAGCTGGACGTTCAAGCCGACCGACATCGCGGAGGTCACGCTGGACCAGGTGTATGAATGTCTCCACAGTGTGGGATGTAGTAGGCGGTTGCCACTTACTTTTGGCACGACACATGGTTAAGTCGACCTCCGGGGGAAATTGATGGGAAGAGGGTCTGCTGGCAGTGACTTGGCTGGAGAAGAAGGCCTTAATACGTAAAGTCCTAAAGAAATTAAAGAGGTCACAGTCTAATTCTAGAAGAGACCCTGAGTGTGTTGGGACAAAGCCCAGGCCCCGCCCCAATACCTTTCGCTCAAGATCTGTAAGTGTATGATCTGAGAGATTGACCACTAATTCCTCTGCTGCGCCTGGCTCCTGGTTATCCTGGAGTCCCCTGCGCTGCCGCCTGCCCCTCCTCGTCCTCTTCCTCTTCCTCCTCGTCCCCTCGGTTGAGCCCCTAAAAAATGGTCGTTGGAGCCAGAGGTACCCTCCCCCGAACTACTGTCAGAAGGGGGATTAGTGCCGTGAGGTTGTTGCCGATAACGGCGTATGGGTCGTCTGTCAGACCTCCAGCTGTACACCCTGTCCTCCTGGTAGTCTAGGGTGTCCCGCCTAAACTTGTCAAGTTTCTTTGTAAGTATATCCTGTTTGTAGCTCTCAAGAGCAGAATCCTGAAATTCAATATAGATAGTAAAGTCGTCCTTAGACAGTACAGATTCAAGTTTCGACCTGAGATTGGATGCAAGTGTTTGCAATCGTGTAATTTCACCCTGGATACCCTGGACCGTCAGTGTAATTAGATCCAAACTACATTTGTTCAGAATCCTGAACCATTTATCACAAAAGTCTTTACTGTTTCTGCAAAATGTGGGGCGTATATTTAGTCTTAAACCCCTAGGTATCCTCTTAGACCTTAGGTACTCAACCAGGGTATCTGAGTGCAATTTATAGTCAATGACTCGTTTTTCCAAGTCCTCAAACTGCCTCTTAAGATATGGGATGTCAGTTGAGATATTGCTATGGCTGTTAGCAAACTGGTCAACCGTGCGATCAATTTCAGTCTGTGTAAATGCCAAGATGTCAGCAGAGCGATTTGACAAACTGCTCAAGTCAGCAAATGACATAATGGAAAGGGTGGGGTGCAAAAAAACCTGAAACGACACAAGATACAGTATTTACAAAAAAGGTCTGCACACCCTATTAATCATAGAAACTAAAGTAGAATGCTATGGGTGCTGAGTCTGTAAAACGGGCACAAAGTGGCCCTAAATGCCAAAGTATATACAAAGGTAACTCGCACACCAGGCAAAAAGTAAATGCAAAAAAGTCTGTATTTCAAAATGTCAATAAATAGAAATAGCGACAATACAAATGGCAAACAATGGCCTGCTTAGCAGACATCACAGTGTGGTGAACATAATACAGATCACACTAGTGTTGGGCGAACAGTGTTCGCCACTGTTCGGGTTCTGCAGAACATCACCCTGTTCGGGTGATGTTCGAGTTCGGCCGAACACCTGACGGTGCTCGGCCAAACCGTTCGGCCATATGGCCGAACTAAGAGCGCATGGCCGAACGTTCCCCGAACGTTCGGCTAGCGCTGTGATTGGCCGAACGGGTCACGTGGTTCGGACCCGAACGCGCTCTGATTGGCCGAACTGTCACGTGGTTCGGGTAAATAAATACCTGAACCACGTCATATCTCCGCCATTTGTCTGTGGGTTTAGCTTTGGGTAGGCAGGCAGGGTAGTTCGCGCTCCAGCCACGCTAGCCAGGGTCCCCCCTGTCATTGTGTCACTGCTGGGAACAGTAGTACACCGCTTGCTCAGCCACACTATATAGCATTCTGTTTACTGCCACTCTGTGTACCTCGCTCAGCCACACTATATAGCATTCTGTTTACTGCCACTCTGTGTCTGCTGGGAATAGTAGTACACCGCTTGCTCAGCCACACTATATAGCATTCTGTTTACTGCCACTCTGTGTACCTCGCTCAGCCACACTATATAGCATTCTGTTTACTGCCACTCTGTGTCTGCTGGGAATAGTGGTACACCGCTCGCTCAGCCACACTATATAGCATTCTGTTCACTGTTCTGTGTCTGCTTGGAATAGTGGTACACCGCTCGCTCAGCCACACTATATAGCATTCTGTTTACTGTTCTGTGTCTGCTGGGAATAGTGGTACACCGCTCGCTCAGCCACACTATATAGCATTCTGTTTACTGTTCTGTGTCTGCTGGGAATAGTGGTACACCGCTCGCTCAGCCACACTATATAGCATTCTGTGCACTGTTCTGTGTCTGCTGGGAATAGTGGTACACCGCTCGCTCAGCCACACTATATAGCATTCTGTTCACTGTTCTGTGTCTGCTGGGAATAGTGGTACACCGCTCGCTCAGCCACACTATATAGCATTCTGTTTACTGTTCTGTGTCTGCTGGGAATAGTGGTACACCGCTCGCTCATCCACACTATATAGCATTCTGTTCACTGTTCTGTGTCTGCTGGGAATAGTGGTACACCGCCCGCTCAGCCACACTATATAGCATTCTGTTCACTGTTCTGTGTCTGCTGGGAATAGTGGTACACCGCTCGCTCAGCCACACTATATAGCATTCTGTTCACTGTTCTGTGTCTGCTGGGAACAGTAGTACACCGCTCGCTCAGCCAGAGTATATAGCATTGTGTTTACTGCCACTCTGTGTACACCGCTCAGCCAGACTATATACCATTGTTTACTGACACTCTGTGTACACCGCTCAGCCAGACTATATACCATTGTTTACTGACACTCTGTGTACACCGCTCAGCCAGACTATATACCATTGTTTACTGCCACTCTGATTCTGCTGGGAACAGTAGTACACCGCTCGCTCAGCCAGACTATATAGCATTGTGTTTACTGCCACTCTGTGTACACCGCTCAGCCAGACTATATACCATTGTTTACTGACACTCTGTGTACACCGCTCAGCCAGACTATATACCATTGTTTACTGAAACTCTGTGTACACCGCTCAGCCAGACTATATACCATTGTTTACTGCCACTCTGATTCTGCTGGGAACAGTAGTACACCGCTCGCTCAGCCAGACTATATACCATTGTTTACTGACACTCTGTGTACACCGCTCAGCCAGACTATATACCATTGTTTACTGCCACTCTGATTCTGCTGGGAACAGTAGTACACCGCTCGCTCAGCCAGACTATATAGCATTGTGTTTACTGCCACTCTGTGTACACCGCTCAGCCACACTATATAGCATTGCGTACTCTGCCAGTCAGTGTGTATATTGCTGGGATCAGTAATACTCCACTCACCGTCAACCACTATATGAGCTCAACATGAGTTCCCCAGAGACCTCCGCTGTGAGCAGCACTCCCAACAACAGCAACAGCCAACGCCCCACGCAAGCTATAACATCCACCCCAGCAGCCAGTGGTCAGCAGCAGCCCTCCCCGGAGGAGAACGTTGTGTCCATCAGTCCGTCGCCAGAGCGATTAATGAGGGCTGCCATTGAGGAGATGATGGGGCCTGATGTGGAGGAGGAGGTCTGGCTCAGGCCAGCATCCCAAGTTAATGTTGAGGACGATGAGGGGTCTGTGTCTGGGGATGTTGGGGTGGCAGAGGTGGTGGGTGGGTCAGACTCAGGAGAAGAGTTGTATGATGAGGATGATGATCGGGACCATCTGTATGTGCCTCAGAGTCCGACCCCGGAAAACATGTTGTATCGTGTGTTTAGGTACTAAAATCTGCGTTCCCTCCCAGTAGTGTTGGGCGAACAGTGTTTGCCACTGTTCGGGTTCTGCAGAACATCACCCTGTTCGGGGTGACTATATAGCAGACTATATAGCATTGTGTTTAATGCCACTCTGTGTACACGGCTCAGCCACACTATATAGCATTGTGTTTACTTCCACTCTGTGTCTGCTGGGAACAGTAGTACACCGCTCACCCGCCACTGTATAGCATTGTGCTCTGTGTCACTGCTGACAATAGTGGTACACCGCTCACCCACCACTGTATAGCATTTCTGTACTGCCACTGTACTGCTGCCAGTCAGCGTGTACTTTAAGGATAAGTGAAATGAGGAAGAAATCCGGTGAAAGAGGGAGGGGCAAGGGAAGAGGTGTTTCCCCTGACGGTTCACGTACAGGCCACAGGGGAGCACCCAAGAAAACCCACTCAATACTGCCCATGTTGTCCAGGACAACAACCCTCACAGATCCAAAAGAACAGGACCAGATAATTACTTGGATGACCTCTCAAGCGTCCAGCAGTGGGTTAAGCAGCACCAGCACATCACGCACGAGGTCCGAGTCCTCAGCCAGTTAAAGTCTGGGCTTTCTTTGAAGACTGCACTGAGGATGTTACCATGGCGATTTGCAAGGTGTGCAAGACCCGCCTGAGCAGGGGGAAAAGTATTAACAACCTCTCCACCACCAGCATGAGCCGCCACATTCTATCCAAACATCCCACTCTGTGGGCAAACGCGGCAGGACAGGGTACCACCAGCAACACTGCCTCCCTTGGGTTCACCAGACTCACCACCAGACCCGCCTCAGCAGCAGCAGTAGCCCAGCCATTGCGTGGTTCACAACATTCACAAACATCAGACGATGCTGACACTGTCACTTTCCGGACTAGTGCTCTTGAGGTCTCCCAGTGTTCATCAAACACAACAACCAACAGCCCTTCGGTGTGCAGCGCTACGGTTGAGTTGTCTGTCTCTGAGATGTTTGAGCACAAGAGGAAATTGCCAGCAAATGACCCCCGGGCCGTGGCAGTAACAGCCAGCCAGCATAGCCAAGCTTCTGGCCTGCGAAATGCTGCCATATCGAGTGGTGGAGACAAACAGCTTCAAGGGCATGATGTCAGTGGCCATCCCACGTTACGTTGTTCCCAGCCGCTACCACTTTGCGCGCTCTGCAGTGCCTGAGTTGCATGAGCACGTGGTCAGCTAAATAACCCGAAGCTTGAAGAATGCCGTTGCCTGCAAGGTTCACCTCACCACTGACACCTGGACGAGTGCGTTCGGCCAGGGTCGATACATCTCCCTTACCGCGCACTGGGTGAACCTTGTGGAGCCTGGCAGCGATTCCTCACCTGCTACGGCGCGGGTGTTGCCCACGCCGCAAACAGCTGGATAACAACAGCAGCACCTACCTCTCTGACTCCTTCTCCTCCAACGCATCTCAAAGCTGTACCTCATCCGGAAATGCTAACCCAGCACCAGCAGCAGTAGGATCGTGGAAGCAGTGCAGCACAGCTGTTGGCATGCGTCAGCAAGCGTTGCTGAAGCTGATCTGCCTTGGGGATAAGTAGCACACAGGGGAGGAAATTTGGAGGGGAATAAAGGAACAGACGGATTTGTGGCTGGCACCGCTGGACCTGAAACCGGGCATGAAGCTAGACACCTGGCACGAACTGGCAATGTACGCAATAGAGGTGCTGGCTTGCCCGGCAGCCAGCGTTATGTCGGAACGCTGTTTCAGTGCTGCCGGAGGCATCATCACAGATCGGCGTATCCGCCTCTCCACAGAAAATGCAGACCGTCTGACTCAAATTAAAATGAATCAATCCTGGATTGGAAACGACTACGCAACACTCCTGGACCCCAACCAAGTAACATGACCGATGAACATCTGGGATGGTTTAGCGTTTCCGGTCCCTGTTTATTGAACCTCTCATCTGTATTACATTTATGACTGCATGGCGGCAAAAAGCATTGCTGCTATATCCGCACGCTTTTTGTCCTCATGCAAGGCCTGGGTTGTTGTGTCTCACAAAGCGTGGCCTTCTCCTCCTGCGCCTCCTCCTGTTCCATCACGTGTGCTGCTGCTGCTGCTGCTGCTGCTGCTGCTGGGTTACCGTTGCCGGTCCCTGTTTATGGAACCTCTTATCTTTATTACATTTATGACTACATGGCGGTACAAAGCATGCTATCCGCACGCTTTTTGTCCTCATGCAAGGCCTGGGTTGTTGTGTCTCACAAAGCGTGGCCTTCTCCTCCTGCGCCTCCTCCTGTTCCATCACGTGTGCTGCTGCTGCTGCTGCTGCTGCTGGGTTACCGTTGCCGCGTGGTCCCTGTTTATGGAACCTCTTATCTTTATTACATTTATGACTACATGGCGGTACAAAGCATGCTATCCGCACGCTTTTTGTCCTCATGCAAGGCCTGGGTTGTTGTGTCTCACAAAGCGTGGCCTTCTCCTCCTGCGCCTCCTCCTGTTCCATCACGTGTGCTGCTGCTGCTGCTGCTGCTGCTGGGTTACCGTTGCCGCGTGGTCCCTGTTTATGGAACCTCTTATCTTTATTACATTTATGACTACATGGCGGTACAAAGCATGCTATCCGCACGCTTTTTGTCCTCATGCAAGGCCTGGGTTGTTGTGTCTCACAAAGCGTGGCCTTCTCCTCCTGCGCCTCCTCCTGTTCCATCACGTGTGCTGCTGCTGCTGGGTTAGCGTTGCCGCGTGGTCCCTGTTTATTGAACCTCTTATCTTTATTACATTTATGACTACATGGCGGTACAAAGCATGCTATCCGCACGCTTTTTGTCCTCATGCAAGGCCTGGGTTGTTGTGTCTCACAAAGCGTGGCCTTCTCCTCCTGCGCCTCCTCCTGTTCCATCACGTGTGCTGCTGCTGGGTTAGCGTTGCCGCGTGGTCCCTGTTTATTGAACCACTTATCTTTATTACATTTATGACTGCATGGTGGTACAAAGCATGCTATCCGCACGCTTCTTGTCCTCATGCAAGGCCTGGGTTGTTGTGTCTCAAAGCGTGGCCTTCTCCTCCTGCGCCACCCTCCTCCTGTTCCATCACGTGTGCTGCTGCTGGGTTAGCATTACCGGTCCCTTTTCCTGGAACCTCTTATATGTATTACATTTATGACTGCATGCCGACAAAAAGCATGTTACCTGTGCAAAGAAAACAGACATTTCCCGCATTTAAAAGACAGTTTTCCCTTTGAAACTTTAAAATCGATTTTCTCAAAAACTATAAGCTCTTTTTGCTAAAATTTTTTTTCCTCTTGTACCCACTCCCAAGGTGCACATACCCTGTAAATTTGGGGTATGTAGCATGTAAGGAGGCTTTACAAACCACAAAAGTTCGGGTCCCCATTGACTTCCATTATGTTCGGAGTTCGGGTCGAACACCCGAACATCGCGGCCATGTTCGGCCTGTTCGGCCCGAACCCGAACATCTAGATGTTCGCCCAACACTAGATCACACCAATGGAGTCAAGTTAGAATACATACAGAAGCATACAGAAGCATGAACCTAAACATCAATCATAGTAATGAGCTGTACAGATTATATCAAGCAAAATGCACAAAGTCATAACCCCATGGTGAAAAAAAGTATACCCTGACAGCGCGCTGTTTCGTAACCTTCGTCAGAGAGTATACACAATAGGCTGCTGCTGGCTGCTGTATCAGAACAGTATAACACACAAGTTTAAATACCTGTATAGACGCCCATCACTTTCCGGTTCCGGTTCTTTTATGCACAATGGACGTCACAAGCCTTTACACCTCTATTCCTCATTCTGAGGGCATTTCAGTCATCCGGGACAACTTGTCGAAAATGGATTTTACTCCAGCCCTGACTAATTTTCTCCTCCAACTGCTGGAAGTGGTTCTGATGAAGAACTACTTCCGGTTTGAAAATAACTTCTACCAACAACAACAGGGAACCGCAATGGGAAGTAATGTGGCCCCCAGTTACGCTAATCTTTTTATGGAGGCTTTTGAGGTCAATTTTGTCTATACTCATCCTCTGTACCTCAGCCATGCCTTGTGCTGGCTGAGGTACATAGATGACGTCTTTTTTATTTGGGCAGGCACAGTGGATTCGCTACTGAGCTTTAAGCAAGATCTTGATAGATCAATGTCAACTATTTCATTCAGCTTGGAGTATAGCTTCACAGAAGTGCATTTTCTTGATGTTTTGATCTCGGTGCAGGGTGATCTGTTACATACAGCACCATATAGAAAACCAACTGACAAAAATACGTACCTTCAAGCAAAGAGCTACCATCCACAGAGACTCAAGAAGGGGCTTCCTTATAGCCAATTTCTACGTCTACGGAGAATTTCCTCCACAGACGAGGCATTTTATAGAGAGGCGGGAGCCATGTTTGACAATTTCAGACAGAGAGGCTATGACACCAATGTTTTGAGTCAGGCTTTAGAGAGGGCTGCGGCTAAGGACCGCAGGGCCTTGCTCTCACATAAGCCAAAGGTGGGCGCTTCGCGTATTCCAATGATTTTGACTTACTCTCCTTTATCCCTGCAGGCACGTAGAGTTATTAAGGAGCACTGGCATGTGTTGCGCAGTGACCCAGTCCTAGCTGACACCTTCCGTGATCAACCTGTATGTGCATTCCGCCGCTCCAGGAACTTGCGGGATTCTCTGGTCCATGCTAAAAGCACTAACTCATCTCCATCGACCCGTGACACCTGGCTTAGCAGCTTACCAAGGCCTATTGGTATGTTTCCTTGTGGCCACTGTGTACAATGTAGCTATGTTCAAAGGGGCCCCTCTTTTCCACATCCCCGGACAGGGGAACGTATCACACTAAGGGGGTTTGCCAATTGCTCTACTAAGAACGTAGTCTACTGCCTCTTCTGTCCCTGTGGTCGGGTATATGTGGGGCAGACATCCCGGGAAGTTAGGACCCGGATCGGTGAGCACCGCAGCAATATACGCTGCGGCGACTTGGATTCGCCAGTAGCACGCCACTTCTTGGAAGCAGGCCATAATGTTTCTCAGCTGAGGTTTAGGGTAGTGGAAGAGGTGACCCCATCATTTAGGGGGGGTGATCTGGAGCAGAAATTGCTTCAGAGAGAGATATTTTGGATCTATAAACTTGACAGTAAATCACCAAGGGGTATGAATGAGGAGGTGGATCTAAGACCTTTTTTGAGATAATGACTGTTGCTCTGGGGTCCGTGCGATCTATTTTGGGTATATGTGAGCATTTTCAGATTTAATTTCCGGGGTTTTACATATTAGCACTTTATGGGTTCTTTCCCTTTAATTGCTGTTGAATAGAGGTGTTACTGCTGATTTGTAAATTGTTTTGTTTTTATTTTTTAGATCTATATTGATTTACCTGATACATGAATAGCCTTGCACCTGGACACCACTGTATCTAAAGTATTGAAGACCCGTCTCCTGGATCATCCACATCGCTACCAGCTTATTACTGTTTTTGTTGCTCATTTTTTACATTTCATGTAGCGTGTGTGGCCTGGGTGGCTTTCTCCGCACTGCGCACGTGCGGCGGCCATATTGGGGATGTCTATCCCCGTATGGTTGGAGGCACGGGAGGCGGAGATTGACATTTCCGGAAGTGACGCGGAGGGACTCGCGGCGGCCGCCGCGTAGTTTCTCATGCGTCAGATGGGCTAGCCCAGGTGTCCAGGGCGGGCGCTCGGCGTCTATACAGGTATTTAAACTTGTGTGTTATACTGTTCTGATACAGCAGCCAGCAGCAGCCTATTGTGTATACTCTCTGACGAAGGTTACGAAACAGCGCGCTGTCAGGGTATACTTTTTTTTCACCATAGGGTTATGACTTTGTGCATTTTGCTTGATATAATCTGTACAGCTCATTACTATGATTGATGTTTAGGTTCATGCTTCTGTATGCTTCTGTATGTATTCTAACTTGACTCCATTGGTGTGATCTGTATTATGTTCACCACACTGTGATGTCTGCTAAGCAGGCCATTGTTTGCCATTTGTATTGTCGCTATTTCTATTTATTGACATTTTGAAATACAGACTTTTTTGCATTTACTTTTTGCCTGGTGTGCGAGTTACCTTTGTATATACTTTGGCATTTAGGGCCACTTTGTGCCCGTTTTACAGACTCAGCACCCATAGCATTCTACTTTAGTTTCTATGATTAATAGGGTGTGCAGACCTTTTTTGTAAATACGGTGGAATATAGATCCCCATGACCAATATGTCCTGCATGTGAAGCAGGGCATGCATAGCTACAAATCTCCCTTGAGGGTCAATTTTGAGATGAAGGAGTTGAAAGTGGAGTGTTCTGCGAACCAAGATACTCACGCCTCTAGAGTAAGAGGAATATGTAGCATGATAGCAACTCCCCACCCATGGTTTTTTAGTGGCCATTACTTTACTACCCGTCAGGTGCATTTCTTGTAGTATATACAGTATATATCAGGGTGATGTTGCCTGAGATAGTTAAATACCAATGATCTTTTAAGTTTATCATTTAGCTCTAACGTTCCATGAAAGTATCCTACAATCAGCTGCAAGTGACATGTTTAGTTATTGTTATAGTATTCATACAATTTGAAGTATTGAAATGAAACCACATGCCGGACCAAACCATGAGAAAAACCCAAGCCAGTATCTTGAAACCTTTGCCCCCACCCTATATCACAACAAGGGATATCTTTTCCCAAAAACCCTAATCAAAGTGATAAATCTATGTGCTGTAACTAGATTACACTTATAAGGGTGGGCTATGACGGTTGAAAGCTCCGCCATCCAGTAGCACCTGACCGAGGTCAGGGGTATCAGGCTTTAACATTACCAACAATAACAGTATAACTTAGTGCAGGACATGGTGAGTAAACTTATAATACAATTAGAATCATGAATCAGTTATCAGATTTCTGTAAATGACCCCATATAGATCACCTCAGAGCTGCTGCATAAATAAAAAGTGTGTATCTAAACATCAGATAGCCAGGGTCACAAGATAGGTTTGTGGGGAAAGATGGGAGAGTACAGCCGGCATCCTCAACTCCTCAAATTCAACTGACAGGTTACGAGTAGGCGACTTAATTAATTGTAATGATCTATCGCAGTGAGCAGATTAAACAAACCCAGGTGGAGCATATAGAATACTGCCTCCAAATGAATAGATAGAATGTTAGTCTATCACAACTGCTATGAACACAACCAGTTAACATTAACTCAAATAATAGTACAAGATTCGGTATAAAGTGTAATCAAATGCTAAAATACTTTATTAATATCAAAAAGAATGGGAATGGGGGTGTGGTAATTAAAAACTAGGGAAGGAAGTTTTGCGGAGTCAACATATGCAATATATATGGCCGGCCATTCAGTCCAACAGACCACTCACAGCATACATTCATACAAACCCCCATGCAGCCTAATAAAACTCAGCGCTGAGATAGTTATCACAGGAGGACCATGGTACAGAGTCCAACAGACTTCTGACGTATCTTCAAGGTTAGTGACATACAGGTGGTTAGTTGTAATCCGTGTATATATAGCAGCTATTAGCAAGCTTCAAAAATGCTCAGAAATGCATGCACTGCATAATGTAATATGGATTGATTTCACCAATGTCTCTAGGAACCTCCGTAGCGCTTCTTCCAAATGCTGCTTACATCAATGGGGTGTGTGTAATCATCATCGGGGGCCCCCTTTCCACCGGGTCGTCATATATGTATGGCTTGTCAGCAGGGCGCAGTGTGGAAATGGGGCTGGCTGGCGTCCCAGCTCAGCTCGGATTGCACTTTCCACGGACTTCCGTATGAAGCGCCCATCCTACTGCCTGCAATGGCTCCTGGGTAGGGTAGTACCCTTGTCGTGAGTGGTCTGAACGGCCACACGTTGCGTTGCTCCGCCCACCGACACGTTTCACGCTATGGGCGTTTCTTCAGGGTGTAGTTCCCTCCCTCTGTGCATCCATTTATATCAGACTACGTCTTCCTCCCTTGCTGGCCATTGGTCAGCGCTCACCATGACAACAGCCACCTCCAGGATTCAACAAAGGCGAGCATAGTTTCAGGAAATAGCAGGTGGGCACGCTCTTACTGCACTTATCAATTAAACACTGCACATAGCGTCGTTTCAGCAATTCAGGCCTTTCCTCAGTATCATTTCCACTTCCCAGAGGATATAAGATTCATCCCTACAAAGAATTTCTTTAATTTATTCATATTGTTAGAAGTGCCAATCTTCCTTTGGCTGCACATTTATCGCATATCGCCCCTTAAAGGGACATCACACATATAAGTCCATCATCTACCTCTATGTCAAAAGAGATGGGTCAAAGTGATAACTGACTACAGTCGGTGGGTGGAGCAATGCAACGTGTGGCCGTTCAGACCACTCACGACAAGCGTACTACCCTACCCAGGAGTCATTGCAGGCAGTAGGACGGGTGCTTCATACGGAAGTCCGTGGAAAGTGCAATCCGAGCTGAGCTGGGACGCCAGCCAGCCCCATTTCCACACTGCGCCCTGCTGACAAGCCATACATATATGACGACCCGGTGGAAGGGGAGCCCCCGATGATGATTACACACACCCCATTGATGTAAGCAGCATTTGGAAGAAGCGCTACGGAGGTTCCTAGAGACATTGGTGAAATCAATCCATATTACATTATGCAGTGCATGCATCTCTGAGCATTTTTGAAGCTTGCTAATAGCTGCTATATATACACGGATTACAACTAACCACCTGTATGTCACTAACCTTGAAGATACGTCAGAAGTCTGTTGGACTCTGTACCATGGTCCTTCTGTGATAACTATCTCAGCGCTGAGTTTTATTAGGCTGCATGGGGGTTTGTATGAATGTATGCTGTGAGTGGTCTGTTGGACTGAATGGCCGGCCATATATATTGCATATGTTGACTCCGCAAAACTTCCTTCTCTAGTTTTTAATTACCACACCCCCATTCCCATTCTTTTTGATATTACCCTCCTGGCAGTTTGTAAAAATCCGCCAGGGGGCAGCAAATACGTTTTTTTTAACATTTTTTTTTTTCATGTAGCGAGCCGAGGTCTCGCTACATGATAGCCGCTGCTCGGCGGCATCCCCCCAGCCCCTCCGATCGCCGCCGGCGATCGGAGATCAAGAGATCCCGTTCAAAGAACGGGATCTCCTGGAGGGCTTCCCCCGTCGCCATGGCGACGGGGCGGAATGACGTCACCGACGTCGTGACGTCAAAGGGGACTCCGATCCACCCCACGGCGCTGCCTGGCACTGATTGGCCAGGCAGCGCACGGGGTCTGGGAGGGGGGGCAGCTGCGGCGACGCGTATAGCGGCGGATTGGCGGATAGCGGCGGCGATCGGACACTGCACGCAGCTAGCAAAGTGCTAGCTGCATGCAGCAAAAAAAAAATTATGCAAATCGGCCCAGCGGGGCCTGATCGGTGCCTCCCGGCGGCATAGCCCGTGCTCAGCACGGGCTTACCGCCAGGGAGGTTAATAAAGTATTTTAGCATTTGATTACACTTTATACCGAATCTTGTACTATTATTTGAGTTAATGTTAACTGGTTGTGTTCATAGCAGTTGCGATAGACTAACATTCTATCTATTCATTTGGAGGCAGTATTCTATATGCTCCACCTGGGTTTGTTTAATCTGCTCACTGCGATAGATCATTACAATTAATTATGTGATATGTTGGATTGATAGTCCTTTTCAAGATCTTTCTTGGGAATTTTTAGAAAATATATTTTTATAGTTCACTATTTTTCCTGTGCAATTTGGAATATAGCTACGTCTTACCTCATTTGGAGTTTTTCAAAATGGCATATGTTATACCAGATAATCTGGAGGATGAGATTGGTGCCTCCTTCAAAGAAGGCGCAATCAAGGACCAATCAGCCTACCAGGAAATTAAAGGACATTTTAAGATTCATAAGGCGCTATTGATTAAGCAACTGAAGCGCAAATGGAATTCATCATTGTTAGATTCCTATTACAAGGCAGGTGTTGTGCCAGAGGGAATACTGGAGAGAATTATCCCAGCAGAAAATCTACTTACTGAACGTTTTGTTAAAAAATGGAAAGAAAGTGCATTGAAAAGGGGTCTAGAAGTAGTTCAGATGTTTGCGGAGGAGGAGAAAGAGCAATTAAAAGAAATCACATTGACAGTCCGGGAGAGTGTTTCCGTCCTGAACCTATTCCAAAATAGTGAACATTTTGCTCCCCTCAATGAACAGCTGAAAAACCAAATTGAAAAAATTCAGACAGAAATTAAAAAAGACAAACAGGCGAAATTCACCAAAGATTTGGCAAAATGGGATCCAGATAGAGCCTTTGACCCGATAGAGAGACTAAATAAAAAACGAGATTACAATAGAAGACGAAGGGGAAATAGAGCCTCCGATGAAGGATCAGGTGGAGAAACAGATACTTCAGTAGGATCAGGGGCAAGTTCCAAAAAATCAGTGTCTTTTTTAGACAAAGAGGAAGGAAAAGATCGGAGGGGGAGGAGTTATACAAGAAAAGACAGAAACAAAAGAACCAGAAGCAGACAGAGGAAATGGCAGAAGTGGGGGAGAGATCAGTCAAGAGAGGAGGAAAATGGCAGACAGGGAAAGGACAGAGAGGAGAAACAGGGTGCCACAGGGGGAATGATAACCAGGAGCAAAACGGACCAATGGAAGAGCTAGGAGAGGAGGATCTTACAGTTATAAATCTCTCCAGGTTCCAATTAGGCGAACATCACCTGTCTTTATTGAAAAGAGGTCTGTCCTTCTCACCAGTCACCAGGGGTGATGGTTTTGAAGTTTTTAGGACGTGAGTTTGACATTAAAATTATGGCATCAGAATAAAGATCAAGGCAATCACACTGAGGGGCTGGAACATAATCTCTCACTGGACCAAAATGGTACCAACCCACCCAGAATGGGACCCTCTGAGGACATCGAGGGTGGAGGTGGTGACTGGATGGATGATTTTGAGATGTCCAACTCCCAATTGGATGCTCCTGTTGTCCCCACTAAATTAAAAAAGAGATCTATAAAAATGCCCCCCCTGTCAAATAATAAATATGTATCAGTCTTCTTGGAGACAATCCAGCAGGATTTAAAAATGTTTGACTGGACGAAGAGACCAGAAAGGTTCAATCTAACTAAAGATGAGCATGAAGCTCTTAAAGAGCTTCAGGAAGCTAAGAATTTGATCATAAAGCCAGGCGATAAGGGGGGCAACGTGGTCCTCCTAAATGAGGAGGACTACGTTGTCGAATGCAAACGATTACTGGGTGATCGCGATACTTATCAAAAATTATCTGAAAATTCATTTCCCCTGATAGCCCATAGAGTTAACAATTTGATAGATGATGCATGGAGCAAAAATGTAATCACAGAGGAGGAACGAGAATACATGAGGGTTGATACTTCCAATATTCCTACCTTTTATACAATACCAAAGGTCCATAAAAGCGTGTCTAGGCCCCCGGGCCGCCCGATTGTGGCGGGCATAGGGAGCCCTACACAACGTTTGGGTAAATATGTTGATGAACGTCTAAAACCATTGGTGAGCCAATTACCGTCCTTTGTGCTAGACACTAAGAATCTTTTGGGAGTACTTGGAGACCTGAGGGTCCCCCCGGGCTCCCTCCTTGTTGGGGTCGACGTGGAGTCGCTGTACACGTCGATCCCGCACGGGGAGGGACTCCAGGCAGTACAATTCTTTTTACAAGGCCATTATCCAGAGTTCTTCGAATTACACCAGTTCATTTATGATGCGGTTGATTTGATTTTGCATTTAAATTGCTTCTCCTTTGATGGACTGTTCTACAGGCAGACCAGGGGCACGTCGATGGGGGCGGCGTGTGCGCCGGCGTATGCTTGTCTCCATTTGGGCCTGTGGGAGCACCAGGGTGTATACGGTGACCCGGGCTTCCGGGCACACGCCGCCCTATGGCTTCGTTACATAGACGACGTGCTCCTGGTCTGGACTGGCAGTGAGGAAGAACTTAAGGAATTCATGATAAGAATGAATCAAAATACAAAAAACATTAAATTAACTTACAATGCGAGTAATGAAGTGTTGAGTTTTTTGGACTTACAGTTAAAAATCGAGGGAGATAGAATATCAACCTCTACATTCCGCAAACCAACAGCAGGCAATAGTCTGCTTCATGCATCGAGTCACCACCCCTCCCCTCTGATCAGGGGGGTGCCATACGGACAATTTATCCGGTTGAGGCGAAATTGTTCCAGTGATGAGACTTTTCGTATGGAAGCTAGATCAATGTATGATCGCTTCAGACAAAGAGGATATCCACATCGCACCCTACGCAGGGCTCTGCGGAAGGCTTGGAATGTGGATAGAACTAACCTATTGGAATGTCGAGAAAATACAAAAAAGGGAGGTGACGACTTTTTGCGCCTGATTAGCACCTTTGGGTCCCATTGGGAATCTTTGCGCCACATATTAGAGAAAAATTGGAGCATTTTGACCGCTTCCCCAGAGATTTTAAAAATTGTTGGGCCTAGACCCCTTATGACAGCTAAACGTGCACCCAACCTTCGTGACAAATTAGTCAAAAGTGAATACAAGCGAAACACAACAACATGGCTAGACAAACATATACCAAATGGGACCTACAGATGCTCTAGGTGTAAGTTATGTCCTTTTATAGATCGCAGAGATAATAAGAACTTTTACGATAGTTCTGGCCAGAATACGTATGAAATTAGATCGCATATAAATTGTCTAACTGAGAAAGTTATCTATATGATAGAATGTCCTTGCGGACTAAAGTACATAGGGAAAACTAAAAGAATGATGAAAGACAGAGTTTTAGAGCATTTGCGCTTGATTGAGGATAATAATGAAGAAAAAAGTTTTTTGGCTGTACATTATGCCGAATGTCATAATAGTGATCTGGCCGGAACTAAAGTGAAGGGTATCTACAGACTAAATATTTCAAGCAGGAGGGGGGACTATGACGATGTTCTTTATTGTAAAGAGGCCATGTGGATACATAGACTAAACACCTTGTATCCGCATGGCCTCAATAGAGAATTGGACCTGAGAGCATTTTTGCGCATGAATGCGTATACGTGATGGCGCGCATGTGATGAGCATGGTCAGTTTAATGACTTTGTAGTCAGTTATCACTTTGGCCCATCTCTTTTGACATAGAGGTAGATGATGGACTTATATGTGTGATGTCCCTTTAAGGGGCGATATGCGATAAATGTGCAGCCAAAGGAAGATTGGCACTTCTAACAATCTGAATAAATTAAAGAAATCCTTTGTAGGGATGAATCTTATATCCTCTGGGAAGTGGAAATGATACTGAGGAAAGGCCTGAATTGCTGAAACGACGCTATGTGCAGTGTTTAATTGATAAGTGCAGTAAGAACGTGCCCACCTGCTATTTCCTGAAACTATGCTCGCCTTTGTTGAATCCTGGAGGTGGCTGTTGTCATGGTGAGCGCTGACCAATGGCCAGCAAGGGAGGAAAACGTAGTCTGATATAAATGGATGCACAGAGGGAGGGAACTACACCCTGAAGAAACGCCCATAGCGTGAAACGTGTCGGTGGGCGGAGCAACGCAACGTGTGGCCGTTCAGACCACTCACGACAAGGGTACTACCCTACCCAGGAGCCATTGCAGGCAGTAGGACGGGCGCTTCATACGGAAGTCCGTGGAAAGTGCAATCCGAGCTGAGCTGGGACGCCAGCCAGCCCCATTTCCACACTGCGCCCTGCTGACAAGCCATACATATATGACGACCCGGTGGAAGGGGGGCCCCCGATGATGATTACACACACCCCATTGATGTAAGCAGCATTTGGAAGAAGCGCTACGGAGGTTCCTAGAGACATTGGTGAAATCAATCCATATTACATTATGCAGTGCATGCATCTCTGAGCATTTTTGAAGCTTGCTAATAGCTGCTATATATACACGGATTACAACTAACCACCTGTATGTCACTAACCTTGAAGATACGTCAGAAGTCTGTTGGACTCTGTACCATGGTCCTCCTGTGATAACTATCTCAGCGCTGAGTTTTATTAGGCTGCATGGGGGTTTGTATGAATGTATGCTGTGAGTGGTCTGTTGGACTGAATGGCCGGCCATATATATTGCATATGTTGACTCCGCAAAACTTCCTTCTCTAGTTTTTAATTACCACACCCCCATTCCCATTCTTTTTGATATTAATAAAGTATTTTAGCATTTGATTACACTTTATACCGAATCTTGTTCTATTATTTGAGTTTACGAGTAGGCGACTTGTTTCCAAAGACAGAGTGGAGTGAAAGCAGTCTCCAGGAGAGATAAAATATTTGGAGGGTCCGTTAGAGACATGTCAGTGCATGGAGGTCACTGAATCAGCTAATTTCTGCTGAGGCAATAAAGGAGGGGGAAAAAATAAATTTGATAATGTGGCTGAGGGGACGAGATGGGAGGGTTAAAGGAAGAAAAGGTAAAGGAGGTTAGGGGGTTAGTGCAGAGGTAGAGAGCATGAAGGAAGGCAGATAAAGAGGATATAAATGGGACAGTGCCATAGCCGACAGGTTAGGGGCCCCATGTTCCGAGGTAATGTCATTAGAGTGCACTCTTGGAGCGTATAAATCAGAACAACAGACATTCATCAGTTGCCAAAAACCAGTCTCTCCCATCCTGCCCTAGTTTTCCGCACTCAATAAGTTATTTTTCACGCCCAGTCCCATGAAGATATCCGAGGTGTAATCCGGATCCTATTCAATGCCGACAGGTGTAGCCCTCCCCCCACCACAAAGCGTAGGGCAATGTGATCCAGTGGAGCCAGAACAAGGAGAGGAACAGCTATGAACCAGGCCATGGACCGGCGTTGCCTGACCCTCCGCCCAAGACCAAGAGTCAGGCACCCCCCCAGCAGTGACTCACCAGCTCCCTACCAGGATCACACGACTAACATCAGATGTTTTAGCAGGTTACAAAGTTGTAGCACCCACCTCTCCCCCAAAACATGGGTAAATGCACAATAAAATGACAGGTTGTAAAACAGACACTTGTGTGTCATCGGTCTGCCTCCCCAACATGCAGTCGTATTCACAATCAGTTGTCACAGGTATTCAGAGAAAACATATATGCAAATATTGTTAAGCAAAGATATTGGAAGTGTAGAGAAGTCTCTGACAAATGATCACTTTTACTGTGAGAACGGATGGAAGTGCGGCCAGGTGTTCGTCATGGCAACTATAGCATAGAAAAAGGGTGCACATTAACACAGAGACACAGAAAATCTGAAGAATGTTTCAGTTTAGTTAAGCTCCTTCAACACAGAGGTTGCACACCTGGCAGAACCCCACCTCGGATTGGTAACAGGAAAGGCGCCAAGATGGGCTCGGGCTCCACCTACAGTTTTCCCCCAAGGCATCATCTTAGATCGTTTGTGCCATGAGGTACTCGGCCACATGGTGCAAGTTAATAGAGGGCTCAACCCGATATTTATGCATGGGAGATGAAACGCAGATTGGCTGCAGTCTCAGTGTGAGAACGGTCCATCGGGGCAGTGTTCTCTGTCTTCTGTCACGGCCAGTATTAAAGTTCCATGAGGCCGGGACAAGATAAGCACACATTGTAAATTGCAGAAATTCGAGCCTGGACAATAAAGCAGTATAGATGTAAAAGCAGTGCATATGGCAGGGCGAGGGCGTCAGACAGTCCCACAGCACAATGAAAAGCGCAGAGTCTGGAGAGCAGTAAACCCTGGGTCATTAGGCAGCGCACAATAAAACAAAGTCAGAAGAACAGTACTTACGGGGATATTTCAGATTTCCCTAAGCTTTGCTTTAACCTAGACGAATGACTGCCAAAGTTTCTGTGTGTGGGCTATATAGTCTCGGAAAAGCATGAGAAGAGAATTTTCAAATTGTAGCTCCCCAACTTGGCGGGCCGCAGAAAGTATCACATCTCTGTCTCTGTAATTAAGCAGCCTAAAAATCAAGACACGTGCTGGGGCTCCAGGAGGGCGCGTCTTTCCGGGCATTCTGTGTGCCCTCTCTATAAGAAAGAACTGTGAGAAGGTCTCAGCGGGAAGCAGTTGGCGAAGTAGTGTTTCCACAAAAGTGGGGACATCTTTCCCTTCTCTACCTTCTGGGAGCCCCAGGAGACTGAGATTGTTTCGCCGACTCCTGTTCTCTGTATCCTCTGCCCTCTCTTCAAACACTGTCACTCTGCGCTGTGTGGCTGGAATCGTGCGCTGGTGCTCTTGGACCCAGTCCTCCGTGTCAGATGTCCTCCTCTCCAACTCCACTAACTGGTCACAGATTTTTGATAGATCCTGCCTAAGAAAGCCTACCCCAGCCTCCAGGTGGTCAATTTTAATGCTGAGTGAAGTTTGGCAGGTTTTGATCGCCTCCATAAGGGCCTCCACGTAGGGTGGAATGGTCTCCTGCTCATCAGCCTCCACTTCCGGATCTGGGTTGTTGTCATTATCCTGTTTATTTTTGTGTTTGCTGGTAGTGGGGGGTCGATCGGGAGATTTGTTTCTTTCCCCTTCTCTTTATTCCCCTTGTTGCACTGTGCCATTGGGAGGCCGTATGGAGATGGACGAAGGGCCTGCTGCTTGTCCGTGATCAGCTCAGGTGCGTCTTCCCAGGTGGTCAGGGAGGATTTCTTCAGGTCCCGCAGATGGAGGGTCGCACCAGTCAGCCAGCGTGGCCTCAACATCCGGTGAGTGGACTCCTGAAGGGGGGCATGGTATATGCCTATATCTATGTCAAGAGCGCAACTGTAAAACTTTATTTTGATTGAATTGCTGGCCATAACCCAGAGACTAAGCTGCAGCACTTGATTCATTTTAGGATTTATTGAAGAATTCATGAGGGACTCATTTTGTGAAGACTATTTGCGATCTCTGAGTTGACTATATATGTAAATAGTAGAATATCCACTATATATTGTTGTTATTCTGGAGCGAGCGCTTTTTTACTCTAAATTTCCCAAGTGGCCTCAATGCCATCAGCAGTCTTGTAGGATGATATTAGACCGTGTAGCTGTATATAGTCTTCGGTAAATCGTGATTAATCAGAATTAGGGCAGCGGAGCTTCAAACCGCACGTCTACCTAGTATGTCATCCAGGCCATGCCCCATGAAATACTACTTTTACATACAAAATCAATTATGATTTTCCCTGAAATTTCGCATTACGATTACGATGCAAAATTGTAAATTTCGATGCGAAATTTCGCACATGCAAAATTACGGCTCATCACTGGGATTTGGACATGGATGCATGGTGGCATAAAAAAAATAGAGCATGCACATTTACTAAACATGGCCAAGCATATGCACAGCACATGGCACACAATAGCTGTATAATTAAGGTTTCTTTCAATGGAATCCTGGCTATCAGAAATGTGCACTGTGTGTGTGTGTGTGTGTGTGTGTGTGTGTGTGTGTGTGTGTGTGTGTGTGTGTGTGTGTGTGTGTGTGTGTGTGTGTGTGTGTGTGTGTGTGTGTGTGTGTGTGTGTGTGTGTGTGTGTGTGTGTGTGTGTGTGTGTGTGTGTGTGTGTGTGTGTGTGTGTGTGTGTTAATGATATTTCTTGCTGTGTGTGTGTGTGTGTGTGTGTTAATGATATTTCTTGCTGGTCTTCTAATATCTCTGATGTTGCTAGTTTAAAAAACGACAAGAAGCTACCACTCCTTATGTCAGTGTAGAGTGCAACAGTCATGCGATTTCCTGGTTTGTAAGCCTGTAAGGTCATTACTTTTCTGTTGTTGCATTTGACCATGTCTTGATTCCACTTAATAGGTCTCTTATCTGCCCAAACTGATTACCAGCTGTAGTCAGGGAAGCCTCTAGGCATAGGCAGTACAGGCCATTGCCTGGAGTGCCATTGGTCCTGGGAGGTGCCATGTTGCTGGATTAAGCCCTACCCCCAAATTAAGCCCTGCCTGTGGTTGTTCTATTACTTGCTTCTGCTGCATCTACTTAGCGTAAGTTGCAGGCAGCTACCACCTCTGTGCCTTGTGCATTCTTCTTCCCCCATTTGTGCCTCCTTCCGTCTCCCTTTGTGCCTCCTCCTGTCTCCATGTGCCTCTTCAGTCCCCATGTGCCTCCTCTGTCTCCTGCGCCTTCCTCTGTCACCCTGCGCCTACTTCTGTGCCCATTTGTGCCTTCTTCTGTCTTTCTGTGGCTCTTTCTGCCCCCCTCTGCCTCCTTCTGTCTCCCTGTGCCTCCTTACATCCCCCTCTGCCGTCTTCTGTCCCCCTTTTGTGCCTCCTTCTGTCCCCCTTTGTGCATACTTCTGCCCCCCTTTGTGTCTCCTTATGTCTCCCAATGCTTCCTTCTGCCCCTTTGTGCCTCCTTCTGTCTCCTGTGTGCCTCCTTCTGTCCCCTGTGTGCCTCCTTCAGCCCCTTTGTGCCTCCTTCTTTCCTCCTGTGCTTCTTTTTGACCCCCGTTTGTGCCTCAATCTGTCCCCATTGTGCCACCTCCTGCCCTACTTTGTGCCTCCTTCTGCCCCACTTTGTGCCTCCTTTTGTCCACCTGTGTGCCTCCTTCTGTCCCCCTGTCCCTCCTTCAGTCCCCTGTGCCTCCTTCTGTCCCACTTTATGCCTCCTTCTCTCCACCTGTGTATCTCCTTCTGTCCCCCTGTCCCTCCTTCTGTCCTCTTATGTGTCTATTTCTGGCCCTCATGCCTTCTTCTGTGCCCCTGTACCTCCCGCTGCCCCTCTGTGTACCTCCTTCTGTCCTCCTGTGCCTCCTTCTGTCCTCCTTTGTGTCTCGTTCTGCCCCCCCATTGTGCCTCTTTCTGACCCCCATGTGCCTCTTTCTGTCCTCTTGTGCCTCCTTCTGTCCTCCTTTGACTTCTTCTGACCCGCGTGCCTCCTTCTTTCCTCCTGGGCCTCCCTATGTCTCCCTGTGTGCCTTCTTCCTTACATGTATTTTCTTTCTTACATGTATTTTCTGGTGAAACATTGCCACAATAAGTGTAATTTCTGGTGCAACGCTGCCGCATTGTATTTATTTTCGGGTGAAACATTGCTGCATTACGGTTGTTTCTTAGTGAAACACCGCCGCATTATGATTACTTTCATGCGGGGGGGGGGGGAGAATTGGAGTGCCATGGGGATGTGGGGGGCGCCACAGGTTTTCTCGCTTAGAGTGACAAAATGACTAGAGGTGCCCCTGGCTGTAGTTTTCTGATCGCTTGGACCCTTACCCAATTCTTGCCTACAACAAAGTCTTATGAACTGGCACATCTTGATGGTTACAACTCAAAGATACCGCATGGTATGTCTCAATATATATTCCGTCTTCTGTCTACTTTAAATGTGAGCAGTTGCCAGGGAGGTGAGACCATTGACTGCGATGCAACAAAACATCTCTGCTGTCAAGGGTAGCTTTATATAATTTACTTGTGACACAAAACTTATAGAATTAATTGGTAAACTTCTAACTGGCAAAAATATCTGCTTTGGAAAAAAGGTGTGCTGCTTAGGCACTCCGAAGACATAACAGCAAAACTTTCTGTGACATCTTTCATGACTAACTGTACAGCTTTTGAAACTTTAAGTTTCTTCTTTAGGTATGATACAGAACCATATCACCTGAGCAGCTTTTGTTGCTATGTCTTCAGATTCTTTCCATCACTAACACCAGACCACATACAACTGCATAAGCACTGTTAACACAATAGCTTGTGATTGTTCCAGGTGAGAATCTGATATCTGCACATGTGTCCACTATCCACTCCCAGTATATCCTCTCTAATTGGCTGTGTTGGTTGTTTTTAGGCAGTTGCTATTTTTATTTGTCACAGTGGTCATCTCCTTTCTCTTAACTCTCTATAGGACAGTGTTTGCTCAGCAGAGTACAAAGCACGCATGCCGTGAGATATGGAGAAAATGATTTTGTAATAAGTGCTTCCCCTCTGACCATGTGGATACACAAATAATATGATTCACAAGTTAGTGATAACACTTTTAAGACATCTTGTAAGTCACATAAACTTGCTATTGCATTTTGTATTATGGCAAATCAATAAAAAGTGCACTGCTATTTTAACCCTAGTGAGTGTGTACCCAGAAAAGTACTAAGATTCTCCCAAGCTTGAGAATGTTAGACAACAGTGGGAAGCTTAAAGTAAACATGTCAGAAATGTGTGGAAGAAGCTGAATGCATGCAGATATAATGAGTACCCATGAGGATATGCCTACTATATTTTAGCTTTTTTTGTGGTTGTTGTTGTTGTTTTAATATTTATAGTCTGTAGCTTTTCTTTTTCATATTTGCATTCTCTTATGGAGGAATAGGAAGTCTTTAGCTCTGTTTCCTACATTTTCCTTTCCCGATAATGGTGTTTATGAAAATGACTGTTGGTTACCCTAAAACTTTTACTTTCTTGATTTGCAAGTGAAATAAAAATATGTTTGGTTCCTATAAATAACTGGAAAATGCTTCCCGGGAGTCTCTGGTCAGCAGTTGTATGTCTCTTGCAGGAAAAGGTTAGGTTAAATAGCTCTTCGGCACTCTTCAGGCATCCTTTAGAAGTGTGCATTCCCCCCGAAAGCTATCACATCCATACTGTGCATGTACGAGCCCAGGCTTGCGCATGCACTCATCTTCAGAACTACTCGGGGGCAGAGACGGCTCCAGGATTTTTTTTATTGGGGGGTGCTATGCTGGATCTAGTGCTGGGGTAACTGTCAACCCGCAGTGCACTGCACGCAGTGGCAAAAAATGTGCATGTCCATGCACTGGAAAGTGGGCATGGTAATGGCGGGTCATGGGGAGGGCCAAATTAACTAAACACAAACAGCTGTTTGCGGTGCGTTACACAGTGAGTTTGGTGTGTCAGTGTGAAGCAGTTCTTTAATTACACTCCCTGGTTGATGTATACACATGCAAGATGTTTTAAAGCACTTTAGGCCTGCAATTTAGCATTCAATGTGATTTCTGCCCTTAAAACGCTGCTTTGTGTAAAATCCAGATTTTTCCCTGGGACTTTTGGCGTCTATCCCACTCAGCCATGCCCCCCTCCAGGTGTTAGACCCATTGAAACATCTTTTCCATCACTTTTCTGGCCTGCAGAAATTTTTCTAGTTTTCAAAGTTCGCCTCCCCATTGAAGTCTATTGCGGTTCGTGAAAGTTCGCGCGAACCGAACTTTCGCGGAAGTTCACGAACCCGGTTCATGAACTGAAAATCGGAGGTTCGGACCATCTCTACTTACTCTTAGCTTTGAGAAAAATTGCTGAAATTGGGCTCTGATCAATAACCGCTTTTAATTGTTTTAAAATACAAGGATACCACTACTTTTGTTTACCTTAAAAATGACCGAGCCTCTACTCTTGTACTCACTCTTTATTCAAGTTCTGATGACATCTCAACAGGGATGATAAGCAGAGGGGAAGGACCAGTTTACAACCCGGGGTAGGCCGTAAACACTTACAAAGCAGTGAAAAAAATAGGGATTAGTACGCACGGTCGCTAGTTTCACTTTAAACACCAAGTAACAACTTATACTGTACATCACTGAAGAGAAGGGGGGTGGGATGTATTTTAAAAAAATGGTGTAAAATAATAATGCAATATTGCATTGTTAAACAGGGCCCTTTTCTAAAACATTTTAGACACACCAAATTAAAAGAACACCATAAATGTCCTTCTCATGATATTGATGAGCATGCCAAATTTAACACTTAAATGTTTCCTAATAGGGAGATAATAAAGATATAAAAGAGACTTTGGCAGTTTTACTTTGTTCTGTAGGAGACATTACTCACATGGAGTGTTTTGCCTGTAAAATATTACACTGCACTTTAAACTGTGTTATCAAGCAGCCATCATCACAATGATTACTGCGTGCTTGAGGGACCCAGTTTCATACCTTCCATTTAATTCTTCAAGGGTTAGCAGTGAACCTTGAAAAATCAATTTCTGAGACATGAAGCTGAAAGGATAAAAGTATCTTCATTTAGAGCAACCTTCTTTATCTATGGCCGCATGAATAAAGGGATTTCCTATGCAAGATGATCACATTATGCATTCCGTACAACAGAATAATTTGTAGAGATGTCTGAATGTCCTGCGGCACACTTCACAAATTATTCATAATATTGCACCAACAATTTGTTTTTTCCACTGGGTCGATTCACAGTTTTTTTTCCCTTTAAACCTGAGAGAGTAATGTGAATATATATTATAAGATTAGACATATGTTTGATATATTTCTTTTGTATTAGGTTTTGAAAATTGGAAGGTATATCACATTTAATATAATTTAGCTTTTTACAAAATATACTTTGAAGCAAAATTACCATTACGGTTCTCATTTATATGGACAATGGCGAATCCAAGAAGTCAGTTTCAATTGGACTTTTTCTTTAGTGTTTTTGACATTACACAACCAATCAAAATGTAATAAAAAATAAAATAAAAATAGATGACTGGTAAAATGTCTTCTAGAATGATAACGAGAGAAACCAATGAGTGGGTAGGTAGTTTCCTCAACTACATATACATACAATTGCCTGCTACAAGTCTAACATTTTACCAAGTATGAACAGTATTGTTCTTCTTAATTCTCAAAAAAAAAAGGAATATCTTACCCTGAGATAAAAGTGTAACTGAGACAGAAAAAATAAAAAATATACATACCTGGGGCTTCCTCCATCCCCCTTCAGGCTGATCGATCACTTGTTATCCTCCTCTGCCACCTAGATCGTCCACAATTTGGCCCCAAAAGTCCTTCAGTCAGGGCCAGTGGATGCAGGTGCAGTTTGGCCACACATGCTCCCCTGTCACGGGAGCGTTCTGCACCTGTGCAATAGTACTGGGCAGGCACACAACACTCTCAGCAACGGGAGCATGTCAGTGGCGCGCGCATGGTTTGGTCACGCATGCACAAACTGCCCCAGACCGCAGGACTTTCAGGGCCAAATTGTGAACAATCCAGGCAGCGGAGGAGGGCAGCCTGGAGGAGCCTGGAGGAGGCCCCAGGTCTGTATATATATTTTTTTTAAATCACTCCATCTCAGGTTTACCTTAAAGTGAACTTTTACAAACAGAACATTGGTAATTGCCATTATGATTCCAGTTTTCAACATGTATAAAGTTGCTGACTAAGAATAATAACCATGGCAGATAGAAGCAAAGACATTTCAAACTCCACTGCCTGCAAGACATTACCAGTTCAAAGAGATACATAGGCACATTTCAGGCACACATATTTTTCTAGCCATGTTTAGGACTAGAACTTGTATTTTTATTTTTAACTTCTTGAAGACCGCAGTGTTAAACCCCCCTAAAGACCAGGCCATTTTCTCAAATTAGGCCACTGCAGCTTTAAGGCCTCGCAGAAGGGCCGTCTAACTCAGCACAGAAGTGATTCCACCTCCCTTTTCTCCCCACCAACAGAGCTGTCTGTTGGTGGGGTCTGATCTCTCCCCAGATGTTTATTTTTTTTAAATAAATATTTGATTTATTATTTAAATAAATATGCCTTTTTTATTTTTGTAGTCCCCATCCCTCCCTCCCTCTCCCCGCCAGCCAATTAGCGTGATCAGCTGTCATAGGCTTCAGCCTATGACAGCCAATCACTTCCCTGCCTCTGGAGGGGACAGCCATGTCACAAGGCTATCCCCAATACAGCACTGCCTTAGATCGCAGTGCTGTACAGGGTGATTAGATGGCGTCTAACAGTCTTCTAGCGGCAGAGCGGTGCTCCGCCATCCAAGCAGGGAGGCGCACGTAATCGCCGGCAAACCACGCCCCAAGGACCTTACTCCGATTGGTGTTAGGCGGTCCTGGGGCTGCTGTCGTGTCCACACCCATCGGCGTGACGCGGTCGGCAAGTGGTTAAGGTAATCTGCTTAAGTTGTTTTTTAGTTATCAATCAATATCAATAACTTGGTCAGGGGTACTTCAACAATGACTTCTTACTGGGATTTACATTCACACTCACCACCGTACGGCATCCTCCATACAGTCCAGATTTGGCGCCGTCTGACTTCCATCTGTTCCCGATAATGAAAGAAAGTCTTCAGAGACATCATTACGCTTCTGATGAAGAAGTTGAGAGAACTGTGAGAAGCTGGTTGCGGAAGCAGAGTGTCGACTTCTTTCGTGACGGCTTCAGGAAACTTGTTCATCGTTGGCAGAAATGTATCCAGTTGTCTGGCGATTATGTGGAAAAGTGAATATTGAATATTAAAGATCACATTCTAATGATTATTTCTGTGTTTGATTTATTAAAATATTCCCAACCAAACCCAAGTTATGGAGGTGGAGGCATTACTTTTCATTCAACTCTCGTATTTTTGCCCATTCATCTTTAGCAATGAGCTCCAAATCTTTCAGGTTGGAGGGTCTTCTTGCCATCACCCTGATCTTTAGATCTCTCCTCAGATTCTCAATTGGATTCAAGACAGGGCTCTGGCTAGGCCACTCCAAAACTTTAATGTTGTTGTCTTCTAACCATTTCTTCCCCACTCTTGTTGTGTGTTTTGGGTCATTGTCATGCTGAAATGTCCACTGGTGTCCAAGGCCAATTTTATCTGCAGACTGCCTGATGTAATTGAGAATCCTCATGTATTGCTCTTTTTTCATGGTGCCATTTACTGTGATCTCTGATTAGGTTCCCTGGTCCATTGGCTTAAAAACACCCCAAAGCATTAGTTTCCCACCACCATGTTTGACAGTGGGGATGGTGTTCATTGGGTTAAAGGCTTCTCCTTTGTTTAGGCCAAATGAAGTAAACATCGTTGTGACCAAACAATTCAATTTTTGTTTCATCTGATCATAACACAGAAGACCAGAAGTCTTCTTCTTTGTCCAGATGAGCATTTGCAAAGGCCAAGCAAGCTTTTGTGTGCCTTATCTGGCCAAGTGGTGTCCTCCTTGGTCTGCATCCGTGGAACCCAGCAGTGTGCAGTGTCCGTTGAATTGTCTGCCTTGAGACATTGCCACCAGCAGAGCCCAGATTCACAAGGATGGCCATGGTGGTAATTGCTGCATTATTTTTCACCTCTCTCACTATCCTCCTAGCCAGCACAAGTGTCACTTTTGGCTTCCGACCACATCCTCTGAGATTTTCCACAGTGTGGAACATCTTGTATTTTTAATAATACTTTGCACTGTAGCCACTTGAACTTCAAAACATTTAGAAATGGCCTTGTAGCCCTTTCCTGACTTGTGAGCAGCAACAATGCGCAGCCACAGGTTCTCACTGAGCTTCTTAGTTTTAGCCATGACTGTCCACAAACCAACTGCAGAGAGCTGCTGTTTTTCACCTGTTGAGTTGATTAAAACAGCAGTTCCCAATCAGAGTATGTTAGCTCAGTTTCATTGGAGGCAGCTACAAAATGATTTAGCAGAATCCAGATCTGCAACCCAGGTTACATTTCTCCCCCTTCCAAGTGAACATTCTCTCTCCAGCTGGGTGACACAGACCACAAACACTCAAGTTGGTGGAACAGCATCTGAAATCTTTATTTACAGGTCAATCTTATATACACACTGATGTTGGGGGAGAACCAGATTAAACCAGATTAAACCGGAGTGCCCATGTGAAGTATTTTAGACAATAGCACAGACATAGTACAGACAGCAAATACAATAGGATTTGTTGTTCTGTAAACACTGGCAGAGGTAGAACTTGTTACATGTGTTAATTTTCAATAGACCAGGTTCTTAACAACAATGCATGAATAGGTCTGAGTCTTCAGATCTCTGTCACAGTGGCTTGTATGGTAATATACCAAGTGGGTATTCAAATACAGGTTTGTCTCCTGTATGGCACAATAATGTGTTTCTGGCCAGAAAGAAGACAAAATGAAAATTTGATGTGCTGAATATCTTTTAATATCAGGGTGGTTCAAGCAGCACATTAATAAAACCTTTCAACCCAACCTTTGATCCCAACCTTTTCTTATCACTTAGATACTATGCACAGCTCTATGTATGTTAGAGATCATAGGAGTTAGTGTTGTCATTGGTACACAAATACAATATACAGTTTAAAGGGTTACACAACTACAAGATGAGTTAACAGTAGTTAGCTTTGCTAGTATATCATCCTAATCTAGCCCTGCATAACTTAATGGAAAACTGAATGTGGTAAACTTTAACAGGTTGCCTAAAGCCACACCTCACCCATACGGTTAGAACTTCTTAATGCATTTTGAAAAAAAAAATGATCCTCTAGTGGGTCCAGGAAATGTCAGTTCATTATTGCAGAGTAGAGTATTGTTCATCTGAAGGGTGAAGGAGGACGGTGAATTCATCACCACAAGCCCTCATGATGAATGCAGATGTTTTCCTGCCAAGCTCTCGCTGTCTCGGGGCAAACAGACAGTGGCGGTTGAGAGCTGGCCGTGTAATCACCATGGCTACACCCAGTGCCTTTTTGTTAGCAGTTTCATTGTATGGCATTGGGCACCCACAAAATAAATGGAAACAGATTTATAACAAGGATGTAGCAATTGCAGCCAGGTTGTAGAAGGCAGGGAAGGGCAGACTCAAATTCTCATCCCAGTTGAGAAACCTCACATCACAGTTGCAACAGCAGAGGCGGAGTTCTTCCCAAAGGATGACACAAAAGAAAGGCATGAAGCAGCCATTACCAACACAGGAGGAGGGCAGGTGCAGGAAGGGCTCATCCTTACAGCAGAGGGTCATCCTTCTAGGGCTGCATCACTGCAGGAGAATCAGATCAGATGATCTCCAAAGTCTTCCATAATCAGGTGATATCACAGGTAGGTCTCCAAGTGAACAGGTAATAAAGAACACTTGTGCAGGCAAATTAGTAAAGATGAATCAGACAAGAGTTCAAGGTTTGTCAAACTGCATGAGCCAAGTAATTGATAGCTCAGTCTCAATCAAAGCAGTTATGTAGAGGTCCTCAATGGTAATAAAAAGTTAAACAACTTAGTGGGTGTGTGCAACCTATTTACCACATGCGGAGCTATGTAACAATATTTTGGACAAAGGTTACAGTTTCTATTCTCGTCTCTATTTAAATTTCCTTTACTAACATCATACTTTCTCTAAATACTAATAATATAGAGTTCTGACACTTAAACACATTTCTCTGACGTTGCTTTATACAGCACAATATTAATACAGACAGACATATGGAGACAATTACAATCAAATCAACCAATAAGCATTTAACATGACATATTTATGACCTGTCTCCACCCTCTCCAGGCATTACACATGGTAGGAGACTAATGTGGGTCGGGTTATGAGGCTGTGTGATTCAGCCACTTGCAGGTTTAGTTGGCACCCCATCTCACCCTGTGCTAGTGTTGGGCGAACATCTAGATGTTCGGGTTCGGGCCGAACAGGCCGAACATGGCCGCGATGTTCGGGTGTTCGACCCGAACTCCGAACATAATGGAAGTCAATGGGGACCCGAACTTTTGTGGTTTGTAAAGCCTCCTTACATGCTACATACCCCAAATTTACAGGGTATGTGCACCTTGGGAGTGGGTACAAGAGGAAAAAAAATTTAGCAAAAAGAGCTTATAGTTTTTGAGAAAATCGATTTTAAAGTTTCAAAGGGAAAACTGTCTTTTAAATGCGGGAAATGTCTGTTTTCTTTGCACAGGTAACATGCTTTTTGTCGGCATGCAGTCATAAATGTAATACATATAAGAGGTTCCAGGAAAAGGGACCGGTAATGCTAACCCAGCAGCAGCACACGTGATGGAACAGGAGGAGGGTGGCGCAGGAGGAGAAGGCCACGCTTTGTGAGACACAACAACCCAGGCCTTGCATGAGGACAAAAAGCGTGCGGATAGCATGCTTTGTACCGCCATGTAGTCATAAATGTAATAAAGATAAGAGGTTCCATAAACAGGGACCGGCAACGGTAACCCAGCAGCAGCAGCAGCAGCAGCAGCACACGTGATGGAACAGGAGGAGGCGCAGGAGGAGAAGGCCACGCTTTGTGAGACACAACAACCCAGGCCTTGCATGAGGACAAAAAGCGTGCGGATAGCATGCTTTGTACCGCCATGTAGTCATAAATGTAATAAAGATAAGAGGTTCCATAAACAGGGACCGGCAACGGTAACCCAGCAGCAGCAGCAGCAGCAGCAGCACACGTGATGGAACAGGAGGAGGCGCAGGAGGAGAAGGCCACGCTTTGTGAGACACAACAACCCAGGCCTTGCATGAGGACAAAAAGCGTGCGGATATAGCAGCAATGCTTTTTGCCGCCATGCAGTCATAAATGTAATACAGATGAGAGGTTCAATAAACAGGGACCGGAAACGCTAAACCATCCCAGATGTTCATCGGTCATGTTACTTGGTTGGGGTCCAGGAGTGTTGCGTAGTCGTTTCCAATCCAGGATTGATTCATTTTAATTTGAGTCAGACGGTCTGCATTTTCTGTGGAGAGGCGGATACGCCGATCTGTGATGATGCCTCCGGCAGCACTGAAACAGCGTTCCGACATAACGCTGGCTGCCGGGCAAGCCAGCACCTCTATTGCGTACATTGCCAGTTCGTGCCAGGTGTCTTCCTCCTTTCCCCGGTTTCAGGTCCAGCGGTGCCAGCCACAAATCCGTCTGTTCCTTTATTCCCCTCCAAATTTCCTCCCCTGTGTGCTGCTTATCCCCAAGGCAGATCAGCTTCAGCAACGCTTGCTGACGCATGCCAACAGCTGTGCTGCACTGCTTCCACGATCCTACTGCTGCTGGTGCTGGGTTAGCATTTCCGGATGAGGTACAGCTTTGAGATGCGTTGGAGGAGAAGGAGTCAGAGAGGTAGGTGCTGCTGTTGTTATCCAGCTGTTTGCGGCGTGGGCAACACCCGCGCCGTAGCAGGTGAGGAATCGCTGCCAGGCTCCACAAGGTTCACCCAGTGCGCGGTAAGGGAGATGTATCGACCCTGGCCGAACGCACTCGTCCAGGTGTCAGTGGTGAGGTGAACCTTGCAGGCAACGGCATTCTTCAAGCTTCGGGTTATTTAGCTGACCACGTGCTCATGCAACTCAGGCACTGCAGAGCGCGCAAAGTGGTAGCGGCTGGGAACCACGTAACGTGGGATGGCCACTGACATCATGCCCTTGAAGCTGTTTGTCTCCACCACTCGATATGGCAGCATTTCGCAGGCCAGAAGCTTGGCTATGCTGGCTGGCTGTTACTGCCACGGCCCGGGGGTCATTTGCTGGCAATTTCCTCTTGTGCTCAAACATCTCAGAGACAGACAACTCAACCGTAGCGCTGCACACCGAAGGGCTGTTGGTTGTTGTGTTTGATGAACACTGGGAGACCTCAAGAGCACTAGTCCGGAAAGTGACAGTGTCAGCATCGTCTGATGTTTGTGAATGTTGTGAACCACGCAATGGCTGGGCTACTGCTGCTGCTGAGGCGGGTCTGGTGGTGAGTCTGGTGAACCCAAGGGAGGCAGTGTTGCTGGTGGTACCCTGTCCTGCCGCGTTTGCCTACAGAGTGGGATGTTTGGATAGAATGTGGCGGCTCATGCTGGTGGTGGAGAGGTTGTTAATACTTTTCCCCCTGCTCAGGCGGGTCTTGCACACCTTGCAAATCGCCATGGTAACATCCTCAGTGCAGTCTTCAAAGAAAGCCCAGACTTTAACTGGCTGAGGACTCGGACCTCGTGCGTGATGTGCTGGTGCTGCTTAACCCACTGCTGGACGCTTGAGAGGTCATCCAAGTAATTATCTGGTCCTGTTCTTTTGGATCTGTGAGGGTTGTTGTCCTGGACAACATGGGCAGTATTGAGTGGGTTTTCTTGGGTGCTCCCCTGTGGCCTGTACGTGAACCGTCAGGGGAAACACCTCTTCCCTTGCCCCTCCCTCTTTCACCGGATTTCTTCCTCATTTCACTTATCCTTAAAGTACACGCTGACTGGCAGCAGTACAGTGGCAGTACAGAAATGCTATACAGTGGTGGGTGAGCGGTGTACCACTATTGTCAGCAGTGACACAGAGCACAATGCTATACAGTGGCGGGTGAGCGGTGTACTACTGTTCCCAGCAGACACAGAGTGGAAGTAAACACAATGCTATATAGTGTGGCTGAGCCGTGTACACAGAGTGGCATTAAACACAATGCTATATAGTCTGCTATATAGTCACCCCGAACAGGGTGATGTTCTGCAGAACCCAAACAGTGGCAAACACTGTTCGCCCAACACTACTGGGAGGGAACGCAGATTTTAGTACCTAAACACACGATACAACATGTTTTCCGGGGTCGGACTCTGAGGCACATACAGATGGTCCCGATCATCATCCTCATCATACAACTCTTCTCCTGAGTCTGACCCACCCACCACCTCTGCCACCCCAACATCCCCAGACACAGACCCCTCATCGTCCTCAACATTAACTTGGGATGCTGGCCTGAGCCAGACCTCCTCCTCCACATCAGGCCCCATCATCTCCTCAATGGCAGCCCTCATTAATCGCTCTGGCGACGGACTGATGGACACAACGTTCTCCTCCGGGGAGGGCTGCTGCTGACCACTGGCTGCTGGGGTGGATGTTATAGCTTGCGTGGGGCGTTGGCTGTTGCTGTTGTTGGGAGTGCTGCTCACAGCGGAGGTCTCTGGGGAACTCATGTTGAGCTCATATAGTGGTTGACGGTGAGTGGAGTATTACTGATCCCAGCAATATACACACTGACTGGCAGAGTACGCAATGCTATATAGTGTGGCTGAGCGGTGTACACAGAGTGGCAGTAAACACAATGCTATATAGTCTGGCTGAGCGAGCGGTGTACTACTGTTCCCAGCAGAATCAGAGTGGCAGTAAACAATGGTATATAGTCTGGCTGAGCGGTGTACACAGAGTGTCAGTAAACAATGGTATATAGTCTGGCTGAGCGAGCGGTGTACTACTGTTCCCAGCAGAATCAGAGTGGCAGTAAACAATGGTATATAGTCTGGCTGAGCGAGCGGTGTACTACTGTTCCCAGCAGAATCAGAGTGGCAGTAAACAATGGTATATAGTCTGGCTGAGCGGTGTACACAGAGTGTCAGTAAACAATGGTATATAGTCTGGCTGAGCGAGCGGTGTACTACTGTTCCCAGCAGAATCAGAGTGGCAGTAAACAATGGTATATAGTCTGGCTGAGCGGTGTACACAGAGTGTCAGTAAACAATGGTATATAGTCTGGCTGAGCGGTGTACACACAATGCTATATAGTCTGCTATATAGTGTCAGTAAACAATGGTATATAGTCTGGCTGAGCGAGCGGTGTACTACTGTTCCCAGCAGAATCAGAGTGGCAGTAAACAATGGTATATAGTCTGGCTGAGCGGTGTACACAGAGTTTCAGTAAACAATGGTATATAGTCTGGCTGAGCGGTGTACACAGAGTGTCAGTAAACAATGGTATATAGTCTGGCTGAGCGGTGTACACAGAGTGGCAGTAAACACAATGCTATATAGTCTGGCTGAGCGAGCGGTGTACTACTGTTCCCAGCAGAATCAGAGTGGCAGTAAACAATGGTATATAGTCTGGCTGAGCGGTGTACACAGAGTGTCAGTAAACAATGGTATATAGTCTGGCTGAGCGGTGTACACAGAGTGTCAGTAAACAATGGTATATAGTCTGGCTGAGCGGTGTACACAGAGTGGCAGTAAACACAATGCTATATACTCTGGCTGAGCGAGCGGTGTACTACTGTTCCCAGCAGACACAGAACAGTAAACAGAATGCTATATAGTGTGGCTGAGCGAGCGGTGTACCACTATTCCCAGCAGACACAGAACAGTAAACAGAATGCTATATAGTGTGGCTGAGCGAGCGGTGTACCACTATTCCCAGCAGACACAGAACAGTAAACAGAATGCTATATAGTGTGGCTGAGCGAGCGGTGTACCACTATTCCAAACAGACACAGAACAGTGAACAGAATGCTATATAGTGTGGCTGAGCGAGCGGTGTACCACTATTCCCAGCAGACACAGAGTGGCAGTAAACAGAATGCTATATAGTGTGGCTGAGCGAGGTACACAGAGTGGCAGTAAACAGAATGCTATATAGTGTGGCTGAGCAAGCGGTGTACTACTATTCCCAGCAGACACAGAGTGGCAGTAAACAGAATGCTATATAGTGTGGCTGAGCGAGGTACACAGAGTGGCAGTAAACAGAATGCTATATAGTGTGGCTGAGCAAGCGGTGTACTACTGTTCCCAGCAGTGACACAATGACAGGGGGGACCCTGGCTAGCGTGGCTGGAGCGCGAACTACCCTGCCTGCCTACCCAAAGCTAAACCCACAGACAAATGGCGGAGATATGACGTGGTTCGGGTATTTATTTACCCGAACCACGTGACCGTTCGGCCAATCAGAGCGCGTTCGGGTCCGAACCACGTGACCCGTTCGGCCAATCACAGCGCTAGCCGAACGTTCGGGGAACGTTCGGTCATGCGCTCTTAGTTCGGCCATGTGGCCGAACGGTTTGGCCGAGCACCGTCAGGTGTTCGGCCGAACTCGAACATCACCCGAACAGGGTGATGTTCTGCAGAACCCGAACAGTGGCGAACACTGTTCGCCCAACACTACCCTGTGCACAGTAGGTGGTGCAGGGGGTCAACATCTGCTGTTCAAAAACCTCCCCAAATGCACCAACACCAGGGTTTGTATCCCACACCCCTCAGATTGTACCCAGATACAGACCAGAAACCAACAAAGAAATTGCTGTAAAAGCATTTGGTATATTTTTTCACTTGTAATTGTGTAAAATTGTAAGTATGTTACTTTGCTTAAGGGACTTATCATCACTAATTTCATACAAGTACCCAAACATTCACACAATTGTTTGCATTATTCTTGGTAATATGAACGGAAAACCTAGAATGAGCATAACTTCTAGTAATTTAAGCAAGATGATTTTGGACACAATCTCTCTACATTACATTCATATCGGCATTAGTGCAAGCTCAAGCTAAAATTATTACATTTCATTCAAAGCAACTTAATTCCTACTTGAATATTTACAAACCTAATTAACCCATTGACAGCAAAACTGTTGTGTGCCTTGAATTCTCAGGTATATGCAAAAATACCCGGCAACCAAAACACAAACTCCAGATTGAACATGCCTTATCATCCGTTAATTTCACATTACTGACCTTACATTACAAATGTTAAGGCATTTTAAATCTGGTTTCCCTTAAATAAATTGTTGCCTTTTTCAAAAATTAAAAATCATTGTAATGGCCAGCAACTTTGTGCATGGGTAATTAATTATGAGGTGAAAACCAATTACAAATTCAATCTCACCTGCCTTGCCTCAAGACAATTTACAAACCTTCTCCTATAGTAAACAAAGAAAGGCAACACATGCAAATTTACATAACCACAGTCAGAATACCTTAGACTACAACAATAATTTTAACTTTTGACTTGTCTGACTGTAGGAAAAAAACTTGCAAGAAAGATAAAAAGGAGAAACCGAGAGCCCGATATGGTGTAGTATGTATTGGATTAGGTGGAAAATATTGACACGTAAGTATTATACTCACAAACATGGGTTGCCGTCCAGGCAACCACTATATAAGCAGGTGAGGAGATTAGACCTGTCCCCACTCAGGATTAAGATGTCGCTCTCTGTGAAGGAAGAAAAAAGTACAACACCCTTCCACCAGGGGTGGAAAACTTGATATGCCTCTGTACATCGCTATATGTAGGAAAAAAACGATCAATTAAATTAAGAGGTTTATTCCTAAATCTTAAAAAAATGTTTGGATACTCTCTGTGCACAGACACATACACAAACAGACAACCAACAAATATCTGGGATCTTCTTTTGTTTCTGTTTCCTGCCACACTCCTCATTCAGTCTTTTCAGGGAAGAGGAAAGAGAAAAAACAAAAGCATTAAAACAAGTATCTCCCAATACATGGAGGGAGGGGGTAGAAACCTTTAACAACTCTGAGCAGATGTCCAGAGATGCATATTTAAAGTACACCCTGGCTGAAAAAGTGCAACCAGTCATATACAAGCAATTTATATCACAGTTCCACAGAAACTACGGTGAGAGGAGATAGACAAACACATTTATAGTGATTAGAAGAAAAGGCTCAGAAACATCTAGTAGCCAGGCCAGAACATTTTGGAGGGACTGATAAAAAAAATTATCCAGCCGCCGCAATGCCCATTCAAAATGTCCTGGTCCAGAGAGACACCTGCAACTGCTGAGTGTTTCAGGAAAAAAAAATGAAACCCCTAAATAGAGTTATAAGATTCAAAGCAAATTGTGGAACATAATTCTTTCTAAAACTTACAAATCTATATATCCGCATTAAACAGCATCACAGAATATGATACATCATAAATCAAAAATAACCCTCGGAGTCTCCTTACCTTGAGACTTTCCCATTATGCTAAGCTAAAATAAAAAAAAGAAAAAAGAAATAGAGTGAGATTAGCTGAGTTTGAAGGTTTATCTAGGGATGGTGACGTCAGTATTAGACTTTACTGGCAAACCTGGTCTCCAGCTTATGTGATTCTTCTATAGTTTCTAATCAGGTTTATCTACACCCGATTTATGGTTTGAATTTTAACTATCCTCTGTGGACAAGTTTATACCTTCAATCTCAGCTTAACCTCACATACAATCTACACAAATCTATACAGTAACATGCAATCCTATATAACAACTAAAATTCACTTAAGCGACTATACAGCAATATACAATGTTTAGAGAGAATATTCACTTAGACACACAGTACTGCTTTCTTAATTGGGGCATCAGACCCGCTATTTACTTTAGGAATATCAGATTCCTGGGAGAAGCGCTACAGAAGCGCTTTCCTTCCGGGTTCTATTAATCCTCTCTGACAGTATAGGGTGGTAATCAAAAATAGAATTACTTACCCGATACTGTATATGGCGGATCCAACTTCTTGACACCAAACTGTTAGCTCAGTTTCATTGGAGGCAGCTACAAGATGATTTAGCAGAATCCAGATCTGCAACCCAGGTTACATTTCTCCCCCTTCCAAGTGAACATTCTCTCTCCAGCTGGGAGACACAGACCACAAACACTCAAGTTGGTGGAACAGCATCTGAAATCTTTATTTACAGGTCAATCTTATATACACACTGATGTTGGGGGAGAACCAGATTAAACCGGAGTGCCCATGTGAAGTGTTTTAGACAATAGCACAGACATAGTACAGACAGTAAAGACAATAGGATTTGTTGTTCTGTAAACACTGGCAGAGGTAGAACTTGTTACATGTGTTAATTTTCAATAGACCAGGTTCTTAAAGCGGATCTGAGATAAAAAAATAACTATAGCAAGAAACTGGTCTATATATCTTACCTAAAGTTTAGATGGTTTACACAGTAAATCCAGCTGCAAACTGCATCTACAGTAAATTATCATTTCTTCTTGTGATACAATGACCGCGGCCATGTTTTGCTTGTCATCACACACACACAGGCAAAGCTGCTCTGTATCTCCACCCCTCAGCCTGTGAACTCCACTCCCCTCTCCACCCCCTTGCATCTAACATGAGTGTAAATAGTATATAGTATAGTTGTCCCCAGTATCCCCAATATAGTTGGCCTCAGTATAGTTGCCCAAGTTAGTATAGCTAGTATAGTTGCCTTCCCAGTATAGTTGGCCCCAGTCCGTATAGTGTAGTTGCCCCCCAATATAGATAGTAGTTAGCCCCAGTCAGTATAGTTTCCCCTGGTGTGTCGTCCTCAGGAAAGGGGGGGGGCGCCGATCGCATTACCTTCGGCGGCCGCTTCCCCTGTAACTGTCTCTCTCTCCCTACGCTTCACAGACCGCATGTCAGAGCGACCCTCTGCGCTGTTATGACAGGACAGCGGGTCACCTATCAGCATGCATACAGGAAGACTGCCTGTATGCACGCTGATAGGCGACCCGCTGTCCTGTCACAGCGGCGCAGCGGGTCGCGCTGACATGTGGTCTGTGTAGCAGAGAGAGACAGCTACAGTGAAAGTGGCCGGCCGCTGAGATGCCAGTACGTGCTGTCCGTGGCCCCCTCCTCGTACATCGGCTTCCTGCTCCTGCTCCAGCCCTCTGTGCGCCTCCACCAATCAACGCACAGGGGGCAGGCACATGATAATGAGGATCCTCCTCGCCAGGCTCAGCTCCCAGCAGCATGGGACTGAACCCCGCGGCGTTGGAGGAATTGGGGGCGGCTCCAGCAGTTTAGATTAGTGTAAACTATTAATGTAATAAAAAATAAAGCATTTGGGAGGAAGAATGCCCCAGAAACTATATGTAAGGGGTACAAATATGAAAAGTGCAAACGTTTGTCTCTGATCCACTTTAACAACAATGCATGGATAGGTCTGAGTATTCAGATCTCTGTCACAGTAGCTTGTATGGTAATATACCAAGTGGGTATTCAAATACAGGTTTGTCTCCTGTATGGCACAATCATGTGTTTCTGGCCAGACAGAAGACAAAATTAAAATTTGATGTGCTGTATATCTTTTAATATCAGGGTGGTTCAAGCAGCACATTCATAAAACCTTTCAGAGTAATTAGGATGCTTTAGAACATCTTGGACTATTTGGAATGACACATTGGTTTGCACGACAGCCGGGGCCCCCAGTCTCTATTTGGAATGGTACAGAACTTTGGATTTTCCCACATACTGTGACAGTTTGTGGAGGGTATGAATAATTTTGGTTTGGACACTTTTTGCTCAGACGTAAATAAAAGCTGAGAAATGTTTTTTTACGCAATTATGCCTCTTGTACATTCTCTTAATATCTTTTTGGAGACACCTATGTAATTTCCCGTCAAAAAATTACTTACTGGTTGAATAAAATTAACTTTAAGTCAAAATATATGAATAATTATGGGCAGCACGGTATGTATATTTCTCCCCATAACAAGCATGTCTAGCATATCTCCCCTTACCTACGATAACCAGTTCGGCCTATCTGGACGAGCTTCCTCGTCCAGATAGGCACTGCTGCTTCTGCCGCATGGTGGGTGCGATCGGGCGTGCTCCCGCGCGCGCACCCGCCGCTAGCCCCCCGATCAGTGAATGGGAATATAATTCCCATTCACCGATCTAATTTCCCCGCAGAAATACCGACGCTTTCTAGTGAGAGAGCGCGGTATTTCTGCACCCCAGGAAACTTCTCCGTGTACTTTAGTTCCTGGATGCGAGATCGTTCGCATCCAGGACTTTTTTTTACTGTGGCCATCTTGTGGCCAAATAGTAAACTGCACCCACATATATTTTTAATAAAACAATTCTTTTATTTTACATTTAAAATTAGGAGTTTCCCTCCCACACCAAAAATTACCCACATACATATTTTATTAAAGAAATAAATAAAAAAAATACAATAAAAAAAAAACAAAAACAACATAAATAGTTACCCAAGGGTCTGAACTTTTTAAATATGCATGTCAAGAGAGTATGTTATTATATTATTTAAAATTATAAGCTTATAAATAGTGATGGACGCAAATTGAAAAAATGCACCTTTATTTCTAAATGAAATATCGGCACCATAATCTGTGATAGGGACATCATTCAAATGGTGTAATAACCGGGACAGATGGGCAAATAAAATACATGAGTTTTAATTATGGTAGCTTATATAAATTTCAAACTATAATGGCCAAAAACTGAGAAATAATGATTTTTTAAAATTTCTTTCTTAATCTTCCTGTTAAAATGGATTTAGAAAAAAATAATTCTTAGCAAAATGTAGCACCCAAAGAAAGCCTAATTAGTGGTGGAAAAAAACAAGATATAGATCAATTCATTGTGATAAGTAGTAATAAAGTTATAGGCGAATGAATGGGAGGTGAACGTTGCTTGGATGCATGAGATTTTCGGCACTGCGGTGCTAAACTGGTTATACAGTACAAGTATTGCTAGCATATCCATATTCCTCATAACAAGAGTGACCAACATACTCCCCTGCGTAAGAAGTGTAAAAACAAGAAAGATAGCGCTACAATGTTCCAGCAGCCAAGAGATTAGGATTGGGCCAATCCTAAAGCCCATAAATGAAAAAAGTCAGTAAACAATGATAAATAGATCCCAGCATTAATTAGAAAGTGGAACCATAAATGTCCAAGACAAGAAATTGCACCTTTACTTTAAACCTGGAAAGGAAAAAGGTGGATGTCTATAGTAAAGTCAGTTCTTGATTGGCTGCAGACTTCATATCAGAATCTTGTTCCTCACTCAAAATTGTCCAAAGTATGGTTACAGTACTTGGTATCCAATGCCCTGCAATGAGGGACGGATGTGGGGATGGTCGGATGTTACCAGTGCTTCAATGCACAAATCAAGAGAATGTTGTCGTAAGTTTGTGGATGTCGGGGATTCCTTCCCACATGACCAGGTAATGTGGACACTTAAACTTTCTCTGCAGCCGCAACCCTCTAGCAAGCCACTCCTGAAAGCTTGTCCATCGATGCCCCTCACACAGTAATGTACTCCCTGCTGGACAGGAAGTTTGTCGTATTTGCATCATTCTGCGCATGCGTGCCGCACCGCTGCTGTCAACAAATGAAAAATTCCTGCATCGCACATTGATTTCAATGCATTCCACTGCTGCGGAAGTGGCACAGTAATATGCTGTTGACTTTGCAGCGGGTCAGCGTGCAACGCAACATGGTAAGTGTACTGGGCCCCATACACTTTCATTGCTGTTGTGATACCCTGCATGCAGAAAGGGTAACACACTGCAAAAAAAAGTGTATAAATGTAAAGGGGCCAAAGGGATTAATTTATGTACCATGTTTTGGAATTCTACATTAAAAAGGCATTGCACATTTAAAATTCTAATTGTGTTCAGTAGTAAAATATTGCTTAAAGCTAGAAAAACCTTGCTTCTGAAATGTAACAGTAATATACTACTCCATCAAAAATGCTACAAATATTCAGTACAGAACACTCTCTAGTAGCGAACCTTTATGAACAGAGCAAGACTGGCTGAGCACCTGTTTTTGCATGTGAGATTATACATTGTCTTTAACTGAGTTTAACATTTTCTGTGTAGAAATCTTACGAGAGGCCTAAAGGTCTAATTTCCATTTAATTTAAATTTGGACATATTAATAGAAACATTAAGCCTGAAGAATGGTACTCTTCCAGTTTAAAATTAGCACATAGCAAATGACTTTTATTCACATAATAATCAGGGTTGCCCAAGACATTCAACAGGAGTAAACATAAATATAAGATGTAAATCTATGCTTGCAGGCTCAATATAGTTTTAATGAATGAGGCCAGATAGAGGAGGCAGTGCAAATTCTAAGGGGAAAAGTTTGTTCTAATATCTTATTACTTTATTATTCAATTCATTAAGATGCATAATGCAATGGAGTCTATCTGCTGGGCTGGTTAGTCGGTGAGCAACTCACATGACTCAATATTGCACTCTACTGCATCACCTGTCAATTAAACATTTTATTAAACAAAAATGTATTGGCAAAATAAAGTAGCCACTAAACTTACCAAGATCTACATGTCACAACAGATTGCAGAATAGAAAAAAATTATGCATATCATTTTGACTGTAATAGCCCTCAGTTCTAAGGCTGTTATCACCTAATTTGATTAGAGTTTGTGTATACCTGGGGTTAGGTGCTGACAATTAGATAATTTGATAAGTGTGAGTGTGTATGTCTCTACCTATTGTACAGAGGTACACACCATACAATATTCTATTAGATTTTCTGTTAGATTTACCAGATAGATTTTTTTTCCACATGTTGGGAAAAAATCTATCTGGCAGGTAAATCTAACAGAAAATAGTATGGTGAGCACTTAGCGTGGCATCAATTCATCAATGACTGCTAGGTAGAGTTGGGCCGAACGGTTCGCCTGCGAACGGTTCCATGCGAACTTCCGTGGTTCGCGTTCGCGTCCCGCAGGCGAACCTTTGCGGAAGTTCGGTTCGCCCCATAATGCACATGGAGGGTCAACTTTGACCCTCTACATCACAGTCAGCAGGCCCAGTGTAGCCAATTAGGCTACACTAGCCCCTGGAGCCCCACCCCCCCTTATATAAGGCAGGCAGCGCGGCCATTACGGTCACTCGTGTGCTGCCTGCGTTAGTGAGAGTAGGGCGAGCTGCTGCAGACTGTCTCTCAGGGAAAGATTAGTTAGGCTTAACTTGTTCCTGTCTGGCTGCATACCTGTGCTGTGAACCCACCACTGCATACCTGTGCTGTGAACCCACCACTGCATACCTGTGCTGTGAACCCACCACTGCATACCTGTGCTGTGAACCCACCACTGCATACCTGTGCTGTGAACCCACCACTGCATACCTGTGCTGTGAACCCACCACTGCATACCTGTGAACCCACCACTGCATACCTGTGCTGTGAACCCACCACTGCATACCTGTGCTGTGAACCCACCACTGCATACCTGTGCTGTGAACCCACCACTGCATACCTGTTCTGTTCAGTGGACCCGCCACTGTATACCTGTTCATTGAACCCACCACTGCATACCTGTGCTGTGAACCCACCACTGCATACCTGTTCTGTGAACCCACCACTGCATACCTGTTCAGTGAACCCGCCACTGCATACCTGTTCTGTTCAGTGAACCCGCCACTGCATACCTGTTCTGTTCAGTGGACCTGCCACTGTATACCTGTGCTGTGAACCCACCACTGCATACCTGTTCTGTTCAGTGGACCCGCCACTGTATACCTGTTCATTGAACCCACCACTGCATACCTGTGCTGTGAACCCACCACTGCATACCTGTTCTGTGAACCCACCACTGCATACTTGTTCTGTTTAGTGAACCCGCCACTGCATACCTGTTCTGTTCAGTGGACCCGCCACTGTATACCTGTTCAGTGAACCCGCCACTGCATACCTGTTGTGTTCAGTGAACCTGCCACTGCATACCTGTTCTGTTCAGTGGACCCGCCACTGTATACCTGTGCTGTGAACCCACCACTGCATACCTGTTCTGTTCAGTGGACCCGCCACTGTATACCTGTTCAGTGAACCCGCCACTGCATACCTGTTGTGTTCAGTGAACCTGCCACTGCATACCTGTTCTGTTCAGTGGACCCGCCACTGTATACCTGTGCTGTGAACCCACCACTGTATACCTGTTCTGTTTAGTGAACCCGCCACTGCATACCTGTTCTGTTCAGTGGACCTGCCACTGCATACCTGTTCTGTGAACCCGCCACTGTATACCTGTTCTGTTTAGTGAACCCACCACTGCATACCTGTGCTGTGAACCCACCACTGCATACCTGTTCTGTTCAGTGGACCCGCCACTGTATACCTGTTCAGTGAACCCGCCACTGCATACCTGTTGTGTTCAGTGAACCTGCCACTGCATACCTGTTCTGTTCAGTGGACCCGCCACTGTATACCTGTGCTGTGAACCCACCACTGCATACCTGTTCTGTTCAGTGGACCCGCCACTGTATACCTGTTCAGTGAACCCACCACTGCATACCTGTGCTGTGAACCCACCATAGCATACCTGTTCTGTGAACCCGCCACTGCATACCTGTTCAGTGAACCTGCCACTGCATACTTGTTCTGTTCAGTGGACCCGCCACTGCATACCTGTTCTGTGAACCCGCCACTGTATACCTGTTCTGTTTAGTGAACCCGCCACTGCATACCTGTTCTGTTCAGTGGACCCGCCACTGCATACCTGTTCTGTGAACCCGCCACTGTATACCTGTTCTGTTTAGTGAACCCACCACTGCATACCTGTGCTGTGAACCCACCACTGCATACCTGTTCTGTTCAGTGGACCCGCCACTGTATACCTGTTCAGTGAACCCGCCACTGCATACCTGTTGTGTTCAGTGAACCTGCCACTGCATACCTGTTCTGTTCAGTGGACCCGCCACTGCATACCTGTTCTGTGAACCCGCCACTGTATACCTGTTCTGTTTAGTGAACCCGCCACTGCATACCTGTTCTGTTCAGTGGACCCGCCACTGTATACCTGTTCAGTGAACCCGCCACTGCATACCTGTTGTGTTCAGTGAACCTGCCACTGCATACCTGTTCTGTTCAGTGGACCCGCCACTGCATACCTGTTCAGTGAACCCACCGCATCAGTGCGCATACCTGTGCAGTTAAGTGAACCCACCTACCTACGTGAGTGCACACAGTGTGATATACCACTCCGTGCATACCCGATATGGACAAAACAGGTAGAGGAAGAGGTAGTGCCAGAGCCAGAGGAAGGCCACCCGGCAGGTCTGCGCGAGGTCGTGTAAATGTAATTTCGTGTGGACCTGGCCCACAGTACAGTGCTCGGAAGAAGGCACGTCCCATCACCTCCCAAGATTGTCAGGACGTGGTTGAGTATTTAGCGACACAGAACACCTCATCTTGCTCAGCCACCAGCGCTACTACTAGCACCACTTCCGCTGCATTTGACACTTCGCAAGAATTATTTAGTGGTGAAATCACTGATGCACAGCCATTGTTGTTACAGCCAGATGAATTTTCACCAGCTCATATGTCTGAGTTACGCGGCAACATTATGGATGTAACGTGTAAGGAGGATGAAGGACCTACTGATGGTGCATGTTTGGATTTGTCTGAGGCAAGCGAAGCTGGGCAGGATGATTACGATGATGACGATAATAAGGATCCTCTGTATGTTCCCAGAGGAGATGAAGAGGGGGACAGTTCAGAGGGGGAGTCAGAGAGTAGTAGGAGGAGAGAAGTTGCTGAAAGAAGCTGGGGCAGCTCTTCGTCAGAAACAGCTGGTGGCAGTGTCCGGCACCATGTATCGCCACCTATGTACAGCCAGCCGACTTGCCCTTCAGCATCAGCTGCTGAGGTCCCCATAGTGCCCACATCCCAGGGTGGCTCAGCGGTGTGGAAATTTTTTAATGTGTGTGCCTCAGATCGGACCAAAGCCATCTGTTCGCTCTGCCAACAAAAATTGAGCCGTGGAAAGGCCAACACTCACGTAGGGACAAGTGCCTTACGAAGGCACCTGGAGAAAAGGCACAAACAGCAATGGGATGGCCACCTGAGCAAAAGCAGCAGCAGCACACAAAAGCAAAGCCACCCTCCTTCACCTCTTCCTCCTCCATCAGGTGCATTATCTGCTTCTGCCGCTTTCTCCCTTGCACCTTCACAGGCACCCTCCTCCACTCCGCCTCTGCCCTTGAGCGGTTCCTGCTCCTCTGCCCACAGCAGCAGTCAGGTGTCCGTGAAGGAAATGTTTGAGCGGAAGAAGCCAATTTCGGCTAGTCACCCCCTTGCCCGGCGTCTGACAGCTGGCGTGGCGGAACTGTTAGCTCGGCAGCTGTTACCATACCGGCTGGTGGACTCTGAGGCCTTCCGTAAATTTGTGGCCATCGGAACACCGCAGTGGAAGATGCCAGGCCGCACTTATTTTTCGAGAAAGGCCATACCCCAACTGCACCGTGAAGTTGAGAGGCAAGTGGTGTCATCTCTTGCGAAGAGCGTTGGGTCAAGGGTACACCTGACCACGGATGCCTGGTCTGCCAAGCACGGGCAGGGCCGCTACATTACCTACACAGCCCATTGGGTGAACCTGGTGGTGAACGATGGCAAGCAGGGCGCAGCGGACCAAATTGTGACACCTCCACGGCTTGCAGGCAGGCCTCCTGCCACCTCCTCTCCTCCTGCTACATGCTCTTCGCTGTCCTCCTCCTCCTTGGCAGAGTGGCAGTTCTCCTCTCCAGCTACACAGCCCCAGCTCCGCAGGGCCTATGCTGCATGCCAGGTACGACGCTGTCACGCCATCTTAGACATGTCTTGTCTCAAAGCGGAGAGTCACACTGGAGCAGCTCTCCTGGCTGCTCTTAAGAAACAGGTGGATGAGTGGCTGACCCCGCACCACCTGGAGATAGGCAACGTGGTGTGCGACAACGGCAGCAATCTGCTTGCCGCTTTGCATATGGGGAAGCTGACACACATACCCTGCATGGCACATGTCATGAATCTAGTGGTTCAAAGATTTGTGGCAAAGTACCCTGGCTTAGCGAATGTCCTGAAACAGGCCAGGAAGTTCTGTGGGCATTTGAGGCGGTCTTACACAGCCATGGCACGCTTTGCGGAAATTCAGCGCAAAAACAACATGCCGGTGAGACGCCTCATTTGCGATAGCCCGACTCGCTGGAACTCGACCCTGCTCATGTTCTCCCGCCTGCTAGAACAGAAGAAAGCCGTGACCCACTACCTCTACAACTACAGTAGAATGAAACAGTCTGGGAAGATGGGGATGTTCTGGCCCGACAACTGGACACTGATGGAAAATGCATGCAGGCTTATGCGGCCGTTTGAGGAGGTAACCAACCTGGTGAGCCGCAGTGAGGGCACCATCAGCGACTTAATTCCCTACGCTTACTTCTTGGAGCGTGCTGTGTGTAGAGTGGCGGATGAAGCTGTGAATGAGCGTGACCAGGAACCGTTACGGCAGGAACAGGCATGGGACCAATTTTCATCAGACCCAGCCGTTTCCTCAACACCTGCGGCAGCACAGAGGGGGGAGGAGGAGGAAGAAGAGAAGTCGTGTGCAGAAGATGAGTCAGACTCAGAGGATGATGAGCAAGGTGTTTCTTTGGGGGAGGAGGAGGAGGAGGAGGAGGGGACAGCGGCAGGAGAACAACCTCAGCAGGCATCGCAAGGGGCTTGTGCTGCTCAACCTTCCCGTGGTATTCTTCGCGGCTGGGGGGAGGAGGTTGACTTACGTGACGTCACTGAGGAAGAGCAAGAGGAGATGGAGGGTACTGGATCCGACTTTGTGCAGATGTCGTCTTTTATGCTGTCCTGCCTGTTGAGGGACCCCCGTATAAAAAACCTCAAGGGGAATGAGCTGTACTGGGTGGCCACACTACTAGACCCTCGGTACAGGCACAAAGTGGCGGACCTGTTACCAACTCACCGGAAGGTGGAAAGGATGCAGCACATGCAGAACCAGCTGTCAACTATGCTTTACAATGCCTTTAAGGGTGATGTGACGGCACAACGCCAGCAAGGTACCACTGCCACTAATCCTCCTCCCGTGTCCACGCAGTCAAAGACAGGACGCTCCAGCGATCTCATGGTGATGTCGGACATGTGGACGTTCTTTAGTCCAACGCCTCGCCGTAGCCCTTCCGGATCCACCCTCCACCAACGCCTGGAACGGCAGGTAGCCGACTACCTGGCCTTAAGTGTGGATGTAGACACTGCTGTGAACAGCGATGAGGAACCCTTGAACTACTGGGTGCGCAGGCTTGACCTGTGGCCAGAGCTGTCCCAATTTGCCATCCAACTTCTCTCCTGCCCTGCCGCAAGCGTCCTGTCAGAAAGGACCTTCAGCGCAGCTGGAGGCATTGTCACAGAGAAGAGAAGTCGCCTAAGTCACAAAAGTGTTAAGTACCTCACCTTTATCAAAATGAATGAGGCATGGATCCCGGAGGGCTGCTGCCCGCCCCAAGACTAAGTCAGTCCCCGCACACACAGCATCTCTGCCTGCACGCCGTGTGACTGGCTGCCTGGCCTGCCCCAAGAAGACTAAGTCGCTCCCAGTCCCTCCACACAGCATGTCTGCCTGCAGGCCGCTTGACTACCTTCTCCGCCACCACCAACAGGGTCCGGGACTCCAGGCGGATTGCTGAATTTTTTAGGCCGCTGCTAGCAGCGGCCGCTGTAATAATTTTTCTGGTGCGTGTACATGACTGCCTAATTTTTCTGGCTGCACTGCGGACAGCTGCAACAACAAAAGAAAAGGCATGTACATGCGCCCATTCCCCTTCGTGATCATTACCTTGCCGTGGTGAAGGGGCTTGCGTATCACAATGAAGCAATGACCGGCGCCTAGATGAGTGTCTCGGGGGGCACACCCACGATAATAAGGTCGTTGCCTCATTGTGGTCAGACCAAATTTGATCAGCTGGACAGTTACTGTTCTGTCATTCAGCTACATCAGCCAGGCGACCATATGGGCTGTAAAGCCACCAAAACCTGCACTCTCGCCATGGTGCGCACCAGTCCAGCACGGCCGTCACTACACAAACAGCTGTTTGCGGTGCGTTACACGGTGAGTTTGGTGTGTCAGTGTGAAGCAGTACCTTAATTACACTACCTGATTGATGTATACACATGCAAGATGTTTGAAAGCACTTTAGGCCTGTCATTTAGCATTCAATGTGATTTCTGCCCTTAAAACGCTGCTTTGCGTCAAATCCAGATTTTTCCCGGGGACTTTTGGCATGTATCCCACTCCACCATGCCCCCCTCCAGGTGTTAGACCCCTTGAAACATCTTTTCCATCACTTTTGTGGCCAGCATAATTATTTTTTTTTTCAAAGTTCGCATCCCCATTGAAGTCTATTGCAGTTCGCGAACTTTAACGCGAACCGAACCTTCCGCGGAAGTTCGCGAACCAGGTTCGCGAACCTAAAATCGGAGGTTCGGCCCAACTCTACTGCTAGGTACACACCATACAATTTTCTGTTAGATTTACCTGCTAGATAGATGTTTTCCAACATGTTGGAACATGTAGAAAATTTTATGGTGCGAACCTAGCATTATGCTGGGTACACACCATACATTTTTCCACTCGATAGATGGGTTGGATAGATAATTTCCGACATGTCCGATATTTCTTCCGATCATTTTTTGGGTCGATTTCTCATAGAAGTGAATGGAAAAAGATAAGAAAAACGATCGGAAGATAAGACAATCGAGCGCAGAATCGAGCGGAAAAAATGATTTGATGGAAAATCAAGCTGAAAAGCGTATCGTGTGTACCCAGCATCAGAGTGAATAGATCTATGCATTAATGAGATCCTTTACACTTCAAAAAGAGAAAGAATGTAACAGGAGATCAGATTGAGGTATACCCTACAAAATCATATATAAAGCCTGTATATGTAACAGTACTTTGTATGGTTCTGATCCAGTTCTGAAACATAAAAAACACAAAATCCAGGCTCCTCACTTTGAGCTAGGACATTTAAAGCGGAATATAACCCTGCATTTCAACTTTGCTCTAAAACATTATTTACAGCATATTATATGCAACCAGCATTTTTTTTTACTAGAGCAGCATTGGAAGGGTTAAACACAGAGGTTTAAAGTTCCGTGGAGAGATATGCAGAAGTTCATTTAGATACATTTAACTAAATAGAATGTGATAAATGTTACACACTCTTTGGCTGTCCTCCAGCTCCTTCTCAGTCAGAGAGATGAGTCACATGCCACACTTAGATACATTTATGTAAATAAAATGTATCTATGTCAGCTTCGGATGCTTCTGCAGTTCTGTCCAGGAACTTGAAAGCTCTGTGTAACCCTTCCAATGCTGGTCTAGTAAAAAAAAAATGCTGGTTGCATATAATATACTGTAAATAATGTTTTAGAGCAAAGTTGAAATGCAGGGTTATAATCCACTTTAAACACTTGTAGATTTAATAGGGATGTGCTGGAAGGGGTGTGGCAACCAAAACAGCAAAGTCAAAATGAACTTCCGCACACTCATGTGAAACCATTCACATAATTCATTCAAAGTTAAAAGCTGGGATCTTCGTTAAAAGAATAAAGTCTCTTGCGAAGTCACATACACCACGTAGAGGTAGCCCGGTGTCTGAAACATGCCTGAAGAAGAAACTTGAAGTTTGGAAAGCTTGCAAAGAAATCTTGTACAGTTAGTCATTAAAGGTATCACCTAAACAACTTTTGTTGTTATGTCTTCGGATTCTCTATATGACTAATACCAGATCACACGCAACTAACAATGTGCACATACAGGATTTGTGCGCAAGAAAAAGGAGTACGTGGCAGAGGACAAGGGAGAGACAGTCGAGGACAAGGTGACAGATGTGGTCAAATCTCATAAGCCTTGATGGTACAACAAATTTGGCGCATGTCTTGCACCTTCTTACCCAGGCTGTTTAAGCTACCTAGTGATCTGCTTAAGTAGCTGCAGAGCTTACAGCCAAGTAATGCTTGCATTAAGTCTCTGAGTTTGGGGGAATTCGGAAGGTATTTTTTCACTCCAGTAGCTGTGGCATGGAAACCTACCTACTGGCAAGTGGTACAGAAAAGGTAAGAGTTGAAGGCAATCCTCTTGATAGTGATGATGGCTCCACTTCAAGCCTACACTCCCCTCCTCAGTCCATCATCATCACTGCTGGAGGTACATGATAATAAAAATCTTCCTGTTTTCCCCATGAGAGTGGTGCTCTAGAACCTGCTCCTCTTCTTCTTCTTCACCCCCCTGCATCTAGATATTCAATAATCTTCTTTTACCCTATGTTTGGTCAGGCACCTCAATATCTACTTCTTTCTCCTCTGCTTCAGTTTCTCTGCCACCTGTTCATGTATCCCCTTCCACTGCCATCTGCTCTTTCCTTTTTGCTTTAACAAGTTTTATTTTTAAGTTTCCAGTCTCAGAAATGTAGCCAGCACACAAAGAAAGAGCAGTAAACCCCACCTTGGGTAATAGCCATGGATGAACTAGATAGTAACTAAAAAAGAACAAGAATCCATATAGGCCCTATAATATATCAATATATCTAAACACCTGATAAGTACTAGTGGTTGAAGACATTTATTGAAGGGACATATCCCAAATGAATAAAAACAACTAAAAATATGCGATGGTCAGCAACCCAATCAATACACAAACATGATAATGTAAAAGTATCATGATATGTCAAAGTATCATGTTTGTGTACTGATTGAGTCGCTGACCCCCAAACATTTTTAATTGTTTTTATTCATGTGGGATACGTCCCTTCAATAAATTTCTTCAACCACTGGTACTTATCAAGCTTTTTGATATATTGATATATTATATGGCCTATTAGGATTCTTGCTCTGTTTTAGTTGTTATCAGAAATGTAGCCACAGATGGTGGAGGACATCAAGCTATAGGGTTTATAAGCCAAGGAGATAAGGAGGAAAGGGAGTAGGCTGCTTAAAAAATATTCACCCTAACGCCATTGTCTATTGATGGGAGGAACAGACAGAGGATTTTCTGTTGCTGTCTGATTCACAGAAATGTGGGTTCTGGTGGTCATCATTCATGTTGGAATGCTTAAAAAATTACCCTCACATTTCATAAATAATACATTCTGTTGTATTGGCAGACAACTAAATTTATATTACAATATCAAAATTGGAGTATTCAACTCAACTCTATAGTGTACCACCATTATTCTTACAGCTACAGGATCCCCTTTTTAGATAATAATAATAATAAAAAAAAAATCAGATTCTGCTTCTGATCCAAGAACGAGATAATTTTCTCATATTGTAATAAAGTATTTGTTTCCTGGAAGCACAATAATTCATAGCTAGTATAATTCAAAGAGAAAGAGCTAAGATAAAAGCCTTCCAATTTGACTGTACAGTACTGTACAGTGTTGCTGTTGGGTCAGTCAAAGAGCTTTAGTAAATCATGGTAAAAGGAGTATGAGATTCCACTAAGCCATAAATTAAAGGATTGGGGTTTCTTCCATGTTATAAAAGTACCATCCCAAAATGTATAGTAGATTATTAGTAACTAGACTTTACCAATATTCTAATTGATACCTTGAGTTTGTGTCCAAATTAACAGATATCTCTATAAAACATGCTCCTTGAAGGTATCATTCTAGAATTGTAGTCCAAAAAAGAGGAATCAGAAGACCATGGGAAGGGGTCTTCCTAAAAAAACAGGAGACCTTTGAATGTGTCTTATAAGAAATCATAGCCTGGTCTTAGAAGACATAGAAGCCTTTGATGGAGCTTTCCTAAAACTTTCATAAATAAAGATATATATTTTTTAAAAAAATGTACTTCATTTTATTCATAATGGATGGAGGAGAAGGACGTTATGCCATACTACAGACTGTAGTGCGTGGATCATTTAGCAACAACATATATTCCCTGCAGAGGGTCTGCTATGTCTTAAAGGGAACCAGAGATGAACGTTTCACACAAAATAAACACATCAGTCGATAGCTTGTAAATAATAAATGCTCTACCTGATAGTTTCGCCGCTCTGGTGTGTCTTTTTTAGTGTTTTTTATCCATTATTGCTCCAGGAAAAATCAAATATGGCCGCCGGCTCAAATCCCTTCTGCTTCCGGGTTATGAGTTGTTCTGGATGTGCTGTCTAGGCTATATGAGACTAGGCTGCTTTCTAGGCTATATGAGAAAGGCTGCAGCCTTTCATCTGTGTGCTTTCATTTTTGAATGGTGTGCAGCTGCCTGTAGGAAGTCTCTCTCATAGGAATGAAACTGCAGTCATCATCAGTATCTATACAGACAGAGTGCACACAGAGCACACAGATCATATTGCCACACGTGTCTGTTTCAGAGATTCTCTCTCAGCAGCAGCAGCCCCTCCCATGTCATCACGGCTCTCAGTATGCAAAGCAGGAAATCTGAGCCAGGAGGTGGAAGGCTTGGGCTTGAAAAGACTCCACAGAAGAGTGACTCAGCTCTAATGATTCAAGGTCAAACCTAGACTGAGCCAGTCGGGGATTCTTATCACAAACTGATAATAGATTAATTAAGCAGATAAGAATTAAACTAAAACCAGGGTAGGTGTTTCCACTGATAAATGTAATAAAGCACATGAGGATTAAGCTGGCCATACACTAGGCCGATTCCCCGCCAATCGACAGCAGATTCGATCACTGGGATCGAATCTGCTGTCACATCGTTCCCGCTACACGCTAAATTTCAATCTATCCCATCTGATCCCGTCGATCCCTTCGTGCGGAAAATTACCGTCGATAGCCCGCGGGTAGGGAGCACGTCGCTAGCGGCGTTTGAGTGCCCGAAGACCGACGCAATAGAGCCCGCATACATTACCTGCTCCGCCGGCGCTACTGCCCCCGGTCACCGCTGCTCCGTCTCCGCTCTGGTCTGGTCTCGGGTCGAGCATGCTTCACTTCTTCTAGCCCGGCAGGTAGTTTAAACAGTAGAGGGCGCTCTACTGTTTAAACTTCCTGCCGGGCAGGAAGAAGTGAAGCATGCCGGAGACCAGACCAGACCAGCGCGGAGACGGAGCAGCGGTGACCGGGGGCAGTAGCGCCGGCGGAGCAGGTAATTTATGCGGGAGGGAGTGGCGGCAGCACCACCACCACAGATTGTGAACGGTTTCAGGCTGAAATCGGTTCACAATCTGTTTGCAGTAAAGGTAGCCATACGGTCCCTCTCTGATCAGATTCGATCAGAGAGGGATCTATCTGTTGGTCGAATCTGATGGCAAATCGACCAGTGTATGGCTACCTTTAGAGATGGGCCAAACGGTTCGCCGGTGAACGGTTGCAGGCAAACTTTGGTGGTTCGCGTTCGCCTGGACCAGGCGAACTTTTGTGGAAGTTCGATTCGCCCCATAATGCACTATGAGGGTCAACTTTGACCCTCTGCATCACAGTCAGCAGGCACATTGTAGCCATTCAGGCTACACTAAGCCCTGGAGCCCCACCCCCCCTTTATATAAGGTAGGCTCGCTGGCCATGACACTCACTCGTGTGCCTGCTGCAAATGGACAGACTAGGGAGAGCTGCTGCAGATTTTTTCTCCGAAGGAAAGATTAGTTAGGCTCTTGGCTTGCTCCTGGATGATTGTTATTGCTAAAATAGCACCCCTCAGCTCTCTTTTGACAGCTAATATTTTCCTGATGTGTTTTTTTTTGTGTGTTGTTCACTGACACTGACATTATACAGCCCTATCTGTTGCAGCTGGACCTTGGTAATTGTTATTACTGAGCCAGCCAGGCCCTGCCTAACTATCTATACTGGGACACCTACCTAACTACTGGGGCACCTACTTACCTATACGGGGACACCTACCTACCTACCTACCTATATTAGGGGACCTACCTATGCCTACCTACCTATACTGGGACTCCTACCTATGCCTACCTACCTATATTGGGTCTCCTACCTATGCCTAGCTAACTACTGGGACACCTACCTATGCCTACCTACCTATACTGGGTCTCCTACCTATGCCTAGCTAACTACTGAGGCACCTACCTATGCCTACCTACCTATACTGGGACTCCTACCTATGCCTAGCTTACTACTGGGACACCTACCTATGCCTACCTACCTATACTGGTTCTCCTACCTATGCTTAGCTAACTACTGAGGCACCTACCTATGCCTACCTACCTATACTGGGACTCCTACCTATGCCTACCTACCTATACTGGGACTCCTACCTATGCCTACCTACATACAAGAACATAATAGGGTTGTTGCTTCATTGCGGTCAGATCAAATTTGATCAGCTGGACAGTCACTGTTGTTCTATCATTGAGCTACCACAGCCCGGCGACCATATGGGCTGGAAAACTGCCACGGCCTGCACTCTGGCCATGTTGTGCATCAGTCCAGCACGGCCGTCACTACGCAAACAGCTGTTTGCGGTGCGTTACACAGTAAGTTTGGTGTGTCAGTGTGAAGCAGTACTCTAATTACACTCCCTGATTGATGTATACACATGCAAGATGTTTGAAAGCACTTTAGGCCTGCAATTTAGCATTCAATGTGATTTCTGCCCTTAAAACGCTGCTTTGCGTCAAATCCAGATTTTTCCCCGGGACTTTGGGCGTGTATCCCACTCTGCCATGCCCCCCTCCAGGTGTTAGACCCCTTGAAACATCTTTTCCATCACTTTTGTGGCCAGCATAATTTTTCTATTTTTTAAAGTTTGCATCCCCATTGAAGTCTGTTGCTGTTTGCAAACTTTTCCGCGAACCGAACCTTCCGCGAAGGTTCGCGAACGGGGTTCGCGAACCTAAAATCTGAGGTTCGGCCCATCTCTAATGAGGATGCTTTGCCTCTGGTTCTCTTTAAGTGTCCCACTTACACTTATTGGTCTGCACCATCGTGAAGCCTCGATGCTAACTTTTGATCAAATTTACAGATGAACAAAAGTACATAGATGAAGAAAGAAAGATGGACATTAAAAAAAGGAAAAAAAAAAAAAAAAAATTATGACTCTGGATTTGTACAACATTATTTATGTGCTGGCAAGAAGAAGGGGATGAGATCCCAGAAAGCTTGCATCATTTAACTTTTTCAGTTAGCCATTAAAAGGATTACTTTTGCAAGACTTTGTTTTTTCTACCTCTACAACATTATTTTAAACCCTTACTCAAGTGGTACTATTACTATTTATACTATCTATCCTGCCTCTCTAGAACGCTACTGTCCATGCCATATTACTGAATATGATAACATTAAAATAATATACCAGTAGATTTCTTTTTTTTTAAATGTAGAAAGGTATTTAAACAAAACACTTTTATGGATCAATAAAAAAGTTTGGTATACATAAAAGGCTATCACCATATTAAAGAATGCTGTGAAATGAAAATAATGTAACTGATAAGAGCTATATTAAACAAATATCTCTATCCAAGTACTCTTCTCAGCAAGGGTGCTAAAATTGTTATCTTAAATCTAAATTTAATCAATTCATATCTGCATTTAATTGGACAGGTTATTAATTTTGCATGCTGTGCCAGAATGTAACTTTAATATTGTAATGATAAATATTAGAATGTAAAATCATTGTAATGTGATGGAAGTGATGAAGCTTAATCACATGTGCACTTTTATAATAACAAATGTTGAGGACGGCAGCAGAAAATGGATTAAATATGTAAATAAGCACAGTGCCAATTTTGTACATGATGAGCCTGATTTAGAAACCTACAAGACTGCAGTTTGTGATACTTCACCTTGTTGTAGCCACAATTGTCAGGCTTGATATCGAGGCATTCCGCCCACTGGTGAGCTGCCATGATGCGCAGAAGCTCTGGACTGTCACAGTCTTCTGCACATGAAAGTCATGGACATCACAGTGCTTGGTCTGTCTGAAGTGAGATAACTGGTGATATGTTTTAATCTATATACAAAAGGGCAAGTGCACCATGTGAGAGTGGCATTAAATAGAAGTTAATTAGAATGTGTTTCATAACATAGCCCTCCAAGTATATGCCTCTGTCCCTTGATTCACCCAACCCACATGTTTTTTTATATTGGTGGATGAAGTGCAAATGGAAGGGGGAAACCCTCCTTAACCTTGCAAAGAAAGTATTTATTCCTACTTTTAAGTGCAGGGTTCTCTCCCTCAGCTTTGAGTATCTCAAGAAGGAGGTGGGGTAGTAAAAAGAATTATGGCATAGTCTATAAGTAAAAAAGAATTATGACATATAGTCTATAAGCCTTCTTAATAAATGTAAACCCAGGAAATAAGCTTACTGGATTAGAATTTCCCATCTGGGCTTATCTGAATTTACCATTCTCAGTTTAGCAGGCCAGTGATTGGCACATACTATTTTTATTGTTTATGCAGCACTGATATCTTCCACAGCACTTCTGAGTTCTTCACCCTACTCCTTTTTTTTGGGTTATAAACCATCCATTCCCCATTGCATTTCATAATACAAAGGTAAAAAATTTCCTTTTACCTATTGTAACGATCGGTGTCAGCACACAGAGAGAATCTGATTATTGGTGATCTGCAGTATCACCAAGAATACAGATTTATACCTGATTATTAATGATCTGCAGAATCACCAATAATACAAGTATAACTAACCTCTGGACACCTGAAAACGTGTAAGTGTTTGGTGTAACAGTAATGAGTAGAATCACCTGAGGAGCAGATGACTCTAACCAGAAGAGTCAGACTCTACTGCAGTCAAAGGACTCCTAGAGGATGAGTCCCTGATTGGTTTGCAGAGAGATCCCTTTGAGAGACAGGGGGTCCCTGCAGATGGACTGAAAACCCAGGGGGCGGGTGACAGCCAGAAGGGTTGGCAAGATCGGGTTGGCAACACACGAGATAAGGTACAGAATCAGAAGGCTGATTCGGTAACCAGGGACAGGCAAGGTTGGCAACAGGTAATCAGATATGCGTAGTTACCGAATCAGAAAGCAGAAGGAGAGTCAGGAAAGCAATAGGTCATAACAGATATCAAACAAGAATAATAATCTATAAAGTGGCAGTGATAATGGGAAAGCAGGACATAAACTACCCAGGAAGATCAATGAACTATCAATAAACACTGGTCAATACAATAATATGCCAAATAATCATATCAAAATTTATTGAGGAAATTGCTAAAGACATTAAAAACACATGGGATGGCCACCCCGTCACAACTCATCCATCCAGGCAGTCCACATGCAGTCACATACGTACGCCGGCATCTATCTCTACAGCTAAAGTTAATGATCCAATGAGCGTCAGCAATGAAGAGAAAGCATCAGTTCTTGTGAGATCAAAGCTCTTGTAAATTTGTTGTCATCAGAGTAAAGTGAAGACTGGCATAAGTGTACAGGCTGATAAGGACAGTCACAATGTCACAGCAGACAGTGATGCTTAGACAGCTGCAGCGTGAGCACATATAGCACATGTAGCAAGCACCAATCAGCAGTAATTCACACTGTAAAAGCGCAGCATAGCGCAGCAAACAGACAGCGTGATAAGTGTCAAGCCAGGCTTAGCTCACCAGATCCATGGAAGCCCACTGTGAACAGACTGTCAATTCGTCTCGACCTGGCGGTGTAACAAGCTCCTAATGACAGCCGGATGTGTATGATCCTCATGTGCTTCCTGTAATGTGGGGAGCGTGGCTGTACTGAGAGTCCAAGTAGTGTGGTTGGTAGTCAGCTCACCCGGGCAGCATGCATGACCAGGTGGCCCTCGGACAGACCAGTGGTCACTGGCTAGATGGAGATCGGGTCGGCGTGGCGTCCCATGCAGGAAACGTGCCACTCCCCCGACGTTTCGCCGGCTTCCGGCTTTCTCAAGGGGGCGTGGTTATCAAACAAGTCCTAGTCTTGGGTGTGAGGTCCGTGGTCTCAACACCCTGGAACTAGTCTGTAGTATAACACAGTATCCCTAGTCTTGGGTGTGAGGTCCGTGGTCTCAACACCCTGGAACTAGTCTGAAGTATAACACAATAATAACACAGTATCCCTAGTCTTGGGTGTGAGGTTCGTGGTCTCAACACCCTGGAACTAGTCTGAAGTATAACACAATAGTAACACAGTATCCCTAGTCTTGGGTGTGAGGTCCATGGTCTCAACACCCTGGAACTAGTCTGAAGTTTAACACAATAGTAACACAGTAATCTGGCTAAGTGTGGATTCCCAGGTCCTCCTGGTTCAACCACACTGAAAGATCTGTCTAAGGTCTGAGTGCTAACACATAAGCATTCGTAACGCCAGACTACTAGCAACTGACAGGCAAGGAGTATATATAGAAAAGCGCTCCTCAGCGCCGCCCAGTTCCCTTCAGCCAAGTCCCTTCCACGCCGGGATCAGCTAATCGTCCAGATCAGCTGACCCCTCTCCTATTGGCATAAAGAGCCTGTCTTGCAGCTCTCTATCTGTGTGCACTACTAGGTTCAGACCAACCAGACGCATGGTGCTGCGGAGAAACCGCCGGTTTGAACGCGGAAACAGCCGCCTCACTGTCAGACCGCGCGGCGGTGTCTCCGCAATCCATTACAGTACCCCCCCCCCCCCCCCCGAGGAGTGGACTCCGGACACTTTCCACCAGGCTTCCCAGGATGTAAGTCATGAAACTCTTTCTTTAATTCCTCCGCGTGCATGCGACAATCTGGCACTCACGATCTCTCCTCTATGCCATATTCCTTCCAGTGGACCAGGTATTGCACAGAATTCTGCACCAAATGAGAATCCAGGATCTTTTCAATCTCATACTCCGGTTGGTCATCCACCAACACAGGGGGGGGGGGAGGAATCCACGTGTACTGCTGGCTTTAAAAGAGACACATGGAATGATCTCACACCTCTCATACTGGCTGGGAGATCAATCGCATAAGTGACATTATTGATTTTCTTGGCCACTGGAAAAGGTCCTATAAATCTAGGGCCCAGATTGGGTGACAGTTGCTTCAGGGCCAAATGACGAGTGGACACCCATACCAAATCTCCTGGAGCGAATTTCCACTCTACAGACTGTCTTTTATCAGCCTGTCTTTTCTGGGTTTGAAAAGCTTTTTCCAGGTTCCTCTTAACCATTCCCCAAATCTTCCTCAGGGCCCTTTGCCAATCCTCCAGAGCTGGAAAGGGTGTAGATGCGACCGGCAAGGGAGAAAACTTGGGTGATCTTCCCAACACCACCTGAAATGGGGAAAACCCAGAAGAGGAGCTTTTTAGATTGTTGTGCGCAAATTCCGCAAACGGCAAAAATTTTACCCATTCGGATTGCGCATCTGCAACATAACACCTGAGGAACTGTTCCAGGGATTGGTTAACTCTCTCGGTCTGGCCGTTGGTCTGTGGGTGGTAGCCTGATGAAAATGCGAGATCCATGTCTAATTGATGGCAGAAGGCCCTCCAAAACTTTGAAACAAATTGGACTCCCCGATCTGACACTACATTCTCCGGAATGCCATGCAGCCGGAAAATGTGCTGGATGAAGAGATCAGCCAATTCCTGGGCCGAGGGGAGTCCTTTCAGAGGGACAAAATGAGCCATCTTACTGAATCTGTCCAATACCACCCAAATGACTGACTTGCCCTCAGACCGAGGGAGCTCACCCACGAAATCCATGGAGATATGGGTCCATGGTTCACTGGGGACTGGCAAGGACTGTAAAGTGCCAACAGGGGCCTGATGAGAGGGTTTACTCCTTGCACACACGGCACACTCTCTTACAAACTCCTTACAATCTGTTGCCAATGTAGGCCACCAGGCACATCTAGCCAGTAGATCCTGAGTTCTGGTGGCCCCAGGATGACCAGCATTTTTGTGTGAATGAAACAGTTGTAGGAGTTGCAAACGGAAAGGCAGTGGCACAAACATGACCCCATCAGGCTTCCCCTCTGGGATATCTTGTTGGTAAGGACTCAAAGTGACTGTCCAATCCTTCCAGGACTCAGTGGCTGCCAGAACTACCTTCTGAGGTAGGATGGTCTCAGGGGCTGCAGGCTGCACTGTCTCAGGTTCGAAACACCTGGATAAGGCATCGGCCTTGATGTTCTTACTACCAGCAGTATATGTAATTATAAATCTAAATCTTGCAAAGAACAGGAACCACCGGGCCTGGCGAGGGCTAAGTCTCTTAGCACCCTCTATATACTCCAAATTCTTATGATCTGTATAAACTGTGATAGTGTGTTCTGCACCCTCGAGCCAGTGTCGCCATTCCTCAAAAGCTAATTTTCGTAATTTTTCTCTGCGGGTGAAAATCTACGGGAAAAGTAGGCACATGGGTGAAGCTTGCCCTGCAAGCCTGATCTCTGAGACAATACAGCTCCCACCCCCACCTCTGAAGCATCAACTTCTACAATGAAGGGAAAGGTGACGTCAACATGTCTCAGTATAGGTGCGGAACAGAACAGTTTCTTTAGGGTGGAAAAGGCCGCATGAGCCTCTGCTGACCAGTGATGAGTGTCAGCCCCTTTTTTGGTGAGACTGGTGAGGGGAGCGATGATGGTAGAGTACACCTTAATGAACCTTCTGTAATAGTTGGCAAACCCCAGAAGTCTCTGGAGTGCTTTCAGTCCAACAGGCTGAGGCCACTCCAGGACAGCAGAGACCTTCCCTGGGTCCATTGAAAGACCAGAGGTGGAGATGATGTACCCCAAGAAGGCAACCGAGGTTACTTCGAAGAGGCATTTCTCCAGTTTGGCATAAAGCTGATTCTGTCTTAGCTTTTCTAGAACAAACCTGACATGCCTGCGATGTTCAGTGAGATTGGACGAAAAGATCAGTATATCGTCCAAATAGACCAGGATAAACTTCCCCAACACCTCCCTGAACACCCCGTTAATTAACTCCTGGAAGACAACCGGAGCATTATGCAACCTGAAGGGCATCACCAGGTACTCGTAATGCCCGTCGGGCGTGTTGAAGGCCGTCTTCCATTCGTCACCATTTCTAATACGCACTAGGTTGTATGCACCTCTTAGATATAGCTTTGAGAAAATCTTGGCGTTGGTCACCTGTGTGAACAAATCATCAATCAAGGGTAAAGGGTAATGATTTTTCACTGTGATCTTATTTAGGCCTCGATAATCAATGCAAGGACGGAGGCTTTTTTCTTTACAAAAAAGAAACCTGCCCCTGCTGGTGAACGGGAGGGACGGATGAACCCTTTAGCCAAGTTTTCTCTGATGTATTCCTGCATAGCTAGTTTCTCAGGCCCAGACAGGTTATAGAGGTGACCCCTGGGTGGCATACAACCAGATCTCAAATCGATGGGACAATCGAAGGCACGGTGGGGGGGGGAAAGTTTATCTGCTGACTTGGGACAGAAAACGTCAGCAAATTCTGCATATTGTCTTGGCACCCCTTCAACTTGAATGTTGGTATGACCCATGGTTACCTTTGCCAAACAATGATGATAACAATGGGATGACCAGCTCGTTAGCTGACCTGAAACCCAGTGTATCTGAGGGGAGTGGAGTTGTAACCAGGGCATGCCAAGAATGATGGTGGAGGTTGCCATACGCAAGACCAGAAATTGCAGATCTTCCCCATGCAGTACCCCAACACTGAATCTCAAATTTGGAGTACAGGGCAAGGGATGTCTACTCTGCAGAGGAGAGTCATCTACAGCAGTTACCAGAATCGGCTGATCCAATGGGAGCATGGGAATTCCCAATCTCTTTGCAAACTCGTAATCTATAAAATTAGCCACTGAACCAGAGTCAATGAAAGCTTCAGTGGTAACAGTCTAACCCTCCCATGTGACAGAACAGGGAAGGAGCAGACGATTGTTATCTAGAGGTAAAGACTGCGCGCCTAGGGTATTACCTCTGACTACACCTAGGCGGCAGCGTTTCCCGACTTCTTGGGGCAATTCTGCACTCTATGGCCCTCCTCTACACAGTATAAACAGAGCTGTTCTGTTTTCCTGCGATTCCTCTCTATCCACGTCAACTTGGATTGACCAATTTGCATTGGTTCTGGCGGAGGCGAGGCGGGTGGAGGAGAGGCATAAGAGACATATCTGACCATGTTTCTACCACGGGTTTGCTTTTGATACCGCAACCGGCGATCAACCCGTACTGCTAAAGAGATTGCCTCCTCAAAGGTTTTTGGTTCAGGGTGTCCCAACATCAACTCTGAAACTGCGTCTGACAGCCCTGATAAAAAACAATCTAGCAATGCAAAAGCCCCCCACCTAGCTGACACTGACCACTTTCTGAATTCAGCTGCATAGAACTTCTACTGGATCCTTGACTTGACGCAAGGTCTTTAACTTCCGCTCAGCAGTAGAGGCAATGTCCGGATCATCATAAATTATGGCCATGGACTTAAAAAATTCCTCTACTGATGTTAGCGCTTCGTGCCCTGTTTGCAGGCTATATGCCCAGGTTTGAGCATCTCCTGAGAGTAGGGTCTTAATAAATGTAATCCTCTGTGCCTCTGTTCCTGACAAGTTAGGTCTCAGTTCAAAGTATGACATTACACGATTCTTAAAATTCTTAAAGTCAGATCTATGACCAGAAAACCTTTTGGTGTACAGACATCCGCAGGTCTGTAACTGGAGGAGATCGCACTGAATTTACAGTCGTCAGATTTTTACTGTAATGTAAAATGCAGAAAATCTGCATCTGCCTATTTCCTGCATTTTACATTACAGTAAAAATCCGCCGACTTTAGCGGTTAATAGCAAAGCCCCCGTAAGTCCAAGAAACGCCAATTTTCAGGGTTTATTAAACAGAATCTTCTGAACAAGATGCAAAAAAAGTTTTCAAAAAGACCTTATAGTTTTTGAGAAAATCGATGTTAAAGTCGGGCGGAATTTCCGCGATTTCCGGCGGAAATTCCGCATTGGAATGCGGAAATTGGTAGCGGAAAGCGGAATCGGTAATCGGTACATGACGGAATGCGGATTTACCGCGGAATTGGAAATTGGCATTCCGACCATCCCTACCCAGGGGGCAGGTGACGACCAGATCAGGTCGGCAACACACGAGCAGATAAGGTACAGAGACAGAAGGCTGATTCGGTAACCAGGGACAGGCAAGGTTGGCAACAGGTAATCAGATATGCGTAGGTACCGAATCAGAAAGCAGAAGGAGAGTCAGGAAAGCAATAGGTCATAACAGATATCAAACAAGGCCTAGTCTTGGGTGTGAGGTCCGTGGTCTCAACACCCTGGAACTAGTCTGAAGTATAACACAATAATAACACAGTATCCCTAGTCTTGGGTGTAAGGTCCGTGGTCTCAACACCCTGGAACTAGTCTGAAGTATAACACAATAGTAACACAGTAATCTGGCTAAGTGTGGATTCCCAGGTCCTCCTGGTTTAACCACACTGAAAGATCTGACTAAGGTCTGAGTGCTAACACATAAGCATTCGTAACGCCAGACTACTAGCAACTGACAGGCAAGGAGTATATATAGCAAAGCGCTCCTCAGCGCTGCCCAGTTCCCTTCAGCCAATCCCCTGCCACGCCGGGATCAGCTGATCGTCCCGATCAGCTGACCCCTCTCCTATTGGCATAAAGAGCCTGTCTTGCAGCGCGCGTAGCTCTCCATCTGTGTGCACTAATAGGTTCAGACAAACCAGACGCATGCTGCTGCGGAGAAACCGCTGGTCTTAACGCGGAAACAGCCACCTCACTTTCAGATCGCGCGGCGGTGTCTCCGCAATCCATTACACCTATACTAGTGAACTCCCAGTTGAAATACTTCCCTACCTCATACTGACCTAAGCCTCACCCACACAGATTTTTGCTTCTATAGAAACCATTCCTCTCCCCTCTTTTTTCCCAAAATGGTTAATGGAACCATTGTATTTGTTATGTTATATTATGATCTGAAATCAGACACCTCACTATTTTTACACACAGTGGCCATTTTCTTGGTAGGGCAACATGTCCAGGTAGGGTTAATAAAATAACCTTGTTGTGGTGTAATATTTGATGTGTGGCAAATTAGCAACACCTGAAAATAATATCGCTCGAAAATGAAATGAAAGAGCATAACATAACCTCTTCCCAAAAATCAATGACAAATGTGCTGAATGAAGTAGATACTTTTATTTTGCACAAGCGGACATAAAAATATTTCAAAGAAACAAAATAGCAGTATCAGATACAGATAAACAATGGCAAGCCAATATTGTGTCCACGATAGATTTTTTTTCAAAGAAAATGATGGTATTAAACACGTTATCTAAATATATCCGGGCTATAGAAATAAGTAACAAAGCATGAAAAACTCTAGCTATTGCATTTATACACATATTTCAGAGTAGTGGACAAGCTCCAAGAAAACTTCAAACTGACTGCAAGAGGAGATTTATTAATAAGCAAATGAAACCACTATCAGTTTATTCTTTAATACAAACAATACAAAGCAGCAGAGGGGGAGAAATTAAATTGCATACTGAAAACAAGAATAGTTTGTTATCTAAGACACCAGAACAATTTCAGATACATTGACATGCACCGAGACCTTGCATTTTCTTATAATCAAACCTTTCACAGACCTATTCGCTGCAAAACTGCTGAAACTGCAAAACTCTTAACAGGGTAGGAGAAACATTTAATAGGACTATGCATCTATTAAAAAACATTAGACCTTTTCTAAAAATTGGTGATCATATTAGAAATGGTAGACGTAAGAATATACTCAAAGGATATGATCAGACTTAAGGTGGCCACACACAATACTATAAAATGATCCAATTTTACGGCAATTCAATAAAAAAAGATCGGTTGTTCCGAAAAATGTAAAGTTTATTTTTTATTTCAGTGAGAAATCAGATCAGATCTCATGTTTTTATTTTATATAAGTTGACCAGGAAGGGTGGATTTTACTAGGTGTAGGGTAGATTGTGTATTTATTAATGTATAGACCCAAGCACGTTTTTCAGAATTTTTTTTGATCTTTTATCCTACTAATATTATAAATGGGAAAGTTCGGACAGCCTCGGACAGACCCACCGAACCACTGACGTAAAAAGTTCGGTAGGCCTCCTTTAAGAGATGTGACGTCACAGTCACATGACCAGAGGGCCCCCACTCTCTCCTATACGCGGCTGGGTCTGCGCTGCTGCGCCAATTAGATTTTCCTAGCCGTGCTGTCCGGAGGCCTATAAGAAGAGGCAGCATCATCACTCTTGTGACAAGCTCCGCCTCCGACCACACTACATCAGCGTTGCACGCTGCCCGGCGCCAGACAGAGGCCTGGCTGAAGACGCAGCCCGCAGGGGGAACGCCTGGCCTGCTCTGAATGGACTCTGAGAGGCCTGAGGGAGAGGAGAGCGGAGGCAGCCGCTTGCTGCACGAAGCTGAGCCACACACTGTGAGTCTGTCTGACCGTTACTCTGCTCTGACCTGCCTGCTGCTGCCGGTCAGGACCTGTCACCTGCTGCCACGCTGCCAGTGCAGACAGACAGTCCAGAGTCAGCTGCACGCACGGTGGGCTCTTTCTTTGTGTGTTTGGAGGGGTTAGGACTCGAGTCAGAGGAGACTGTAACTCAGCCCAGGGGAGTGAGGAGAGGTGAGCTCAGGAGAGGAGACTGTCACACCGAGTGTGAGGAGAGAGGGATAAGATCAACAGGCCTGGGCTGGCTGCACTGCACCCACGGTGGGACTTTGTGTGGGGGAGGGGAGGAGACTCAGCCCAGCAGAGACTGTCACACCGAGTGTGAGGAGAGAGGGATAAGATCAACAGGCCTGGGTTGGCTGCACTGCACCCACGGTGGGACTTTGTGTGGGGGAGGGGAGGAGACTCAGCCCAGGAGACTGTCACCGAGTGTGAGAGAGAGGGATCACCAGACCAGGGATGCTTGTTGGTTCTTGTGGCCTGCCTGGAGGCCAGAGAGGCATTCGCAGGACTCAGAGAGGAGATGACAGGTCAGTGTGTGGGCAACTGGGGGGAGTTGCTGTCTGGTGTCTGGCTGTGGTGTGTGCCTGCTGTGAGTCTGCCTGCCAGCCATGGGTGGTGGATGATGGGCACATTGGGCAGTCTCAGGCAGTGGCACACAGTGCAGTGTGTTAGTGGGGGGGTTGGCCTAGCTGGTGCCAATTTTCACACAGGGATGAGGCCCAGGGACAGCTGTGTTGTGGGGGGTTGGTGTGGCGCTGGCAGCAAATGATGCACAAGGAGGCCCCCAGGGACAGGAGGAGTTGTGGGGGATGGTAATGGTGGATAAGGCTTTAGCAGCACTTTACAGAGTACACCTATTCCTGTCCCTGCCTATCCTCAGAGGTGCCTACAATGTAATCCTACCACAGTCATAATCTAATGTCCTACCATCTACCTATTATTTATTTATATAGCACTGACACCTCTTGCAGCACTTTACAGACTCCATAGTCATGTCACTGGCCTATCCTCAGAGCTGCTCACAATCTAATCCTACCATAGTCGAATGTCCTACCTCTATATCTCGGGCATCTGCAGGCTGCAGCAATGTAATGTCTACCTTGTTCTGCAGGCTTGCAGCAGTGCAGCTGACGCACGCAGTAACACCGCCAGAAGATTGCCATAGACAACAGGATTTTTGGTCTGCTGCCAGGAGAAGCTGCCCACGACATTAGGTGAGTGTCCTATACGGGAGCTGAGACTCTTACCACAGTCGTAATGTCCTACTATCTACCTATTATGTATTTATATAGCACTGACACCTCTTGCAGCACTTTACAGACTCCATAGTCATGTCACTGGCTTATCCTCACTGCTCACAATCTAATCCTACCATAGTCATAATCTAATGTCCTACCATCTACCTATTATGTATTTATATAGCACTGACTCCTCTTGCAGCACTTTACAGACTCCATAGTCATTATTATTATTATTTATTGTATTTATAAAGCGCCAACATATTACGCAGCGCTGAACATTAATTTAGGTTACAGACAATATTTAGGGGTGACATACAGCAATATGACAATACAGGAATACAAGAAAACCAGATCAAACAGCACAGTATTAGTACAAGGTAATGCTTAGTCAGTCACTGGATGAAGCATGGAGATTAGGCAAGTTAGGTTCACTCAAATGCATGACATGGGTTCACAGTAATGGAGGTGCCAGATCAGGTAGGACACAAAAGGAGGAGGACCCTGCCCAAAGGCTTACAATCTAGAGGGAGAGGTAAGGACACGAATGGTAGGGGACCAGAGTTCAGCTGTAGGTTTAGAGCACTTGTGAGGGGTAGTAGGCCAGAGTGAAAAGGTAAGTTTTGAGGGCTTTCTTGAAGATGTTGAAGGAGGGGGCTGCCCTAATGGGTGGAGGTAGGGAGTTCCATAGTGTTGGAGCAGCTCTTGAGAAGTCCTGGAGGCGTGCATGGGACTGGGTGATGCGGGGGGCGGTTAGGCGAAGTGCATTGGAAGAGCGGAGTGAGCGGCTAGGTGTGTACCTCTGAGTAAGTTCGGAAATGTAGGTTGGACAGGTTTTGTGGACAGATTTGTAGGTCAGACACAGTATCTTGAATCTGATTCTGGACTGGATAGGAAGCCAGTGGAGGGATTCTAGGAGGGGATCTGCCGTGGTGGAGCGATGGGAGCAGTGGATAATTCTGGCTGCCGCATTTATGATGGACTGCAGTGGGGCTGTTCGGGTCATAGGGAGACCAGACAGCAGGGCATTGCAGTAGTCAAGGCGGGAAATTATGAGGGCATGGATGAGGAGTTTGGTGGTGGCAGAGGTCAGGAAAGGGCGAAACTTACAGATGTTACGAAGGTGGAAGTTGCAGGACTTTGTGAGGTTTTGGATGTGGGAAGTGAAGGAGAGTGCGGAGTCCAGGGTGACACCCAGACAGCGGGCTTGAGAGGTAGGGTGAATGGTAGTGTGGTTAACAGTGACATGCACATCTGGGAGGTTCGTGGATGGCCGGGGTGGGAAGATCATAAATTCCGTTTTGTCTAGATTTAGTTTCAGGAACCTAGCAGACATCCAGGAGGAGATGGCGGATAGGCAGGAGGAGACCTTGTCCATGGTAGTGGTGGATATGTCAGGGGTGTGGAGGTAGATCTGGGTGTCATCTGCATACAGATGGTAGTTAAAACCCATGGAGGAGATAACCTTGCCAATGGAGGATGTGTATAGGGTGAACAGTAGGGGGCCAAGGACCGAACCTTGGGGGACTCCCACCGAGAGGTGGTTGGGGGTGGACGAGGACTCATTGAAGGTGGTCGTGAAGGAGCAGTTGGAGAGGTAGGATGAAAGCCAGGACAGGGCGAGATCGTGAATGCCCAAGGACTGGAGGGACTGGAGGAGTAGGGGATGATCTACTGTGTCAAAAGCTGCTGACAGGTCAAGGAGGAGGAGAATGGAGTATTTACCTTCAGCTTTAGCTAAGGCAAGGTCGTTGACCACTTTGGTGAGAGCAGTTTCGGTTGAGTGGGCAGGCCGAAATCCAGATTGGAGTGGGTCTAGCAGTGAGTTAACATTGAGGTACTGGGTCAGGCGTTTGTGAACCAGACGCTCAAGGAGTTTTGAGGCAAAGGGGAGGAGGGAGATAGGACGGTAGTTGGAGGGTAACGAGGGGTCGAGTGAGGGTTTCTTGAGCAGGGGTAGTACAATGGCCTGCTTGAAGTCTGTGGGGAAGGTGCCTGTGGATAGGGAGAGGTTGAACAGGGTAGTGAGGACTGGTGCCAATTCCGTGAAGTGAGGCTGGAGTAAATCCGAAGGGATGGGGTCAAGGGGGGAAGTAGTGGTATGGGAAGTCTGCAGTAGATGGTTGACTTCCTCGGTGGTAGTAGGAGTGAAGGATGTGAGGGGAGGATAGGGTGGAGGAGGAGCTGGTTGGGAGGGGGTGGGAGGCTTGCGTAGGTCTTGCTGCCATCGACCAGGTGGGTGGGTGGCTAATTTGGAGGTGCCTTCCGTGAGGAGGTTGAAGGTGAGAAGGTGATGGTCTGAGGGTGGAAAGGGTGCAATGTCAAGGTCTGCAATGGTGGTGGATTTAGTGAATACAAGGTCGAGAGTGTGACCTGCAGTGTGAGTGGGGGTGTTGGCGTGTTGTACAAGTCCAAGTGAGATGGCAATGGTGAGTAGCAGAGCTCTGGGCTTCATCGATGGGAATATTAAAATCCCCAAGGATGATGGTGGGGAGGTCAGAGGAGAGGATATGAGGGAGCCAGGAGGCAAGGTCATTGAGAAATTGTGGGGTGGAGCCCGGAGGGCGGTATAAGAACGCAACAATGGCAGGGAGGGGGTGGTAGAGGCGAATGGTGTGGGCCTCAAAGGATGTGAATTGTAGAGAGGTAGGTGGTGTGAGGACACGGAAGGTGCAGGATGGGGAGAGGAGCAGACCCACCCCTCCCCCGGTCCTGTTGTCTGGTCTGGGGGTGTGACTGAGGTGAAGACCCCCATAGGAGAGGGCAGCCTCTGCGGCAGAGTCAGAGGGGGTGAGCCATGTCTCAGTGAGTGCAAGGATGGTGAGGGATTTGGAGAGGAAGAGGTCGTGGACTGCTGTAAGTTTGTTGCGGACGGATCTGGCATTCCAGAGACCGCAGGGTAGGGGGAGTATGTGTTTGTGGGTGGGATGGATGGAAATAAGGTTGGAGCGAGGATGGGTGTTGAGGTTATTTGTGGACAGAGGGCTGTGAAGTGTATGGAGCAGGTCAGCAGGGGATGCTTGTCTGGCAGCAGGCTGTGGCCCAGGATTGGGTGATATATCACCAGCTGCAAGTAAGAGTAGGAGGGAGAGAGTAAGCAAATGTGAATGGGATTTAAATGTTTGTGAGGTTTTTGAGCTGCTGGAGGGAGAGAGATATTTCAGGAGAGCTAACAGCTCATGAGAAGCTGAGTAAGGTGAGGAAAGCAGAGCAGGTGAAATGAATATGGAGTGTGGTACATTGGGAGGATGCATATTGCAATGCAACTTGTAGATGTTTGCAGACAGGCAGAACATAAGAAAAAGTGCAGTAAACATGGTAATGGTCTCTGATTATAACCAGGAAGTTTCCAACCACTAAACAGTTTAAATGAGTATGCAGTTAGTGCAAGCAAACCTGTGTAAATAAAGAAGCGGAGTCTACTTGGCTGTGCAACATATGTCCAGCAGTGGCATTTTAGTTCATGTCACTGGCTTATCCTCAGAGCTGCTCACAATCTAATCCTACCGCAGTCATAATGCCCTACTAGACCGGTAATGTCCTACCATCTACCTATTATGTATTTATATAGCACTGACACCTCTTGCAGCACTTTACAGACTCCATAGTCATGTCACCGGCCTATCCTCAGAGCTGCTCACAATCTAATCCTACCGCAGTCATAATGCCCTACCAGACCAGTAATGTCCTACCATCTACCTATTATGTATTTATATATTACTGACACCTCTTGCAGCACTTTACAGACTCCATAGTCATGTCACTGGCTTATCCTCAGAGCTGCTCACAATCTAATCCTACTATAGTCGAATGTCCTACCTGTATATCTCGGGCATCTGCAGGCTGCAGCAATGTAATGTCTACCTTGTTTTGCAGGCTTGCAGCAGTGCAGATGACGCACGCAGTAACACCGCCAGAAGATTGCCAGAGACAAACCGCTGCCTCCTCACAGGCTTTTTGGTCTGCTGCCAGGAGAAGCTGCCCACGACATTAGGTGAGTGTCCTATATGGGAGCTGATACTCTTACCACAGTCGTAATGTCCTACCATCTTAATATTATGTATTTATATAGCACTGACACCTCTTGCAGCACTTTACAGACTCCATAGTCATGTCACTGGCTTATCCTCAGAGGGGCTCACAATCTAATCCTACCATAGTCATAAACTAATGTCTTGTCATTATGTATTTCTGTAGCACTGGCTGCTTCTGCAGGCAGCATGTTAGTGCTAAGACACTTAAGTGTCCCCAGTGGAGGACCAATGTTAATGTGCACCTGAACTCTTTGCACAGGACAAAAGGAAAATGTAGAGAAATGCACGATGTATGTAGAGTTTAGCCTGTCTAATTGCTCATTTGGTCTAATAACACGTGTAGAAAGCTAATTTGAAAGGAGCAAATTTTTTTTAACAATGTCTGCTTCAATGAAAGCAGGAAGTACACACAGCAGATTAATTGCATTATTTATATATATATCCGTGTGTTCTGGATATTAGAATGTACTTATTGTAGATGACTTGTTAGAAGATGCATATATCTGGCACTACAGGGTGTTTTCTCCTTTAAAAAGCTATGACAGGCATTCTTAAAATGACTTGTATTGCACCCAAGAGATCACTGTGTGAATGGCTGCAATTAAATATTCCTCTTAAAAATAGGTGAATTTTGATTGGCTTTTGTAGGCTCTACTTTTCGTAATATTAATCAGTCACCCAGTGACCAACTGCAATTTTGAATACCCTAACTCTACCAGAAACGGTGTAAAAGTGGCTGCATTTTTCCCAGTGAAATTTGTATTTGTCTCTGCCCACTTTTTGGTTATGGGGATAAAAAGTAACCTATGTTACAGGTAATGTGTGACTATTCAAATCTGTTGACTTGGTGAAAGAACGCTGTTTCGTTTTTTAGTGGTGATGCTTGGGGTTGGGTATGTGTGCTCCGCCTCCGAGTTATGGGCTGGGTGGGCCCTAGACTGAAATTTCTTTGGTGGGCCCCAAGGGTCCCAGTCCGACCCTGAGTTCGGATGTTTGGATGTTTGTTACTCGATCACGCAAAAATGGCTGAACGGATTTGAATGAAATTTGGCACACACATAGTACATTACCTGGAATAAAGTATAGGATACTTTTTATTCCCATAACCAAAAAGTGGGCGGAGACAAATACAAATTTAATTGGGAAAATGTAAACTGCAGCTATTCTTACACTGTTAATGGTAGGGTTCTCAAACTTTGCACAGTTGGTCGCTGGGTGACTAGTATTAATATTTAGAAAAGTGGGTGGAGCCTCTAAAAGCCAATCAAAATACACATATTGATTTTCAAGGGGAATATTTACATTGCTGCCATTCTTGCACTGTTAATGGCACAAGCTTCAAACCTGGTACAGTTGGTCATTGGGTGACTAGGGTTCAAATTGAGAAAGGGGGTGGAGCCACAAACAGCCTATCAGATTTGTTTAATTCCAATGCAAATTATTGATGCCAAACACCGCAAAGATCACAAACTTGGTAATTGAGTAATTGATTAATTGTGTGTTAGGGTTAGGAAAAGTGGGTGCAGCCAACACCAGCCAGATACATAACTGGGCAACAACCGGGTCATCAGTGGGTGGAGACAAAATACAAATTTCACTGGGAAAATGTAAACAGCAGCCATTCTTACACTGTTAATGGTAGGGTACTCAAACTTTGCACAGTTGAATACTGGGTGACTGGGATTAATATTCAGACAAGTGGGTGGAGCCTACAAAAGCCAATAAAAATTCACCTATTGATTTTTAAGGGGAATATTTCATTGCTGCCATTCTTGCACTGTTAATGGCGCAAGCCTCAAACCTGGTACAGTTGGTCATTGTGGTTTACATTAATAAAAGGGGGTGGAGCCACAAACAGCCAATCTGATTTGTTTCATTTTAATGCAAGTTATTGATGCCAAAGACCGTAAAGCTCACAAACTTGGTCATTGAGTTATTGAGTAATTGTGTGTTCGGGTTAGGAAAAGTGGGCGCAGCCAACACCATCCACATAAGTGGGCAATGACGGGTCATCAGTGGGTGGAGACAAATACAAATTCACTGATTAACTGTAAACTGCAGCCATTCTTACACTGTTAATGGTAGGGCTGTCAAACTTTGTATAATTGGTCACTGACTGACTGGAATTAATATTCAGAAAAGTGGGTGGAGCCTACAAAAGCCAATCAAAATTCACCTATTGATTTTTGAGGAGAATATGTAATTGCTGCCATTCTTGCACTGTTAATGGCACAAGCCTTAAACCAGGTACAGTTGGTCATTGGGTGAGTGGGGTTCAAATTCAGAAAAAGAGGTGGAGCCACAAACAGCCAATCTGATTTGTTTCATTTCAATGCAAATTATTGATGCCAAAGACCGCAAAGCTCACAAACTTGGTCATTAAATAATTGTGTGTTAGGGTTAGGAAAAGTGGGCGGAGCCAACACCAGCCAAATACATACCCAAGCAAAGTCGGGACATCAGTGGGCAGAGAAAAATACATATTTCATTGGGAAAATGTAAACTGCAGCCATTCTTACACTGTTAATGGTAGGGTTCTCAAACTTTGCACAGTTGGTCACTGGGTGACTGGGATTAATATTCAGAAAAGTGAGTGGAGCCTACAAAAGCCAATCAAAATCCACCTATTGATTTTCAAGAGGGAATATTTAATTGCTGCCATTCTTGCACTGTTGATGGCACAAGCCTCTTGCAATATTAATCACCTGTACCTGGTACAGTTGGCCATTGGGTGATTGGGGTTCAAATCAGAAAAGGGGTGGAGCCACAGCCAATCAGATTTATTTTATTTCAGTGCAAATTATTGGTGCCAAAGACCGCAAAGCTCACACACCATTAGCAATTAAGTAATTGAGTAATTGTGTGTTAGGGTTAGGAAAAGTGTGCGGAGCCAACACCGGCCAAATACATACCCGGGCAACGCCGGGCCACCAGCAAATTGAAGACACGTGTGTGGTACATTGGTCATTGGTCAGATTTTTTTAAAATGCTACAATCAATCAGAAGTATTGATTGATTGTAATTCTTGAATTAAAAGGAAATTTAACAAATTGTATGGTGTGTGGCCATCTTTACACAGATATGTAACAAACAATTTGTGGCAGTTTCTTTTCTATTATGTTAAGTATGCAACTGAATTCCCTCCACATCAATCATTTTATCTAGTGACCAATACGATATTTAGTAAAATGTGTCCAGACTTTGTCAAAACATAGTGAGGCAGAAGCCAGCTCATGAGAAACAGTGAAGACCACGAGGGTGCGACTAGTTTAGCTGTCCTAACATAGTGCTGAGATATATAAAACAACTGTAGGCTAAGCAATTTGAGGCATTATTACTAGAACGGTACATTTATGGCTCAATTAGTGCACAGCTTGATACTTTTACTACTTGAAATTGAATACATGTACTTTGTGTCTGCTTAAATTTATGCCTAGTCACTCAAGTCTACACAAGATGTTTAACACTCTGTATAAATATTGAATAATGAGGTACACACTGAAAGCTGTACCCTCTATAAAGCATTAGATGCACAAATGATTATCAAGGTAATGATTATCAACAATTACCCTTGTCCATTTCAAATATAAGGGACTTATCCCCACCTCCAGTGCCCAGTAGGAGGTGAAGGTAACTAGTAATTACCCCTACACATGAAAGAATATGGAAGGAGATAATCTCCTAGGAGATCATTTTCATCTTCTCTTTAAAATAATTTTTCTAAATTTTACAATTGAAAAAGTACCCAATGGTTGGTGAAAAAGTATTATCAAATGTATTTTTGCTTGCTGGTAGCTTAAAAGAAAAGTTATTGCAAGGTGTGAAAATATAACCTAGGGGAAAACTCAGGTGAAAAGGTGAAATGCATATGGGACTTGGTGGGTAGTCCCAGAGATTCCAGAAAACCAGAAAAAAAAGAGAAAATACAAGGAGTCAATAATGCAAACTGCAATTAACACCTTATAGGTTAAGGGCTCGATGTTATGTTCATGCTTTTCTGGTTGCTAAGGATTGCAACCACTTTGCATAGGCCCCTGCTTCCACTCGGGTTGCGGTATCCATCCCTGATGGTCGTTCTCCAGGTATTTAGACTCTTCGATGAAGGGAGTAAGCACAGGCAGCCTCTCAACCAGAGGGAGAAAAATACAATTACAACCTTCCAATAAAGTTGTAAACAGAGAATAACTGGTGGGTAGAGCCCCCCCCCCCCCCCATATAAAATACATTAACCACTTCGGGACCACAGTCTTTTCGCCCCTTAAGGACCAGAGCCTTTTTCTCCATTCAGACCACTGCAGCTTTCACGGTTTATTGCTCGGTCATACAACCTACCACCTAAATGAATTTTACCTCCTTTTCTTGTCACTAATACAGCTTTCTTTTGATGCTATTTGATTGCTGCTGCGAGTTTTACTTTTTATTATATTCATCAAAAAAGACATGAATTTTGTCAAAAAAATGACTTTTTTAACTTTCTGTGCTGACATTTTTCAAATAAAGTAAAATTTCCTATACATTTGAGCGCGAAAGTTATTCTGCTACATGTCTTTGATAAAAAAAAAAACATTCAGTGTATATTTATTGGATTGGGTAAAAGTTATAGCGTTTACAAACTATGGTGCCAAAAGTGAATTTTCCCATTTTCAAGCATCTCTGACTTTTCTGCGCACCTGTCATGTTTCATGAGGGGCTAAAATTCCAGGATAGTACAAATACCCCCCAAATGACCCCATTTTGGAAAGAAGACATCCCAAAGTATTCAGTGAGAGGCATGGTGAGTTCATAGAAGATTTTATTTTTTGTCACAAGTTAGCGGAAAATGACAGTTTGTGACAAAAAAAAAAAAAAAAAAAAGTTTCCATTTCTTCTAACTTGCGACAAAAAAAAATGAAATCTGCCACGGACTCACTATGCTCCTCTCTGAATACCTTGAAGTGTCTACTTTCCAGAATGGGGTCATTTGTGGGGTGTGTTTACTGTCCTGGCATTTGGGGGGTGCCTAATTGTAAGCACCCCTGTAAAGCCTAAAGATGCTCATTGGACTTTGGGCCCCTTAGCGCAGTTAGGCCGCAAAAAAGTGCCACACATGTGGTATTGCCGTACTCAGGAAAAGTAGTATAATGTGTTTTGGGGTGTATTTTTACACATACACATGCTGGGTGGGAGAAATATCTCCGTAAATGACAATTTTTTTATTTTTTTTACACACAATTGTCTATTTATAGAGATATTTCTCCCACTCAGCATGGGTATGTGGAAAAATACACCCCAAAACACATTATACTACTTCTCCTGAGTACGGCGATACCACATGTGTGGCACTTTTTTGCACCCTAACTGCGCTAAGGGGCCCAAAGTCCAATGAGTACCTTTAGGATTTCACAGGTCATTTTGAGAAATTTCGTTTCAAGACTACTCCTCACGGTTTAGGGCCCCTAAAATGCCAGGACAGTATAGGAACCCCACAAATTACCCCATTTTAGAAAGAAGACACCCCAAGGTATTCCGTTAGATGTATGGTGAGTTCATAGAAGATTTTTTTTTTTTGTCACAAGTTAGCGGAAATTGATTTTAATTGTTTTTTTTCACAAAGTGTCATTTTCCGCTAACTTGTGACAAAAAATAAAATCTTCTATGAACTCGCCATTCTCCTAACGGAATACCTTGGGGTGTCTTCTTTCTAAAATGGAGTCATTTGTGGGGTTCCTATACTGCCCTGGCATTTTAGGGGCCCTAAACCGTGAGGAGTAGTCTTGAAACCAAATGTGGCAAAATGACCTGTGAAATCCTAAAGGTACTCATTGGACTTTGGGCCCCTTAGCGCACTTAGGGTGCAAAAAAGTGCCACACATGTGGTACCGCCGTACTCAGGAGAAGTAGTATAATGTGTTTTGGGGTGTATTTTTACACATACCCATGCTGGGTGGGAGAAATATCTCTGTAAATGACAATTATTTGATTTTTTTTACACACAATTGTCCATTTACAGAGAGATTTCTCCCACCCAGCATGGGTATGTATAAAAATACACCCCAAAACACATTATACTACTTCTTCTGAGTACGGCGATACCACATGTGTGACACTTTTTTGCAACCTAGGTGCGCTAAGGGGCCTAACGTCCTATTCACAGGTCATTTTGAGGCATTTGGATTCTAGACTACTCCTCACGGTTTAGGGCCCCTAAAATGCCAGGGCAGTATAGGAACCCCACAAGTGACCCCATTTTAGAAAGAAGACACCCCAAGGTATTCTGTTAGGAGTATGGTGAGTTCATAGAAGATTTTTTTTTTGTCACAAGTTAGCGGAAAATGACACTTTGTGAAAAAAAAAACAATACATATCAATTTCCGCTAACTTGTGACAAAAAATAAAATCTTCTATGAACTCATCATACACCTAAAAGAATACCTTGGGGTGTCTTCTTTCTAAAATGGGGTCACTTGTGGGGTTCCTATACTGCCCTGGCATTTTAGGGGCCCTAAACCGTGAGGAGTAGTCTTGAACCCAAATGTCTCAAAATGACCTGTGAAATCCTAAAGGTACTCATTGGACTTTGGGCCCCTTAGCACAGTTAGGCTGCAAAAAAGTGTCACACATGTGGTATCGCCGTACTCAGAAGAAGTAGTATAATGTGTTTTGTGGTGTATTTTTACATATAACCATGCTGGGTGGGAGAAATATCTCTGTAAATGACACATTTTTTTATTTGTTTTACACACAATTGTCCATTTACAGAGAGATTTCTCCCACCCAGCATGGGTATGTGTAAAAATACACCACAAAACACATTATACTACTTCTCCTGAGTATGGCGATACCACATGTGTGACACTTTTTTGCAGCCTAGGTGCGCTAAGGGGCCCAACGTCCTATTCACAGGTCATTTTGAGGCATTTGTTTTCTAGACTACTCCTCACGGTTTAGGGCCCCTAAAATGCCAGGGCAGTATAGGAACCCCACAAGTGACCCCATTTTAGAAAGAAGACACCCCAAGGTATTCCGTTAGGGGTATGGTGAGTTCATAGAAGATTTTATTTTTTCTCACAAGTTAGTGAAAAATGACACTTTGTGAAAAAAACAATAACAATCCAATTTCCGCTAACTTTTGACAAAAAATAAAATATTCTATGAACTCATCATACACCTAACAGAATACCTTGGGGTGTCTTCTTTCTAAAATGGGGTCACTTGTGGGGTTCCTATACTGCCCTGGCATTTTACGGGCCCAAAACTGTGAGTAGTCTGGAAACCAAATTTCTCAAAATGACTGTTCAGGGGTATAAGCATCTGCAAATTTTGATGACAGGTGGTCTATGAGGGGGCAAATTTTGTGGAATCGGTCATAAGCAGGGTGGCCTCTTAGATGACAGGATGTATTGGGCCTGATCTGATGGATAGGAGTGCTAGGGGGGTGACAGGAGGTGATTGATGGGTGTCTCAGGGGGCGGTTAGAGGGGAAAATAGATGCAATCAATGCACTGGGGAGGTGATCGGAAGGGGGTCTGAGGGGGATCTGAGGGTTTGGCCGAGTGATCAGGAGCCCACACGGGGCAAATTAGGGCCTGATCTGATGGGTAGGTGTGCTAGGGGGTGACAGGAGGTGATTGATGGGTGTCTCAAGGTGTGATTAGAGGGGGGAAATAGATGCAAGCAATGCACTGGCGAGGTGATCAGGGCTGGGGTCTGAGGGCGTTCTGAGGTGTGGGCGGGTGATTGGGTGCCCGCAAGGGGCAGATTAGGGTCTAATCTGATGGGTAACAGTGACAGGTGGTGATGGGGGTGATTGATGGGTAATTAGTGGGTGTTTAGAGGAGAGAATAGATGTAAACAATGGATTTGGGAGGTGATCTGATGTCGGATCTGCGGGCGATCTATTGGTGTGGGTGGGTGATCAGATTGCCCGCAAGGGGCAGGTTAGGGGCTGATTGATGGGTGGCAGTGACAGGGGGTGATTGATGGGTGGCAGTGACAGGGGGTGATTGATGGGTGATTGACAGGTAATCAGTGGGTTATTACAGGGGAGAACAGATGTAAATATTGCACGGGCGAATTGATAAGGGGGGGGGGGTCTGAGGGCAATCTGAGCGTGTGGGCAGGTGATTGGGTGCCCGCAAGGGGCAGATTAGGGTCTAATCTGATGGGTAACAGTGACAGGTGGTGATAGGGGGTGATTGATGGGTAATTAGTGGGTGTTTAGAGGAGAGAATAGATGTAAACAATGGATTTGGGAGGTGATCTGATGTCGGATCTGCGGGCGATCTATTGGTGTGGGTGGGTGATCAGATTGCCCGCAAGGGGCAGGTTAGGGGCTGATTGATGGGTGGCAGTGACAGGGGGTGATTGATGGGTGGCAGTGACAGGGGGTGATTGATGGGTGATTGACAGGTAATCAGTGGGTTATTACAGGGGAGAACAGATGTAAATATTGCACGGGCGAATTGATAAGGGGGGGGGGTCTGAGGGCAATCTGAGCGTGTGGGCAGGTGATTGGGTGCCCGCAAGGGGCAGATTAGGGTCTAATCTGATGGGTAACAGTGACAGGTGGTGATGGGGGTTATTGATGGGTAATTAGTGGGTGTTTAGAGGAGAGAATAGATGTAAACAATGGATTTGGGAGGTGATCTGATGTCGGATCTGCGGGCGATCTATTGGTGTGGGGGGGTGATCAGATTGCCCGCAAGGGGCAGATCAGGGGCTGATTGATGGGTGGCAGTGACAGGGGGTGATTGACGGGTGATTGACAGGTGATTGACAGGTGATTGACAGGTGATTGACAGGTGATCAGGGGGGATAGATGCATACAGTACACGGGGGGGGGGGGTCTGGGGGGGGGTCTGGGGAGAATCTGAGGGGTGGGGGGGTGATCAGGAGGGAGTAGGGGGCAGATTAGGGACTTAAAAAAAAAATAGCGTTGACAGATAGTGACAGGGAGTGATTGATGGGTGATTAGGGGGGTGACTGGGTGCAAACAGTGGTCTGGGGGGTGGGCAGGGGGGGGTCTGAGGGGTGCTGTGGGCGATCAGGGGGCAGGGGGGGGGAAATCAGTGTGCTTGGGTGCAGACTAGGGTGGCTGCAGCCTGCCCTGGTGGTCCCTCGGACACTGGGACCACCAGGGCAGGAGGCAGCCAGTATAATAGGCTTTGTATACATTACAAAGCCTATTATACACTGTTGCAGCGGCGATCCGGATGCCAGTAACCCGCCGGCGCTTCCGAACGGCCGGCGGGTTACGGCGAACGGGGGGCGGAGCCAGTCCCCGGCGGCTGATCGCGTCACGAATGACGCGATCGCCGCATAGCCACTCCCGCAGCCGCCCCCGCCGATGGGCGTATTGCGGTCGTTTGGGACCGGTCTTTGCCGCCGCCCATCGGCTGGGGGCGGTCGTTAAGTGGTTAAAACACTAAAAAGGAGAGGATGAAGTTGGCCTACCTCTCCTGATAAATGAGCTTGCCGTAAAAGACAAGCGATTTGCAGGTTGATCCTTCCTCTTTTGTTCCGATCACTCTAGGCTGAGTGCTAGGATAAGAGATGTAGCTTAAGCTTGTCACATAAATATAAGTATGTAATATTTGTACTCACATACATAAAAGTGTCACTCTTTAAATCTGTCTGGCATAAATATGTTTAAGAAAACAGAAAAAACAACAGTACCTACGACATTAACTAGTTGATAGTTAACTGGGGCATTACATTGTTAGCATAGCCTTGTTAGAATTCTTTCTGCAGAAAAAAAACCTAAACAGGATTAGACAACAGTTCAACAAACAATTCTAGATTGTAGACTTTTCCTGTTGAAGTACGGTAAACTTAGAAACCAGGGAATTCAGGTTATTACAAACACTTATTGTTACAAGCTCTCTTGAAGTGTGTTTTCTCTGTCATCAGAATCAGAATCAGAATCAGAATCAGAATCAGAATTTATTTCGCCAAGTACAACGGTGAATTGTACCCGGAATTGGTTTTGGCGCATACAGGGTCGTTGGTGAAAACAGAAAAATAGCATGGTACATACGTGGACGTGGGACAAGCATACATAGGGCAACATTACAGTGCGTACATTTAAGCAGAGCGTCGTATACAATTAAGCATAGGTACATACGTATAAACAAAAGCAAAATCAAAGCAAAAACAGAGCATTACAGCATACACGTACAGTAACATAATACAAACAGAGCATTACAGCATACACGTACAATTTACGTAATACACACATAGCATAGCAAGACATACACTGATAGCGGGACAGAAAAAGAGTGGGACTGGAGGAGCAGCCTGAGAGCTGATATGAGCGCTGCCATTTTCGGCACTGGACGCTACACAGCGACGCGCTCCCAACTAGACAGGTGCTCCGATTGTCCGCGGAAAGTAGAGAGGATGCTGGGGGGGGGGGGGGGGGATCGTGATGGAGGCGGCCAGCAGGGATCACTTGAGCCAGGTTACTCCAGGAGAATCGCTCCTAATTTCAGGGTCCGCATGGCTGGGTGATGAGGGTTCAGACCCAGTGGGGCCCTGTGGTGCCAGGGGGCAGCAGTGGTGGACGTGGGGCCTGGGGCCACCCAGCAGTGGTGGACATGAGACTGTGGTGCCAGGGGGCACCTTTGCTGGGCAGCAGTGGTGGGCATGGGGCCACCCAGCAGTGGTGGACATGAGGCCGGGGGGCACCTCGGCTAGGCCCCATTGGTGGACATCAGGCCGGGAAGGGGGCACCCTGGCTAGGCAGCAGAGGTGGACAGGCCAGGGGCAGCATACCTTCTCTGTGGCTGCGAGGAGCAGCCACAGGCCCTCCATCAGCACGGTGGCAGCCTGGTCGTGGTCCTGGTGACTGGGGAGCCGCTGCAGACAGGCCTCCTCCGCACGTGGCGGGTGACCCATGTGTCCTTGCTGGTCCCTGGGCGACCCGTGGTGGAGGGTGACCGGCAACCCCAGCAGTCCTGTGATGGGGAGGTCACTGGGGGAGGTCTCCGGCGGCGGCCCTGGTCGGCAAGTGGTGGCGGCGGGAGCACGTGTTGGCGGCGGGGGCATAATGCGGCTTCTTCCCAGGCGGCAGCCCCCGACAGTCCTGAGCGACCGAGGGCATTGTGGAGCCGCCGCTGCCCCTCTCCGTTTGGTCCCCGGCAGGAGAGCAAACCATGTGCTGCATGGATGCGGCGCTGCGTGCGGTGTCCCGGCTTCCCTGGCTCCAGAGCGGTGTTCCGGCTCCCCTGGCGGATTCCCCAGGTCAGACGATCCCCACCCCGCAGCGGAGCAGAGCACGCGACCTCCCGATCCTCCAGCAGCCCGCGGGGCACATCCGAGCCCCCTGCATCATCCACAGGTGAATGGAGGTGGACGGGAGGTCGCCAGCGGGGGAGTTAGGGGGAAAAAACAAAAAAAGACCAGAGCCCTGTGGCCGTGGCGTCCTCACCCGGCGCCATCTTAGGATCACATAGAATTCATTATTATTGTTTATCATTCTTTGTTCTGCTCATATTCTTTTAATTGTTGTGAAAATCTTGCATAAGTTTATGTTGGAAATAAATAATGATAGAGCAGACTTTAAAAGTCAAGTTTCAATAAATATTTTATGCCTGATTTGTATTCCACCTGCTACACAGTCATTATGTTTACTATATGTCCAATTTAAATCCGTCCTTTTAAATAAAAACACGCAATCTATTTTCAGATGAAACACAAATCACATCAACGTAACCCCAAAGACATCAATTCGGTATTGTGCAGAAAAAGATTTATTACATGCTTATGCTAGGAAAGGAGACAAATCCAATAAAAGAGCAGAAAACAGGATTGTACACTAACAAACCATGTGACTGCCAGATTTTATTTCTAATGCACTAGTTTATGGCCTATGATAATAGAATGGTTTCACAAAAATAAAGCTGAACTGAAAAACATTTGCAATCAACTGGAGAACTATGAAAAGTACAGGTCAGACTAGCTCTGATCAGTAATTGCCTAATATAATGCCTGATGATTCAAGATGTTTACAGCTGTGATAAGACTTTGAGGCCCACTTGACTCACCTTGGCTCACCTTGCTGGGGGGAAATTAATCCACAAGCTGATCACTGTTTTTTCTATCAAGTGTTTGCCCAGGACAACTCCTGCCTTTCTAACCTAATGTGTGTAAATTTGCAGTCTGGTCACAACTGAATGTCCAACTAGCATCTTACATTGTAGGTAGCTTTAGGCTGGCATACAGATTATTAATTGTCTTTTCAGCCCATTTTTGCTATTTATAGAATATAAGAATGCTGATACTGAGTTAAATAAAGATGCTTTATAACATGAATTTGCCAGCATTAATGCATGAGAAAGGTGAGGAGGGATGGCAGAGCAAAAAGATGTAGATATATTTATGTAGGTAGGGAAGATCTTTATCATGTTGCTTTTTACATCTGTTTTCCTCTTTAGCCAATCTTGATACTAATGAAGGAAGGGGTGGGGGGTTATATTTATAGGTACAGCCAGGCTTGGATTTACATCACAGAAGCTTATAGGTACAGATGTTCGGGCACCCTAGACTTCACCCTCCATGAACCAACACCCCCCGCCAAACTGCACCGCAAGTGTGCTGGCTGGCCCAGCTGTCACTTCTCCCTTAGTTCCCTTGCCCGACATAGGTAGCTACAGGTGCCCTTTAGTATTAGGTAGCCAGAAGTACCCTCAATCTTAAGTAGCTTGAGGTGCCTCCAAGTATTTGGTAGCTAGAGATATCCCTGGCTTAAAAGAGATCTCGCCAGAGGAATGCAGATAGCCAAGTGAGTATTCTGTTATTTACGCTCTGCTCGGGATGCTGTAAAGGGAAGGGAGAAGGGAGGCACTCGGGGAGGGGAATGAGCCACCTTTCTATCATTAGGCGCCTGTAGGCATGAGCCTACAGTGCCTTATGGAAAGGGTACAGCACAGTATACCAGAGACAAAAGGAAGAAAAAATATGTGCAAATCATAAGGGAGCAGTTTAGTTCACTTTAGGTGAAATAGCATTTGTAAAATGAGCAAATGGTATTTATTGGAAAATTGCATTGATTACAGGGACTGCACTCATTTTTGTATATCCACGGAGCCTGCAAAACTGTAGCCTAACGATTTCTTATAGCGTAAAAGAAAAGTGACATTAGAAAGTTATTTTTTTTATACTGTATAGGCATGTAGTGGAGCATATAAAAAATTAATTGTCCTGTCAAACTCTTCTCCCCATACTCAAAATCCACACTGCAGAGTAAAGGAAAACATTACACAGTATGAAGATGGATTTGAAGTGACTGAACCATGCGATTACCAAGTGACAAACCAAGCCAAACAACTGCTTCTCCTCCGCCATCCCCTACCCTGTGTGTGTGTCTCAATGAGGTTATGCTTCCTAGTTACATATAATTCTTTTTTACTTTCTAATAGACTTTTGTAGCACTACAGCAAAGAAACAATGTCAAAATTGTGTTTCTTTTAGTAATGTAGCATTGAAAGAGGCTTACATTTTCTATGTTATTCCTTTTATTATTGCTTGCACAAAACAATTTTCACTGTACATGAAAAGAGATACCATCTGAGACACCATCTGTGTATGTAACAGCTTGGTAGCTTCACCGTCACACTGAAGTAAACCTACCAGATCAATATAAACTGAAAGCAACTGGTGGCACCCACACTATTGTTTACCCAGCCAACCGACATTAATGGCCTCAGAAAGTGAGTGTGGACTTGTAAAACATGCTCTCTGCTTATCTTTTTTTTTTTTTTTTTTTTGGGGGGGGGGGGGGGTGTCATGTTTACTGAACATTTGTTTAGGGAATTCTTCAGAGGTAGACCACCACTTGTCTTCTTTAAAACTATTTTTATTTTGCTTTTATTTCTTTTCAGCACCTTCAATTGCTTTATGTATCTTGAACCTCTGGGAGATTTTTGTTTTTTTATGTTTACTCATGTGTACTCAAAGAATATTTTCAAATATTCTCTCTCTTTTTTTTTTTTTTTTTTTAGCATGATGACTAAAAGACTTTTGAGTAGTGTTGAGCTGACGAGTAGTGAGCTATTAGAATCCGTAATTAAAATGAGGCTTGAGTGCCTCAGGTGTGCAGCTGGGAGAGAAGGGGTTACTTACCCATAAGTCCGCAGTCCTCTATGCATTCCAAATGTCTTGCACGCGTCCTATTGGATGTGTTCAGGGCCGGATTTACAGCTCAGGAGCCTTTAGGCACAGAAGTTCTGGCGCCCTAAGCCCCACCCATCAGCACAGACCACACCCCCAAGTCACACCCTCTTTTTATGCAAAGTAACTTAGATATTAATAAAGACAAATAGAGAATACAAATAGCTGCGGCCGCACGCAGATCTGACTCCATGGGGGAGTATCCAGGGCTAGCAAACGCCTTGCCGGTGCAGAAGAGCAGTTGACAGACAGTAATTTCACCACCAATCAGCTGCCCGTCTGGAAGAGACCTTATTGGAGGAGAGTTGATTCTTGTGGTGGGCTGATAGTGTTCTGTTGATCCTATTGGCAGGGTGGCAGTGTTTAGTTGATTCTTGTGGCAGACTGGTAGTAATTGATCAATCCTAGGGCCTGATTCACAAAGCGGTGCAAACACTTTGCACGCCTGTGAAAATCTCTTTATCACGCCTAAACTTAGTTTAGGCGTGATCTGAAGGAATTCGCGCGAACTCCCATGCTTCGCGCGAAGTGCCCATTAAGCCCTATGGGACTTTGCGCGCGCATACGCACGGGAACTTCGCGCGAGTTAGAGCACAAAGCGGTGATAACTTTGCTGGTGCAAAGGTTATCACGCCTAAAGTCTTTTAGGCGTGATAACTGAGTTATCACCGCTTTGTGAATCAGGCCCCTAGTGTCAGGCTGGTAGTGATTGGTAGATTCTAGTGTCAGACGGGTAGTGATCAGTCAGTCCTAGTGCCAGGCTGGGTTGATCGAATTTAGTGGCAGACAGGGAGTGATTGGTCATTCTTAGGGCCAGGCTGGTAGTGATTTGTCTATTCTAGTGACTGGCAGACAGTAACTGGTTAATTCTAGTGGCAGCCAGTACAGAGGGTTGCACATTGTTTCCCTCCCACCAGCCAGTGGGAAGCTGCTCTGTCGTGCCTCCTCCCCACTCCATAGAATCAGCCCACTGTTCGGGTATACCCAAGTGATGTTCCACTAAGGATTGAGCTCCATAAGGTGACACATATTATAATTGGAGCCTCATCAGTTCTCATAGTGAACCTTAACTTAATCAGGGGAAACCGTCTAAAATTAGTGGTACTTACTAGGGGCTTCCTCCAGCTCCAAGCTCCCAGGACGTCCCTCGCCACAGCTCTCCCCGCAGCCGTTTACCGCAGGTCCGTGGCGATGACGTCAGAGCGACCTTCAGGTCGCTCTGTACTGCGCCTGCGAGAGCGGCACTGTCAATCATCGCCACGTGGGCCGGAGCCTACTGCGCCTGTGCAGTCCGGACCGGGACGGAGCTGCGGTGAACGGCTGCGGGGAGAGCTGCTGCGAGGGACATGCTGGGAGCTTGGGGCTGGAGGAAACCCCGGTAAGTACCACTTATTTTAGACGTTTTAACAAAAAAGACTTTAACTTACCTGGGGCTTCTAACAGACCCTTGCAGCTGCCCTGTCACAAAGCGATCCTTTGCTCCCCAGCAGCAACCGTCTGTCATTTGGATGCGCGACCCTGATCCATGCGCCTCATAATCACGCTCCTGTGAACAAGAGTGCTCTTTCAGATGTGCAGTACGAAAAAAATCTGTACTGCGCATGCACAGAACGCTCCCAGCGTCCGGAGTGCAATCGAGGACGCGTGGAACCACACTGCATGCGGAAGGGCCCATCGGCCGGCCAGAAGAGGGTTACTGCGGAAGATTGGAGGAAGACTTAGTGACAGCGCGGGCACAGGGTGAGTGCAGGTAGCTGGTAGAAGCAACAGGTAAGTTAAAGTGCTTTTTTACCTACCGTTAAGGCTCCCTCCTCACTGATCTCCCTAGCCCCACTCCTCTAGCTGAAAGACCCCCCCCCAACAGTGTCCACTGCTGAAGCAATCCAATGCTTCCCTTTACTCTTTCAAGTGGCCCCCCTCCCCATCTGACACCTAGGACCTGGCTTCCAGCCGTGTTTCCATAGGACACCTCAGCACTGACCAGCAGTCCCCTGACCTGATCAGAGCAGCAATGACATCAGGTCACGTACAGCTGGACAGAGCTGGCTGTCACCTTACGGAAACAATTATGGGAAGCATTGCAGGACTGGCTGAGCAGGGGACCCCCACCCCTCCTCCATTGTTGTCTCTGCTAGGAAAAGGAGGGGGGAGGATCAAAGGTCCCAAGCCTCTGCCTAATAATCAGTCACTTACTTGTCGCTGCAGCTGGCTGCAAAGCTCCTCTGTGTGACTGCAAGACAAGTAGCTGGCTGTGCGGGGCATGTTCACCAGCGTCATCTTCAAAAGACCCGGGAACAGGCTGAACCAGTAGACACATGGGAGGGGGGAGCAAAGCACACACGCTGTGCAGCTAACCTGAGAACAGTTGTCATAGGCAGCATTCCATACCGCCCCTCTTCACCTGTCACTATACTGAGTACTCTCTGCACCATGTGAAGGGAGGGGCGGGAACAGAGGGTTTTTTTGTATTTAGCCTAGCTCCGCTCTCCTACCTCCCCCCATTTCGCAGCCTTTGTGGTAGCTCCTCTATTAGTTCCCCGCGGCCAGAATTAGTAAAATAAACAAAGCCAGGACAGTGCACACTGCCTCCCGATACCTATTGCTACTGTATCCTGCACACAACCAGTAGCGTCCTGATTCACCTGCGTGCATCTATACAGCGGCAGCCAGGGACACTGTGCTGCTGTCAGTTGCAGGGGACAGGACATGCAGCATTGCGCTGCGGGCGGGATGAGGCAGGGCGGTCCGGGTTAATTATCTTGCTCTGACTTTTTTTTTTTTTTACTTTGATCAATCATGGGAGCCAATCAGGGCCGCCTCTGCCCCTTAAAGGCGCCTGTAGGCACGTGCCTACAGTGCCTTATGGTAAATCCGGCCCTGGATGTGTTGCAAGACTCACTACGCACACTTCATCCTTCAAGCCGGAAGGAGGATGTACACGTAGTGAATGCTGCAACGCGTCCAATAGGACACGTGCAAGACGTTTGGAAAGCATACAAGACAGCGGACTTATGGGTAAGTAACCCCCTCTCTCCCGGCCACACACCTGAGGCAATCAAGCCTCATTTTAATCATGGATTCGAATACCTCAACACTAGCTTAACACTACTTTTGAGCCTAACTGAGTGGGGGGCCTCCCCCACATGTGCTACAGGTGGTTCTTTTGTTAAGCAAGTGGGGTTGTGAGTGCCCTTCTGATCTTTCTATATTTCTGTGCATGCCTGTACATTAACATATTACACTTTATTTGGCATGCTTTCATTTCTCTGGAAGGTTCTTAGAATTGCCAGATTGTCTCTATATTTGATGGTAAAGTACATATTCAAAGGCTACCCATAATGAAAACTGTATAAGGGCTCAGCCACACTATAGAGTGCTTTTTAAAAATTGCTCCTATTCACTTTCATTAAATGATACCCGAAGTGACATGTGACATGATGAGATAGACATGTGTATGTACAGTGCCTAGCACACAAATAACTATGCTTTGTTCCTTTTTTTCTTTCTCTGTCTGAAATAGTTAAATATCAGGTATGTAAGTGGTAAAGGAAACAGTAACTGACACATAGATCAGAAACTAGAGCTGTGCCTGTACTAAAAATGATTAATCCGCTGATCTGTATAGTGAAATCAGGAAGAGAGAGAAGTCAGTGGTTCTGCCAAGTCACACACAACTAGTCACATCAATTTAAGAGAAGTAAACAATACAAGCACTAAGCTTAAAACATTCTCAAAAGCCCAGTCATATTAAATAATGCAAACAAGTGCAGCATCAATCATGTACAGATCAGTGGACAGAGTTAAAAGTTGTGGGCAGATGTGACAAACCGTCTATGATGAACACATACCTTGACAGCTGTTTTCTGCTGCTGTGCTTTTCAAAAGGCCTACAAGCATAAGGATTCATATTGTTCTCCTTCTGTATAATGGCGTGATGACACCAAGAGTCGTCAATGACCTTCCATGGATCCAGAAACACCTAGCCATTGCCCAGTGCCTGTCTTCCACTGAGGTTTGTAAATTGTCACAGTTGTCAGAGTCAATGCATTTCATGGGGCATCTTCACCACTTTTTAGAGGAATAACAGTGTAATAACAATCATTTTCAGGTAGATAATGAAACAATATGATAAAACACAATTGGTTGAGAGATCACAAATAACAGACCTATATAGACCAGAGCTCTCCAACCCTGTCCTCAAGGCCCACTAACAGTACATGTTTGCAGGAAACCACACACAATCACAGGTGAGCTAATCAGTGTCTCAGTAGAGCTGATTAACTACCTCTGTGGATTTCCACAAAACATGTACCGTTGGTGGGCCTTAAAGACAGGGTTGGGGAGCTCTGATATAGACTATATAGGAATCTAGCAGTAAAAAATTGTAAATGCAGCCAACCAATATATTCCATTAAAAAAGATGTATCTGTAAAATCTGTAGTAAAAAAAAAAGTAAAAGGGATTAAAGAAAATATATAAGCTGCTCTGCAGCTTGCACCATACACTGTTGGGCCAGGCTTAGAATATCAGTACTCGGTGAGTTGAAGCAGGTAATTTAGACACAGATCGTGCCTAATAATTTGGGCACCTCTGCAAGCCTCTGTAAGAATTGTGGCAATGGTGCCAGGCTAGTAATTAGGGCAAAGTCCATGGGAGAAAAAGAAAGTCTGGCACTATAGTTTATTAAAGCAGATTAAGATGCAAAAACTTGTACAAAACGTTGCTGTGCAAAAAGGCAAATGTGCAATACAAACTGACATGCATGAGAGAATCATTTCTCAAATAGATCCAAATGCTGTACCTGGGTGGTGGGAGGTGGCAGCTGTGGGCGCCACTGGTGCACGGCCTTACGACCGTTTCGCTAGGCTAAACGCCAAGCTTCTTCTGAGGTGGGGTGTGCACATTGTGGCTAGAACGGCGGCGAGGTTAAATGCAAACTAGAGGTTGCACTTCCGGATCGCCGCAGGGGGGAACACCCCTCCCAAATGATTGGCCCAGGATGTCTGACACCGTAATGGGGGTTGAAGAGCGCGTGGCCAGCCAAAGCAGTCATCTGAGCGCATCATTGATGACGCTGTGATCAGATGATTCTCGGCCGAGCGCCCGCCCCCAAAATCTACGTAATAGGTTCTGTTATAAGGTTGCCATAGCAACCCAGAGGTGCTCCGTGCAGCGAAAAAAATATACACGCACGGAGCAGTGAGAACCTCTTAAACATGGAGGTATTCTCACACGAATTGGCAGGTTCACCTAGAGGTAACGTATTAATGGTACAGGGGCATTAGCATGGATCAAAAAAGGAAGGAAGAGGAAAGGGGCGGAAGGGAGGTGTTAGTGTGATCCAAGTGAGAAAAAGGTGAGAGTGAGAAAAGTGGGTTGGAGAGAAAAAGGTGAGGAGGGAAAGGGGGTGAATAAGAATGGGTACACCAACCAAGATGTGCAAAAAGAGAATAGCGGATAAACTCTAAAAGGGGAAACCATCACCACCAAAGAGAGGGGGAAATAAAAGAAGATGTTTAACTGGTTCTCCCTATGGCGGGGATAAAACCGTCTTAAAAAAGACGTACGGCAGGTACTTATGTAATAACTTTATTAGAAAATGTACATAAAATGACTTGTAAGGAAAAAATCCTGCCAAGGTGGGAACCAGAAAACGAGAGGGGCAACAGCCAGTAACCAAGAGAGAAAAAAAAGAAGAACCAGGAGTCGCTAAGGATCCAAGAAACAAGCAAGATCAATATAGTCGTTAAGACCCAAAGCGCCCATCGCGTTTGTGCGTAAGATCCAATGTGCTTCCTGTCTTAGTAAGAGTTTCCTCCTATCGCCCACTCGCCGGGAGGCGTTACAGATATCAATACACGCAAATGAAAACAGGTTAGGGTCACTATGATGAACTGTAGACATGTGTTCGACTATCCGTGGGCAACCTTTGCCCTTGGGCAGCAGACACACATGTTCAAGAATTCGTTCTTTGATCATTCTTGTCGTCTTGCCAATATAGAACCTTTGGCAAGGACACCAAAGCGCATACACGACATATTTGGTCCTACAAGTGGCAAAAAAAGTCGTGTTGCGTGATATGGAGCCAAGTTGAAAGAGCCTACCCGTTTTCATTAGGTGACAGGCTTTACAGAAGCCACATCGGTGATTACCTGTGGAGGCAAACTCACTCAGCCAGGTGCGTTGTGGACTTTCACGGAAATCACTGTGTACCAAGGAATCCCCAATAGTGGGTGCTCTTTTAAAGGACACTAATGGTTGAGCTGGTAGGCTACTTTTAAGGACTGGATCATCGAGTAATAGTGACCAATTTTTGCTGAAGGCCCATTTAATTTGTTTGGCCATAGGTGAATAATCAAAAGTAAAGACACCCGACCCTTTAGTGGGTTTCTTGTGTTCCCTTCTCTTGACCAATGCTGACCTATCCTTTGTCATAGCTTTTCTGATAGCCTGGTCGAGAATGCCCTCACTGTATCCCCGGGCCAGGAGTCTTTGTTTGAGGTCCTCAGCCTGTGACAGAAAATCTCCTAGATTGGTATTATTTCTGCGTAAACGCAGAAATTGACCAAAAGGGAGAGATTCTGTGACATGTTTGGGGTGGTAGCTGTTAGAATGCAATATGGTATTAGAGGCTGTGGGTTTACAATATCCTCTAGTGAGGATTGATTCTTGTGAGACAACCAACTCAAGGTCCAGAAAGTGAATACTCTCTGTTGACCATTCCATCATAAAGTGCGTTGTTGTTCAAATATTTCAAGAAACAATTGAGGAGTGGCAGACCACCTGACCAAAACGTCAGGACATCGTCCACATATCTGGACCACATCCTCAGGGCTGAGCGATAGGGATTATTGGGTGAGTTCTTCCCAAGCCCCTAAAAAAAGGTTGGCGTAAGTACAAGCGACCGGGGTCCCCATTGTGGTGCCCGAAACCTGCTGGTACCATGCGTCCCCAAAAAGAAAAGCATTATGCGTGAGAACGAACTCCAGGCATTCACACACAAAGTCGTTATAAGAAACATCCTTTTTGTTTCTGTTAAGGTACATTTTCACAGCGCTTATACCATCAATATGTGGAATCCTGCTGTAGAGGCTAGTGACATCTATGATCACCAACAGGTCTCCTCTACACCACAATGAGGACCCTAGGCCCTCTAGAGCATCTATAGTGTCACCAAGATGGGAGGGGATATGGGACAGTAGGGGCCGAAGGATGTGGTCCAGATATCTGGAGAGTCTTTCCGTGACCGACCCCAAGCCTGACACAATGGGCCGGCCTAGAGGGTCGGTCACGGATTTGTGAATCTTCGGTAGACAATACCACACAGGTTTCACTGGAAAAGAAGGCAAGAGGTTTTTCGCCAAAGCAGGTGTAAGAAAGCCATTTTCTACCCCTCTTCTGAGGAGAGACCTCAGGGCCGACTGGTAGCTCACCGTGGGGTCTCCTCTAAGGAGTTTGTAGGTAGTAATATCTGATAGCTGTCTTAAAGCCTCAGCTTTGTATTTTGCAGTGGAAAGTAGAACGACTGAACCGCCCTTATCTGCTTTACGTATTGTCAAGTCTGGGCGGTTTTTAAGCCAAGTTAGGGCTCTGCTCTCAACTGATGTTAGGTTAGGGGGCTCAGTAGGATAGACTAAGGCCTTAATCTCGCTATCCACTTGTTTTTCAAAAAGATCAATACAGGAGCCCGCTGTAGTAGGAAAGGGCATAGTAGATCTACATGGTTTGAACCTAACAAGATCCTGCGGTGGTTCTTCAACCAGAGCTGAATCTGCTAAAAGTTCAGTTAAAGCGGAAATCTCCCCAAGTTCTTTGTCATTCCAGGACCCAGTCGGACTAAAGCCCAATTGGCCTACGAATGTTTGCTCAGTAGTTTGGGGACCAGTTAGAAATGCAGTCTTCTCTTTCTTCATTTTCCCAAAATGATGTTGTATGTTCAACTTCTTGATATACAGATCTACTTTAAATTGTGAGTAATTAAACTGTTGGGTTAAAGAAAAGTTCAGTCCCTTGTTGAGAAGGCTTTCTACTCCCTCCGGTAACTCCACTGTGGTTAGATTCACCAAGCTAGTTTTGATATTTGAAGGCATCTTAATCAATTAATTATCTTCTTCTTTTTGCCTTTCCCACGTGGTTTGTCCTCCCAGGTAACACTTCTGTCTTTTCCCTCTCCCCCGCCTGATGCGCCGCCTAAAGGGGCGTCAGCTGGGTTGGAGGTTGGTTTTTTGGGATTTCTTTTAGGGTGGGGTTTCGGGGTATCTTCCCCACTAGATTATTATTTACCCCCTTTCCCTCCTCACCTTTTTCTCTCCAACCCACTTTTCTCACTCTCACCTTTTTCTCACTTAGGTCACACTAACACCTCTCTTCCGCCCCTTTCCTCTTCCTTCCTTTTTTGGTCCATGCTAATGCCCCTGTACCATTAATACGTTACCTCTAGGCGAACCTGCCAATTCGTGTGAGAATACCTCCACGTTTAAGAAGTTCTTACTGCTCCGTGCGTGTATATTCTTTTCGCTGCACTGAGCTTCTCTAGGTTGCTATGGCAACCTTATAACAGAACCTATTACGTAGATTTTGGGGGCGGGCCCTTGGCCGGGAATCATCTGTTCACAGCGTCATCAATGACGCGCTCAGATGACTGCTTTGGCTGGCCACATGCTCTTCCACCCCCATTACGGTGTCAGACATCCTGGGCCAATCATTTGGGAGGGGCGTTCCCCCCTGCGGCGATCTGGAAGTGCAACCTCTAGTTTGCATTTAACCTCGCCGCCGTTCTAGCCACGATGTGCACACCCCACCTCAGAAGAAGCTTGGCGTTTAGCCTAGCGAAACGGTCGTAAGGCCGTGCACCAGCGGCGCCCACAGCTGCTACCTCCCACCACCCAGGTACAGCATTTGGATCTATTTGAGAAATGATTCTCTCATGCATGTCAGTTTGTATTGCACATTTGCCTTTTTGCACAGCAACGTTTTGTACAAGTTTTTGCATCTTAATCTGCTGTAATAAACTATAGTGCCAGACTTTCTTTTTCTTTCATGGACTTTGTTGCAATGTTTGCTTTAGTCTTGAGCACATAGTTCTTTAACCTGGATGGTGAAGCTCAGAGTATTTTTTAACCCAGTGAACCCCGAGTGCCTGCCTGTTCTCCCTACACTAGTAATTAGGGCACAGGATCAATAAGCAGCTATGGCAGACATTAGCGGCAACAGCATTTGGGTTCCGGGTAAATCATGGTTATGCAAGGTGCTGGAGTTCTGCCAGTGGTGTAGCAATAGGGGGTGCAGAGGTTGCGATCGCATCAGGGCCCTTGGGCCAGAGGGGCCCTAAAAGGCCCATCCTCAACCACAGTATTTTCTCTTTATTGGTCCTTTGCTGGTAATGATCACGTCTATAGATGCTTTGAATAGTAGTAATCATTAACACCATGTTATCCATCCCTTTCTTACACCTCTGACACTGTTGTAGTCCTTGGCAGGTTTTGGTGCGCCATATCAATTGTTATGTATAGAGTGCTTGGGGGGGCCTAATGTAAAACTTGCACTGGGGCCCACAGCTTCCTAGCTACGCTACTGAGTTCTGCTATACTATAGTGGAACTCCTTTTTTCAAAATTATCGGTGACAGTGGCATGATTTAGTGGTGGGGAGACTAGACACCGGCAAAGGTTAGTGTTAGGTGTAGGTGGGTGTAGGTAAGGGGAGTGGTGCTAAGAAAAGTGTGTGTGGGGGGGAGGGTGGGGGTAGATGTAGGTGTGGGAGGGGTAATGTGAGAGTTAAGGTAGGGTATGTGATAGTAAAATATCAGTAAAGTTACCAATATTCTATTAAAGTTAAAGGACACAGATGTGTATTGGTAAAGTTACTGATATTCTACTTTCCAGTAAGTCTGTGCTCATTTTAACTTGCTGGCTTGCTGCATGTCATGGGAGGGCAAAGTATGAATAGTAAAGAACACAGAGGGAAGAGGATCAGGAAGCAAAATATTGGAGAGGTAACCAGGAGCTAGGTGCATGATATGGGTGGAATGGTGGTGGGCAAGTCTTCTGTGGTATCTTCACACACCCCTATTAATGGAGTGATTAGGTGGTGGGTTGAGCAGTGGAATGTATAATGCAAGGGAGGCTTGTATGTGTGGGGGTATCAGTGGTTGTACAATATAAATTTGACCTAGATACGTGGGGGCAAAAAGAGTTATGTACAATGAGGATCCTGGAGTGGGGGGGAAAAGGAGGAGATCAGAAGATATGGAGGTGTATTGTGAGTGGGATGCAGGAGGAATTACAACTGTATGTACAATGTGAGGGTTATTTTATGGAAAGGTTTGATATTAACATCTATCATTTAATTTAGAGAATTAGATTCTCAACAAGTTTATTGTAGGGTGGGACTAATTTAGGGTTGACCTTACAGGGAAGGGGTCTCACATCAAGGTCAGGATAGGAGTTTTGTAAGATCTGTAGACTAGATGACACAAATACCATTTATATTCAAGATATTGTGTCTGACCTACAAATCTGTCCACAAAACCTGTCCAACCTACATTTCCGATCTTACTCAGAGGTACACACCTAGCCGCTCACTCCGCTCTTCCAATGAACTTCGCCTAACCGCCCCCCGCATCACCCAGTCCCATGCACGCCTCCAGGACTTCTCAAGAGCTGCTCCAACACTATGGAACTCCCTACCTCCACCCATTAGGGCAGCCCCCTCCTTCAACATCTTCAAGAAAGCCCTCAAAACTCACCTTTTCACTCTGGCCTACTACCCCTCACAAGTGCTCTAAACCCACAGCTGAACTCTGGTCCCCTACCATTCGTGTCCCTACCTCTCCCTCTAGATTGTAAGCCTTTGGGCAGGGTCCTCCTCCTTTTGTGTCCTACCTGATCATGCACCTCCATTACTGTAAACCCATGCTATGCATCTGAGTGAACCTAACTTGCCTAATCTCCATGCTCAATCCAGTGACTGACTAAGCATTACCTTGTACTCATACTGTGCTGTGTGATCTGGTTTTCTATTATTCCTGTATTGTCATATTGCTGTATGTCACCCCTAAATATTGTCTGTAACCTAAATTAATGTTCAGCGCTGCGTAATATGTTGGCGCTTTATAAATACAATAAATAATAATAATAATAATAATATTGTGCTTTTCTGCTGGTGGTGGACTCAAAGCGATTGTGCTTCAGCCACTAGGGCACGCTCAGAAGGGAGTAGCAGTGTTAGGGAGTCTAGCCCAAGGAGCAAAGACAAAACGACTGGGTCTCCAACTGGATTTGTGCAAAAATGCTGGTTTATTGTACCATAGTAATAGAAAAAACACACGACGTTTCGGCCAGCGGCCTTTATCAAGTGTTACACACACTGAGTGAAAACTCACATATAAATCACAAATTGTGTCTTAAAACACACCCGTCTAGCCCAAGGAGTCATTGCTGAATAGGTGCTAGCTTACTGAACAGGAAGAGCTGGGATTTGAACCCGGGTCTCCTGTGTCAGAGACAGAGCCCTTAACCAGCCACCTGTAGTTATGCCCCTGTTGATATGGTTGAGAATCACAGACCAAACCAATCCACAACTATCTGGGAGATTACATCTGCTCCATTCCCTGAAGCTACTGAAAATCCAGATATTCCGTTTTCATTATAGGCAGCCCCTAAACACTGAATAATTTTTTTTGTGTGTGTGTGTTATATAACTTTTCCGTAAGTGGCCTCCAGCCTGTTATCTTTCCAAAACTATTCCAACACTCTGCCTAACAAGACTGCCACATGACATATGATATTTCCAGTAAAATGCAAAAAAATGAGGACTTCCTTCAGTAAGGTAGAATAAATTCTTAAAACTTAATAACCATGAGAACTGAGTAATTTTGTTTCAAGCATATCATATCTGACTCACTTCTTATCCCACCAGAGAAATCTGTTGTCAGATCAGAATAAAGGGGAGGAAAGACTTGCCTGTGGGATGAATTAACATTTCCCTCTACACACTCTACCTAGTCATTCAACCATAAGGTACACAGGAATTATATATTAGTTACACAACCCCGGTGGGATCCTTTCGTCTCCTTTAGCTGTAGAAGTTTTATTATTGCTCTCAGTCTTTGCAGAAGTTTTGTAATACTGTTTGATCTACAGCATTCATTTTACAAAATAAGCACAACTATTCCCACCTCTAGGAAAACACTTTCTACAAGTAATGCTATTGCAGCCCATTAATAGTTTATGTTGTTCTGTTTGCAGCCCACTTTAATTATCTATTGAAATCGTATGGCTTTACTGGGGAATTTTCTTTATGTAAAATGGCTTTCTTTCCTCGTCCCATTTACATAAACATTCTGCAATGAACTGTTATGGAATTAATTGAAAGGATGAGAACACTGTGCAAGTGTCTAAATGAAGTAGTATTCACACTAAATAATGAGGGTCGCTTGCTGAATAAATGCAACAGTATTAAGCAAAGCGTGCATACAAATACTCACTTTCTGAAGGAAAATATGTTGAGAGGGAGTAAAAATAGGTTTTCTGTAAATTACTATTTAGTTAGAGCACAGAAGAAAAATAATGGTGCTAGTCAGTAGGAGGTCTTTATTGGGTTCTGTTATGGCACAGTAATTGGGTCTTGCATAAGTTAAAGCAACAGATCCATAATTAGTTGCAGGAATTTTTACACATGCTGGAAAATCTATGCAAAGAATAATGAGTCTTCACTTCCTATGAGTCGTGTAATTTAAATTATGACTGGAATTACTCAGCCAAAGTGGGATAGTGCCTCTTTGGAATCTTAGTTCCTATTTGTCCCTCTGTCTTCCATAACGCTCTGCAAACATAAATGTACTATAATTCATCCTCATCCTTAAAGGATAAAAATGTAAAATACATACATGTAAGATGTGCATTTGTTTGTAAAATGCACTATAAATTAAGTTTTTCCTATGTCACTGTCACTTTGTCACATTGACTATGCAGCAGTTTATTTAAAACTAGTAGAAAGGCCCGCCCGTTGAAAAGAATAAGCGCTAAGCCATGTCCATGACCCCCTCAATGCGCGCACATTCGCAAACACGTTTGCATGCCCACACACGCCCATGTATACCTTTCCCCCTCTACTGTCCAAATTCCGCCTACACAACTGCAGGCACTATGGACACATGGGCACAGGAGGAGGCAGACTGGACTTTTATCATATAGGATGCAAGGTTTGTATTCATTAGGGTGTAGTTCAGCTGGTTCATTCTCCTGCACATGTTCGGATATACCACCTTCCTGGTATTTAAATGGCTGTCATTCCTCCAGTCTTTAACACATTTCCCTGGGTTTAAAGGTTCCGTTTTCACTGTGAGTGAATTTTTAATGTTACCTGATTTTAGGGATACAATATGGGTGTATTGATTGAGCTATCCGTTTGAATTTGGAGTTTTCTGATTGATACAAATACCATGCTCTGCTGGGTCAGGTATTTGCAGTTTTTTTTAATCATGTTTCTGTCACATTAATGGTGTAGCTCACATTCATTGCACATTGTTGTACTTCCTTATCTGTCTACCTATTAACATTGGTGTTTATTACATTTATACTTTTGCACGGTGTTATATTTTCCTATGTGTCTACCTATCTTTTCACTATTGATATATAATTGGAGTACTTTCTCTCTTCCTTGGTGCCTATTGGGTGTGGCCTGCCTATAATTACCTGTTTTATAAGTTTGATCTAATTTTTTGTTTGTTTTAATCATTTTTATTTATTTTTCAAAGAAAAGATAACAATAAACAGAACAATTCCATAAGTCTCAGATAACATGTGCATAATCACTTATAGCAAGAAATATTAATTATGAGCAATAGTACAAACAATTCATCACTGAGAAACAAATATGCCTTGATTAAACCCAGAGACAAACAGGTATGATGGTGATCCATTTGGTCTAGCAAGTGCAACTTGAAGAGTCCCTTAATTATAATTGACAGTTTGCTATAAACTTAAGAAGTTGCCAAAATATATAAAATCACACATAATAAAGTGTGTTTTTTCACCCCCAGGATCCGTATTCCACATATAATAATTGCAATATTTGTATAGCACCTTTCTCCTGTCAGACTCAAAGCGCTTGCGAGGCAGCCACTAGAGCGCACTCAGTAGGCAGTAGCAGTGTTAAGTAGACTTGCCCAAGAAACCCCTAATTGAAATAGGTGCTGGCTTACTGAACAGGCAGAGCCAAGATTTGAACCCGGGTCTCCTGTGTCAGAGGCAGAGCCCTTAATCATGACACTATCCAGCCACTGCTATAGTCCTGAAATCCCCACCCCCAGTGTGAAATTGGGGCCTGGCGTTTTTTTTTTCTTTCCAAACCATAGGTGCAAAGCATGCAGGGGGATTGGTGTCATAACTCCACCCATCATGTTCATGTGATCTAATCTAGGCAGGCAGACAGACATCTGAAGTAAGAATTATAGCAAAAAGTCATGATAATACAGGCTACAGTAGGTCTCCTGTCTCATCTCTCTACACACTTTGAAAAGAGAAGTAATTTGATCCAGGCAGGCAGAGAGCAGGGGAGGGAGGGGCAGAGGAGGTAACCTGGCTGGAAGGGAGGATACCATGCTGAGGGTGTACTTTAGAAATAAGGAAGTGCTACTACAGATATAGATGTCTGTTCTATCCACTACGATGTACCAGATGTAAACTTTATATGTTCTGCATATATGTATTGCCATGCAAAGCTTTTCTTGTCTGGAGGTGCTCTTTAAACCTAGATGGTGGGAGATTGATCTAATTTTTATGTATGTTTGTTGTTAGATATTATTCATGTTCTCCTACAAGTAATTGCAGCTCATCACGCTATTCATGACCTTATATTTATACTTGTTTGGCTCCTACAGAAAGACATACATCAATTTTATGAATTTTTGTACTGAATACTTTCGGAATTAATGAAGCGATTGGATAAGATTTTTTCCAAATCGGTTTCTTGATTGCTATTTAAACAGCTATCCTTTGGTTGTACATAAGATTGTGAACAGTGTGGTGGAACACTACTAAGGATATTAAAGTTACTCCCACTTTTTTTTGCATTTATTTTTATATCAGAAATTAATTTTGTCAAAAACATTAAACATAATGAAAAGCTAATGAAAATGATGACTTTTGATCAATGTTTTATTGTTTTATCAACCAAACATTGATTGAAGTCTGTTCTTTATATAATTGATCAACAGCTTTATTAACTTTCTACCGCATCATACAATCTAAAGGTTCTGGCGTCAGCAGGGGAGGATTGGGACCTTTTGGCCTGGGGGGAAACACAAATTAGAGACCCGCTAGCATGGCGGCCCCAGCTCAAATGACGCGACACACGCACCCCATGTCGTATATGCCAGTAGTCACGTGGAGCACCAATGCGGAAATACAGAAAGAGCACTCTAGGGACAGCGTGACAGGTAAAGTACAGGCACCGGGGGGGGGGGGTATGGGGCACACAATACATTTTGATGGACAAAGGCCAGAGTTTACGCAGTGTCTATCATTCATGGTTATCGCATGCCGTGATTATCGCACCTGACAACCACTTTGGCCCGAGATTTCCCAACATCTCAGATTGATATATTCAACCAATTTCCACCCAAAATTTTTATCAGATTCGATAATATCAAAATGGTTGGTCGATCGGCTGTCAAGTCAAGATGTATGGCCACTTTAATTCCCCAAACCTCATTCCTCTCCCCCCACCTATGTCCTCCCCTTCGCCACCATCTCTACTAACCCTCAAATATGCCCCTGCTCCACCTCGAATATCTCCGCCCCCTTCACCAGACATATCCTTACTGATCTCCCTCCTGGCACCATGATCCCTACCTTGTTAATGCTAATTTTCAAAGTTTCAGTATCCCTCCTTCCATGACAGTTTTCACTCCCCCCCCCCCCTCCTCCCCAACATCTATGCCTTGCTTACCTGCTTTTTATTGGTGGTCAGTGGCAGTGCATCACTGCCTGCCCATGACCCACTTTATGAAACCCTATAGGCCACATCCCTACTCAGTACTGACAGGTGGAAATTGATGTATGTATGGCCAGCTTTAGATTATGGTTTTTAATAACAAGATTGGAGAGAGGAGGGAGAAGGTAAAGCAGGTGGTTTGGTGCACGGCGCTCAGTACTGGTTACCCAAACCAGGAGCCCCATAGCAGCAATAATATGCTGCACTGGGCGCGTAAGGGAAATTAAGTGCTCAGGTGATCGCTGTACCCCAAATTGCACCTCCCTCCAATTTGCAACGACTCGGAAGGGGGAATAGTATTTATCATTCACCGCTGGGGGGTTTAGTGGCAGCATAAAAGCCATTATTCGGCTCTCCCGGGGGCCCAACTCACCCGCAGCGTACAAATACTAAGGAATTAGACACACTATAAGTGCTTTTCTGAGCACTTTTTAGCCATCAGAATTTTATGAGAGCTTTTTAAAAAGGGCTCCCATTGACTTACATTAAAATCATGGTAAAATCGCTCAGAAAAGCGCTTATAGTGTGTCTGAGGCCTTATGCAGAGAAGGGGAGAAACGGTGAGAAGAGAAAAACTGAAATAGAAGAAAGAAGATAGTTAAGTGACAAGACAATATGCTCTGTACAGCACTGCGGCAGATGGCGACACTATAAAAATACTAAATAATAATAAAAATAATTTTCCTCACCAGGATTGCACTCCTAGGGCTGGTGCACACCAGAGCGGTTCTGAAGCATTTTTTAAAACACTTGCAGGGGGTAAACCGCTTGGCTAATGAAAGTGAATGGGATGGTCCACACCAGAGAGGTTCCTTTTTTCCACAAACACAAACTCGGGGGCTGCAGCATTTTTTAGATTTCTGAGGCATTTCTGCCTCAATGTTAAAGTATAGGAAAGTGGAAAAACGCTCTCAAAAACGCTAGATCAGAGCAGTTTCCCAGGCGTTTTTGTTATAGAAGCTGTTCAGTAACAGCTTTTACTGTAACAATATTTGTAATCTGTTACACAAAATCACTCCAAAAAACTCTAGGCATGTTTAGAAAACCTCTCTAAATATGCCTAGAATTGCTTTGAAATCTGCTTCAAAAACCTCTAGCATTTTGCAGATCTGCTAGAGTTTTTTGGTGTGCACTGGGCCTTACTTAGCTTTCCTGTATGACAAGAAGACACAGACACCCAGCACTAGGGGAAGGGGGGAAACAAAGGTGAATGGAGGAGAGCTGGTGTCCACCAAGGGTGCTTCTGAGTGTTTTTCAAATCGACAGTGATTTGAAAAGTGCTTGGCTAATCTTACCCTATGACGGTGTTCTCACAGCAGCATTGTGATTTTTTCAAAATCACAAACACACTGCATGTAGCATTTTTTGGAGCGATTCATTCAAAAATCACTCTGAAAAATCGCTTCACCAAATCACACTCACAAATTGCTAGCGATTTCTATTGTGATTTTGGCGTGCACTAGCCCAGAGAGAGGAGGAGTGGAGAGAGACCATGAACAGCCTGAGATGGAGCAGAGAGGTTAAGTGTATTGCAGCCCCACAAAACACAGAGGCTACTTGTCTGTAATTTGACTCCTGTCCCTGCCAGTCTCTTTCAAGTCAGAAAATAGCCCTCCTGGAGTGTAGGGACTATCAAAAACTTTTCAACTTGTTTAACACCTTATCCACAAATGCAGTCATCATAACATAGGGGAGAGACCAGACAGATGTTTGCCCACGGACCCTCCAGGCAAGCTCTGCATCATGCTGTGTATATTTACCAGCTTGCCTGCCCTCTAATTGCACTTTTATCAGCTAACATGGTGTTTCACTTTGCCTTACAACAACAAACCTGAATACACCAGACCAGCCCTAAATCACGGAATGAAAGGCAGCCTGGGGAGAGATTGCCCCCTTCCCCCCCCGGGCCAGTCCGCGCCTGGGCGTCAGAGGTGTAAGATGGCAAGCAGGTGAACTATCAAATAGATAATGGACGTTCACCTAGATCTAATATTGTATCATTGCCAGCTAAATCGGCCACAGTACCAGGTCGTCCTGCGGGAGACAGGAGCAGGCCTGGAGATATAGGGACCGAGTGGCCTCAAGGGGAATGTAGGAAGCTCCAGGTAAGTATAAAACCTGAGGCTTCTTTGGTTTCAGGTACACTTTAAGTTGTAAATGTGAAATATTCAAATGTTGGCAAAAATGGACACTACTTATGTAGGTCATTTTTACTAAAAATGCAGACATGTTTTTTTCTGCAAAATGTGTTGGAATTAGTTTGTTGTGAATGGGATCAGTTTTGCAATGCCAATAAACACCAGTTGTGTTTATTGGTATTGACTTTCCAGGTCATGGATGGGACCATTATACCAGAGCAGTTCCCTAGGAATTGCTTTTTCATCATCTGAATTCTGATGGATCAGAATCAGAATCATTTCCGCCAAACATGACTCGGTCATGCCTTGAATTGGGCTTGGCGCAAAGCAGGTACAGGAAAGGACAGACAGCAGATATAATAAGGTAGCATACATCAAACAAATGCATTACAGTAATGCATAAAAGAGAAAAACCTTGTTCACAGTAAATATGGAGATCTGCTGTGCAGACATGCATAAAGGACGGTTCCGGCTAGTCGAGGAAGAACAGCCTAAGGAGAGGGCGATGGGGAGGTGGTGGTGGTGGGGAGTGAGTCCAGAGAGTTCGGTGATTTGATTGCTGAGGGAAAGAAGAAGCTGTTCCTGTGTCTTGAGGTCCTGATGTAGATGGACCGATACCTCTGGCCCGAACTGAGCCAACTGAAGAAGCGGGAGCCTGGGTGTGAGGGATCATTAGCGATCTGTTTTGGAGCTCAGTCTGGTGTTGTAGAGGAGGTCTAGCGGGGGGAGAGGTTTTCCAATGATTCTTTCCGCTGATCTGATGACCCTCTGTAGCTTATGTCTGTCTCTGGCAGAGGAGCCAGCGTACCAGACCAGGATAGAAGAGCACAGGACAGATTCAATTGTGGCCGAGTAGAAGCTTGTCAGAAGTTTCTGGTCCATGCTGAACTTCCTCAGTAAGTGAAGGAAGAATAGTCTCTGCTGGGCTTTCCTCTGGATGGAGGTGGTGTTGGCCTTCCACCTTAGGTTGTTGGAGATGGTTGTGCCCAGGAGACGAGCGCAGGGGACGAGCGCAGGGGACTTGTGCGACTTCCGTGCCTTCTATATGGATTGGGGGTGGGGTGGGGGCGCGCTTTCTAAAGTCTATGATCAATTCAACAGTTTTTGAGGTGTTGAGGACTAGCCTATTCACCTTACACGAGTTGCTGCAGATACTTTCGACCTGGTGACGGTATGCCTCCTCATAGTTGTTGGTGATGAGGCCAACAATGGTGGTGTCATCCGCGTATTTGACAACTTTGACAGAGCTTTCAGTTGATCTGCAGTTGTTTATATACAGAGAGAACAGGATCAGTGACAGGATGCAGCCTTGTGGGGCCCCTGTGTTGGTGGTCCTTGGCTGAGAGAGGATAGCACCTAGCTTGACAACCTGGGATCTGTTTGTGAGGAAGTCAGTAATCCACAGGCGCAGGGAGGGGTGGACATTGAGCGCAGAAAGGTTCTCCTGAAGTATTTTAGGGCTGATGGTGTTAAATGCTGAGCTAAAGTCAAGGAGGAGGATCCTGTCATATGAGTTCGATCTGTCCAGGTGTTCGTAGACTGACTCCAGGCAGATGTTAATGGCGTCATCGGTGGACCTGTTCGCTCTGTATGCAAACTGGTTTGGGTCCAGCAGGAGCTCTGTTGAGACTTTTAGAAGGGGCATAACCATGCTCTAAAAAGTTTTCATAATGATGGATGTAAGAGCCACAGGTCTGAAGTTGTTGAGGCCGGTGACTCTCTGCTTCTTGGGGACAGGGATGATAGTCGACCTCTTGAAGCAAGCAGGGACATTGCCTTCCTGGAGGGATCTGGTAAAGATGGCAGAGAGAATAGGATCTAGCTGTTGTGCACCGGTTTTCAGGCATGCTGGTGACACGCCGTCTGAGCCTGAGGCTTTCCTAGTGTTTAGCCTTGACAGGTGCAGCAGGATGTTGCCCTCATGCGTAGTCAGAGAGGGTGAGTTTGGGCATGGAGCAGATGGGGTGGAGGAGGGAGCAGGTGGTTCCGGGAGCCCTGCACATGCTTCCCATACAGCTCGTGAGTCGTTTGCAGAGAGTTTCTGTTTCAGCTTTTCCGTGTAGCTCTTTTTGGCACCCCTCAGTTCCCTGTTCAGGTTGTTTTTTGTCCTTCTGTAGTCCTCCTGGTTACTAGCCCTGTGTGCCAATTCCGAGCATCTCCACAGATGTCGTAGTTTTTTGGTGAACCATGGTTTGTCGTTTGGATAAAGTTTAAAGGTTTTTGTTGGTATACACTGGTCCTCACAGAAGCTATATATGATGACATGTTGTTTGCCCACTCATCTAGGTTTGGTAATTCCAGGGCCTCCCAGTTCATGCAGTCGAAGCAGAATCTGTCTGTATTAATCAGTTTTGCAATGAGCACTATAAAGATAAATCAAAATTAAATTTTATCAATTTTAGTTTGATTACATTTCAACTGAATGTTTGCTATAACAGCCCTTTAACTAGTACTTGATGCACGCTGTGCAGTACATTCATGGCCCTGCAAAGTTCACAGGATGCACCAGGGCCATGAATGCAAGTCTGCAGCGGCGTGCAGCCAACACTCGCTCCCGTTCGCCCGTTACCGCCGCTTAGCGGGGAGGTTAATGAATGGGACCGCAATTCCCATTTATAAATCTAAGTCCCCGATTCAATGAATACCGGTGTCTACAAGACCCCGGCATTCATTGTATCTTCCTGTTCATACACTGGCACGCATTACTTCCGATTCACGTGGTTATGTACGTGAATCGGAAATAATGAGTGAGGACATCTTAAGGCCAAATAGTAAATTACACCAAAATTCATTTTTATTTAATAAAAATCCCCACACTGACTTTTATAACTAACTTTTTCCCTCCCACACCCTCCCATAGTACCCAAACTTTTTTTTTTATATGGGGAAAATAAAAAGTAGTTACCTTAGGGACTGAACTTTTTTAAAATTTATGTCAAGGCTGTATATTAGTAGTATTTTTTAATTTATGGGCTTGTAATTAGTGATGGATGCAAAACTGAAAAAATGCACCTTTATTTCCAAATAAAATATTGGCGCCTTACATTGTACTAGGGACATTTTTTAAATGTTGCAATAACCGGGACAAACGGGCAAATAAAATGACTAACTTTTATCCACAGTAGAATGCTTTATTTTAACACTATAATGGTCAAAAATAGCGAAATAATGCATTTTTTCATTTTTTTTCTTATTATTCATGTTAAAATGCATTTAGGAGAAAATAATTCTTAGCATACTGTTCCTCCCAAAGAAAGCCTAATTGGTGGCGAGAAAAACAAGATATAGATCATTATGCTGTAGTGATTAAGTTGTTGGCGAAAGAAAGGGAAGAGTGCTGACAGGTGAAAATTGCTCTGGTCCACAAGGGGAAAAAACCCTCAGTGGTTAATAAAATTATGTTAGTATTGCATGAGTTGTTTTCATAACCTGTGTCATTTCCATCAGCCTTGATTTGGTTCAGATTCAGTTCACCCAAATTAGTCCCAAAATAAGAACTAAACTTTAATAATGTATTGTCAATAGGTGAAATATTAATTTGTGTTCTGATTATCTGATCTCTGGATGGCTATTACAGCAGACAAGTGCCACAATACAGCACAGATAACCACCACCATTTGCTCACATCATTAAGGAGCCATTGTAGCTTATCATTTCTGGACATCCATCACACTGCATATGGGAAGAGCACACCATGGTCTATATGGACAGCCTTTTTAAAAATGTTTCTCTGAACACACCCTCCAAAAATATTTTAAAGAAAAATTAGCCAAATCAAAAATGTTTTTTTCTTCTAGCATAAACCTCAACTAGACTGAACCTAAACTTGCATCGGTTTATCAAATGGTGTTAGGTGTGCATTGGTCTGCTGCTCCCTGGAAGAAACGGCATTTTGATATCTTGGAGGAGACATCTTTGAAGAAAGAAAAACAGTCTAGTCTAAGAGCAGAGACAGAAACCTTTACAGATCCCTTTCCTCCAGGACATATTTCCCTAATTTCTAAATGCTTAACCACTTGCCGACCGCCCCCAGCCGATGGGCGGCGGCAAAGACTGGGCCCAAACGACCGCAATACGCCCATCGGCGGGGGCGGCTGCGGGAGTGGCTATGCGGCGATCGCGTCATTCGTGACGCGATCAGCCGCCGGGAACTGGCTCCGCCCACCGCTCGTAGTAACCCGCCGGCCGTTCGGAAGCGCCGGCGGGTTACTAGCACTCGGATCGCCGCATTTACATTGTATAATAGGCTTTGTAATGTATACAAAGCCTATTATACTGGCTGCCTCCTGCCCTGGTGGTCCCAGTGTCCAAGGGACCACCAGGGCAGGCTGCAGCCACCCTAGTCTGCACCCAAGCACACTGATTTCCCCCCCCCCTGCCCCCTGATCGCCCACAGCACCCCTCAGACCCCCCCTGCCCACCCCCCAGACCATTGTTTGCACCGAGTAACCCCCCTAATCACCCATCAATCACTCCCTGTCACTATCTGTCAACGCTATTTTTTTTTTATCCCCCCCCCCTGCCCACTGCCCCCTCCTGATCACCCCCCACCCCTCAGATTCTCCCCAGCCCCCCCCCCCCCGTGTACTGTATGCATCTATCCCCCCTGATCACCTGTCAATCACCTGTCAATCACCCGTCAATCACCCGTCAATCACCAGTCAATTACCCCCTGTCACTGCTACCCATCAATCAGCCCCTAACCTGCCCCTTGCGGGCAATCTGATCACCCACCCACACCAATAGATCGCCCGCAGATCCGACATCAGATCACCTCCCAAATCCATTGTTTACATCTATTCTCTCCTCTAAACACCCACTAATTACCCATCAATCACCTATCAATCACCCCCTATCACAACCTGTCACTGTTACCCATCAGATTAGACCCTAATCTACTCCTTGCGGGCACCCAATCACCCGCCCACACGCTCAGATTGCCCTCAGACCCCCCTTTATCAATTAGCCAATGCAATATTTACATCTGTTATTCCCTGTAATAACCCACTGATCACCTGTCAATCACCTATCAATCACCCCCTGTCACTGCCACCCATCAATCACCCCCTGTCACTGCCACCCATCAATCAGCCCCTAACCTGCCCCTTGTGGGCAATCTGATCACCCACCCACACCAATAGATCGCCCGCAGATCCGACATCAGATCACCTCCCAAGTGCAGTGTTTACATCTCTTCTCTCCTCTAAACACCCACTAATTACCCATCAATCACCTATCAATCACCCCCTATCACCACCTGTCACTGTTACCCATCAGATTAGACCCTAATCTACCCCTTGCGGGCACCCAATCACCCGCCCACACGCTCAGATTGCCCTCAGACCCCCCTTTATCAATTCGCCAGTGCAATATTTACATCTGTTATTCCCTGTAATAACCCACTGATCACCTGTCAATCACCTATCAATCACCCCCTGTCACTGCCACCCATCAATCACCCCTGTCACTGCCACCCATCAATCAGCCCCTAACCTGCCCCTTGCGGGCAATCTGATCACCCACCCACACCAATAGATCGCCCGCAGATCCGACATCAGATCACCTCCCAAGTGCAGTGTTTACATCTCTTCTCTCCTCTAAACACCCACTAATTACCCATCAATCACCCCCTATCACCACCTGTCACTGTTACCCATCAGATTAGACCCTAATCTGCCCCTTGCGGGCACCCAATCACCCGCCCACACACTCAGATTGCCTTCAGACCCCAGCCCTGATCACCTCGCTAGTGCATTGCTTGCATCTATTTCCCCCCTCTAATCACACCTTGAGACACCCATCAATCACCTCCTGTCACCCCCTAGCACACCTACCCATCAGATCAGGCCCTAATTTGCCCCGTGTGGGCTCCTGATCACTGGGCCAAACCCTCAGGTCCCCCTCAGACCCCCTTCCGATCACCTCCCCAGTGCATTGATTGCATCTATTTTCCCCTCTAACCGCCCCCTGAGACACCCATCAATCACCTCCTGTCACCCCCCCTAGCACTCCTATCCATCAGATCAGGCCCAAAACATCCTGTCATCTAAGAGGCCACCCTGCTTATGACCAGTTCCACAAAATTTGCCCCCTCATAGACCACCTGTCATCAAAATTTGCAGATGCTTATACCCCTGATCAGTCATTTTGAGAAATTTGGTTTCCAGACTACTCACAGTTTTGGGCCCGTAAAATGCCAGGGCAGTATAGGAACCCCACAAGTGACCCCATTTTAGAAAGAAGACACCCCAATGTATTCTGTTAGGTGTATGATGAGTTCATAGAAGATTTTATTTTTTGTCAAAAGTTAGCGGAAATTAGATTTTTATTGTTTTTTTCACAAAGTGTCATTTTTCACTAACTTGTGACAAAAAATAAAATCTTCTATGAACTCACCATACCCCTAACGGAATACCTTGGGGTGTCTTCTTTCTAAAATGGGGTCACTTGTGGGGTTCCTATACTGCCCTGGCATTTTAGGGGCCCTAAACCGTGAGGAGTAGTCTAGAAAACAAATGCCTCAAAATGACCTGTGAATAGGACGTTGGGCCCCTTAGCGCACCTAGGCTGCAAAAAAGTGTCACACATGTGGTATCGCCATACTCAGGAGAAGTAGTATAATGTGTTTTGTGGTGTATTTTTACACATACCCATGCTGGGTGGGAGAAATCTCTCTGTAAATGGACAATTGTGTGTAAAAAAAAATCAAAAATGTGTCATTTACAGAGATATTTTTCCCACCCAGCATGGTTATATGTAAAAATACACCACAAAACACATTATACTACTTCTTCTGAGTACGGTGATACCACATGTGTGACACTTTTTTGCAGCCTAACTGTGCTAAGGGGCCCAAAGTCCAATGAGTACCTTTAGGATTTCACTGGTCATTTCGAGACATTTGGGTTCAAGACTACTCCTCACGGTTTAGGGCCCCTAAAATGCCAGGGCAGTATAGGAACCCCACAAGTGACCCCATTTTAGAAAGAAGACACCCCAAGGTATTCTGTTAGGTGTATGATGAGTTTATAGAAGATTTTATTTTTTGTCACAAGTTAGCGGAAATTGATATGTATTGGTTTTTTTTTCACAAAGTGTCATTTTCCGCTAACTTGTGACAAAAAAAAAATCTTCTATGAACTCACCATACTCCTAACAGAATACCTTGGGGTGTCTTCTTTCTAAAATGGGGTCACTTGTGGGGTTCCTATACTGCCCTGGCATTTTAGGGGCCCTAAACCGTGAGCAGTAGTCTAGAATCCAAATGCCTCAAAATGACCTGTGAATAGGACGTTAGGCCCCTTAGCGCACCTAGGTTGCAAAAAAGTCTCACACACGTACTCAGAAGAAGTAGTATATTGTGTTTTGGGGTGTATTTTTACACATACCCATGCTGGGTGGGAGAAATATCTCTGTAAAAGGACAATTGTGTGTAAAAAAAATCAAACAATTGTCATTTACAGAGATATTTCTCCCACCCAGCATGGGTATGTGTAAAAATACACCCCAAAACACATTATACTACTTCTCCTGAGTACGGCGGTACCACATGTGTGCCACTTTTTTGCACCCTAAGTGCGCTAAGAGGCCCAAAGTCCAATGAGTACCTTTAGGATTTCACAGGTCATTTTGCGACATTTGGTTTCAAGACTACTCCTCACGGTTTAGGGCCCCTAAAATGCCAGGGCAGTATAGGAACCCCACAAATGACCCCATTTTAGAAAGAAGACAACCCAAGGTATTCCGTTAGGAGTATGGTGAGTTCATAGAAGATTTTATTTTTTGTCACAAGTTAGCGGAAAATGACACTTTGTGAAAAAAAACAATTAAAATCAATTTCCGCTAACTTGTGACAAAAAAAAAAATCTTCTATGAACTCACCATCCTCCTAACGGAATACCTTGGGGTGTCTTCTTTCTAAAATGGGGTAATTTGTGGGGTTCCTATACTGTCCTGGCATTTTAGGGGCCCTAAACCGTGAGGAGTAGTCTTGAAACCAAATGTCGCAAAATGACCTGTGAAATCCTAAAGGTACTCATTGAACTTTGGGCCCCTTAGCGCAGTTAGGGTGCAAAAAAGTGCCACACATGTGGTATCGCCGTACTCAGGAGAAGTAGTATAATGTGTTTTGGGGTGTATTTTTCCACATACCCATGCTGAGTGGGAGAAATATCTCTATACATAGACAATTGTGTGTAAAAAAAATAAAACAATTGTCATTTACGGAGATATTTCTCCCACCCAGCATGGGTATGTGTAAAAATACACCCCAAAACACATTATACTACTTCTCCTGAGTACGGCAATACCACATGTGTGGCACTTTTTTGCAGCCTAACTGCGCTAAGGGGCCAAAAGTCCAATGAGCATCTTTAGGCTTTACAGGGGTGCTTACAATTAGGCACCCCCCAAAATGCCAGGACAGTGAACACACCCCACAAATGACCCCATTTTGGAAAGTAGACACTTCAAGGTATTCAGAGAGGAGCATAGTGAGTCCGTGGCAGATTTTATTTTTTTTTGTCGCAAGTTAGAAGAAATGGAAACTTTTTTTTTTTCTTTTTTTTGTCAGAAAGTGTCATTTTCCGCTAACTTGTGACAAAAAATAAAATCTTCTATGAACTCACCATGCCTCTCACTGAATACTTTGGGATGTCTTCTTTCCAAAATGGGGTCATTTGGGGGGTATTTGTACTATCCTGGAATTTTAGCCCCTCATGAAACCTGACAGGTGCGCAGAAAAGTCAGAGATGCTTGAAAATGGGAAAATTCACTTTTGGCACCATAGTTTGTAAACGCTATAACTTTTACCCAATCCAATAAATATACACTGAATGTTTTTTTTTTTATCAAAGACATGTAGCAGAATAACTTTCGCGCTCAAATGTATAGGAAATTTTACTTTATTTGAAAAATGTCAGCACAGCAAGTTAAAAAAGTCATTTTTTTGCCAAAATTCATGTATTTTTTGATGAATATAATAAAAACTAAAACTCGCAGCAGCAATCAAATAGCAGCAAAAGAAAGCTGTATTAGTGACAAGAAAAGGAGGTAAAATTCCTTTAGGTGGTAGGTTGTATGACTGAGCAATAAACCGTGAAAGCTGCAGTGGTCTGAATGGAGAAAAAGGCTCTGGTCCTTAAGGGGCGAACAGACTGTGGTCCTGAAGTGGTTAAAGTGGCACTATGGCGAAAAATTTTAAAATTTAAAATATGTGCAAACATAAACAAATAAGAAGTATATTTTTTCCTCAGTAAAATGAGCCATAAACTACCTTTCTCCTATGTTGCTGTCACTTACAGTAGGTAGTAGAAATCTGACAAAAGCAACAGGTTTTGGACTAGTCCATCTCTTCATAGGGGATTCTCGGGGATTTATTTATTTTCAAAAGCACTTAGAGAATGGCATTTGCTCTGTCCAACTGCCAAAAAACTGTGTAGCGAGCAGGGAAGCTGGCCAGAATCATTGTTTAAATTCTTTTTAGGGAATATCTTTATAAAGAATAAAAGCCTTGCTGAGAATCCCCTATGAAGAGATGGACTAGTCAAAAACCTGTCGCTTCTGTCAGATTTCTACTACCTACTGTAAGTGACAGCACCATAGTAGAAAAGTAATTTATGGCTCATTTTACTCCTTTTTATATGTCTATGTTTGCACATATTTTACATTTTAAAATTTTTCTCCATAATGCCCCTTTAAGTTCCTCCAAAAATCTCCCGAAACTTAAGTATATTCTCAAATGGGATGAAGATCGGGAGGCTACATTAAACACTACTGATCTACGTCACACTTGGAAAAGCTTACCTGGCTATTCTATGAATTCCTCATTTGTAGAAGCACAATATTAGGTGATGTTGTTCAGCTCAGAGAGACTAGCAAAATTGTATTATTCAGCATTGAAAAACCACTGCTTCAGAGCTCAAGGGAACACAGGCACCTTTTTACATCTGGTGGACTTACCCTGAGATCCCTGAGCTTCTGGATCAGGATATACCAGATAATTTGTGCCACCATTAACCAACACATATACATAAGCTGCCTGCCCTGCTAAAGCATTGTTAGGGGGAAAGCCACCTCAAATGAAAAATCCAAATATAAGTTACTTACATACTACTACTCACTACCAAGCTAACTATTGCAGCTGCCTGGAGGTCAGCCCCATTTAGCCTTGAGAATGTTAAAACAGTCTGGTTGTAGCCATGTTCTTTAACAAGATGAAGGTGATTCTGGATAATAAATTGTCCATGTTTAAAAATGCTGGGTTAACTTTTTATAGTAATTATATAGCCACCAACCACTCAGCTTCCCTCTGTGCTAGCTAGTGCTTTAGCTCACATTAGAGTTACAGTAATGATTGTGATGTAATGATTGACCACCCATTAGAAGGGTGTTTGGCAGGTGGCCATGATTTGCTTATTTAATAGCAATGATAATCTATACAGTTAATTTTCATTACTAATTTATGGTATTTAATTAGACTATATAAATATATGTTCAATTGACAATGTCTGTTATTTTATACCACATATGTGAACTTAGAGCCTGTACAAACTGCACTTGCGCTGCGCTTTTGAAATCGCATACATTTTTAAATCACAAGGTCTTTTGGAAAATTATGAAAATCGTGAAGACTTGTACACACCGGTGCGTGCGTTTTTTCTATTCTCATGAAGGCTTTGCGATTTTAAAAATGCAGCGCAAGTGCAGCAATGTGTATAGGCCCTTATGTGCTCTATATGTTGTTATTAGAAACTTTTCAACATAAACATTGAAATAGAAAAAAAAAATATGGAAGCATCAGAGTACAGGTAAAAGCCATTCAAAGTGGTCTTCCTAAAAAATGACTTGTGCTTTAGAGTAAAGGTATTAAAAAATACACAGGCCTAAGAAGGGACCATCTGCAGACAGAAGGGACCATCTTAACAAAAAAAAAAAAATAACAAAGAAATTTGATTTAAAGTGCATGGAATGAAAGTAAAATCAATGAGTTGGCTAAATATTGTTGAAGACTGTGTAAATTACAGGAATGCTTGAGCAGAACTGTAGATTTAAAAAAAACAACAACAAAAAAACATGTTTTCGGCATATTGTTTTGCTGTTTGTTAGCCGTGTATGTAGGATTTTTACTCGACTCCTTTTAACAAACAATAGCCTATTCTGTAAACCATTTCTGGTGTCTAAAAGTAAAGCAAAGGTATGTTCTGCTGAGACACCCTTGGTCTGTTCTTTAGTTGTTGTCCATTAACCTGTGTGTCTACTGCAGAGAAATGGGAAATGGAATTTTTCAACTGGGTAGCATCTGTGAATTATAAAAGAATTTTAGGCAGAAACCTTACCATATTTTGTACGGTGATGCTTGTTTTCTTGTATTTCTTTTCTGCTCAGCTGTTGGATGACTCCTTAGTCCATCTGTTATATGTAAGTTCCATTAACAGTAAGTAAAAAATTATGGATGATAAGTAAACTGCCAGGTACAAAAAAAACATTCCAAAAACACACATAAAAACCTTAGCTTTGTGTTATGGTAAATAGTTCCATTAAGATTTACCTTAAAGTGTGATTCATTTTAGTAAGTTGTGCTATACGTGATTGTGCTCTAGAGAAACCCATGTGGTGCGCTGCAATGAAAAATACTGCATCACAAGCATCCCCACATATAGTGTGCATGTAAAAGAGATGTAACCTGATTTGGGAGTGGGGTAAAGCCTCTGAAGCTGCACAACAGGACCCTCGGCTATGCCTTATGGCTGCAGGGCTTCGGGCATGGTGCTCACTCCGGCTACTACTTCCGCATGCACAACTTAACCACTCAAGGACCACTGCCCCATACCCCAAATCCTCCAACCCCCCCCCCCCCCCCCCGTGACAAGGCTACTTTTTACAATTCAGTGCTCTGCAGCTTTAATAGCTCACTGCAGAGTCGTACAAGTCAGTACACAAATGGATCCCCCCCCCTTTTTCTGCCGCCTCACAGAGCTTTCTGTTGGTAGGCTCTGATCGCTGCTGCCATGTTTCTTCTTTTTTTTATTCATTTTTTTTGTTTATTTATTAATTAATTATTTTTAAAAAAACATATTTCTTTAATTAATTCCTCCCCCCGACAGCCAGTCAAAGCGATCCTCTCTCATAGCATTCAGACTATGAGAGAGGATAGTGTTCGGAGCCTCTCCAGGGGACAGCCGAGTGACAGGACTGTCCCCAGTACAGAGCTGCATTAGATGCAGCGATGTACAAACAAAATAAATGGGCGTTTCTTTTTTTTCAGTCTGCTAGCGGTGATCGCTGCTGGCAGACTGTTGATGGAGTTCCGCTCTGTCACTCAAGCAAGGATGTGCATGCATCGTCACGCGCAATCCCCTGCAAAACACTCCCCCAGGACTTGACGACAATCGGCGTTGCCGGTCCTGGGGAGCCACCTTCCCGATGCCTATCAGCGTTAGATGGTTGGGAAGGAGTTAAAGTAGTCTGGTACCTGGCACCTTTTTTCACATGTACAAGATGATGCATTGGGCCCAAATTACATGTCTCCCACATATGGGTATTTTTTTTTTCTTTCTGGATAAATGATAGGGTTTTAACTGCAAATCTAAACGCAGGGGATACCTGAACTTATATTTCCCAACCTGTGCTGATTTATGAGTAAGTAGTACATTTACTGTTATTTAAAATATTAAAAATGTAATTTAATGTTATTTAAAAAAAAAGATCTCACTGTGACAAGACAAGACAAGACAAATAACATTTATATTGCGCATTTCTCCTTGCGGACTCAAAGCGCCAGAGCAGAGCAGCAGCCACTAGGGCGCGCTCTATTGGCAGTAGCAGTGTAAGGGAGACTTGCCAAAGGTCTCCTACTGAATTAGTGCCGGCTTACTGTGGGCACCTGCATGACACTGCAATCTCTAAATTGTTTCTATTAAACAAAAGTTTTCTGCTGTTCTCTTTGGCTGCAGTTGTGTCTGGATCACACACCTGAAACAAGTATGCAGGTAATACAGTCTGACTTCAGTCAGAAACCCAACTGATATGCTTGTTCACGGTCTATAGCTAAAAATGTATTAGAAGAAAAGGATCAGCAGGACAGCCGGGCAATTTTGAAAATAAATAAATATGTCTGCCTACATATCCCTCTAAGTTCAGGTGTGCATTAACCGAGTTCTTCAGCAGGAATCCTCTTTAGACAGTCACACAGAAACTGTAAAATACAGTATTTCTGCATATATTTATAAACTGTTCCTACAGGTGCTGACATTTGTTCATAGCAGATAGCTCAACGTGTAGTGTTGTATGAAAACAGCGCACACACAATCTTCACATTGCTCAGAGAACCATGGTGTTGCTGTTTCTGTTTCAGGCATTATTTTTTTTTATAAATTGTTCATAGAGTTCTTGGCCCTTGCTCACAGCAGGTGGCTTGCCGCATAGACTTGTGGTGAAGCAGCATGCACCCTATCCCAGCATTGATCAGCAAATATTAGTTGTTGCTGATTCTGCTCCATGCGACTCTTTTCTTTAATAAATTGTTCCTATCGTTATTGACTTTTTGTTTGTAACAAAACACACACAGCATACTGCTGCTGTAAACCAGAATACACAAAGTTCTCACACTGCTCTGCAAGTATAGTTATTGCAGATAATTTTTAATGCATTTTTTGTTTTTTCATTTAGAATTGTTCCTTTTGTTCTCAGCAGGCAGCTCACTACATAGTGTTGCAACAAAGCAATGTGCACCATATTTCAACCATATTTCATCACAGCAAATCAAATATAGTTGTTTGATAAAGATTTTTCCAACAGTGGTTGTTTTTTGTCTGCAGCAGGTCATTGTATAGTGTTGCCAACAAGCAATTTGTACCCAAGCACCCAATTGTCATGTCCTTATTGCCAAGTTTTTTTTTCCAGGTATGTTTAGGCACCCCTGTGAAACAAATGCAGAGATTCAGCATTAGCCGAGCATATTCTTCAGTCAAATGTGATGATCCAGGGTCAGGGTGTTGTTTCACCCTGCCCCTCCCGAAACCCCCCCCCCCCCAAAAGAAAAAAAATCCAGAAGTTGTTCATAGGTAAGGCAAGAGTATTGGGAAATTATTACGAGCAATCTTATGCTCATTGAAAATGAAATTTTAGGGTATATGATGTCAGGAAATGCAGTATGAGAAACAGGGATTTATTATTATTTCTTTAATCACTGTGCAAAAACTTTAGCATTTAGGCTGTGAATAATTAAAAGCAATACTGTTTTTCACTTTCCCAGATCTCAGGTATAAGGAGGAAATGCCAGAATTACCGCCACTTCCACACAGAAAGAAAGAGAGAGACAGGAATCTCACAGCTGGTACACTTACATACAGACCAATCCACCTCTCCATTCAGGGGCATAACAATAGACCCTGCAAGGGATGCAGCCGCAGGGGGGGCCAGAAGCCGCAAGGGGCACCGTGGGGGGAGAAGATTCTTTTCACTGTCCTGAGAGACTGACAACTAAGGACAAGGAGAGCAAAAACATTCTGCTCCCTGCACAATTGTTCTAATGACTGCATCGACTGATAACGAATCATACAAAGTTTTGTAGACAAAGATTTGTAGACTGTCCCTATTTAGTGTGCAGGGGAAGAGGGCCTCATCCAAAGTTTGCAATAATTGTTTAAACAAAATAAGGCAGGTGCATAAATTTGGGCACCACACAAAAGAAATGAAATCAATATTTCGTTGATCCTCCTTTTGCAGAAATTACAGCCTCTAAATGCTTCCTGTAGGTTCTAATGAAACTCTGGATTTTGGCTGAAAGTATTTTGGACAATTCCTCTTTACAAAACATCTCTAGTTCATTCAGGTTTGATGGCTTCCGAGCATAGACAGCTCTCTTCAACTCACACCATAGATTTCAATTATATTCAGGTCTGGGAACTAATATGGCCATTCCAGAACGTTGTACTTGTTCATCTGCATTAATGCGTTAGTGGATTTTGAGCAATGTTTAGGATCATTGTCTTGTTGAAAGATCCAGCCTCGGCGCAGCTTCAGCTTTGTCACTGATTCCTGGACATTGGTCTCCAGAATCTGCTGATACTGAGTGGAATCCATGCATCCCTCAACTTTGACAAGATTCCCAGTCCCTGCACTGGTCAAATTCTTTCTGTTTTAAGAAAGCAAACTTTTGTTTTTCCTGCACTGGTCACACAACCCCAAAGCATGATGGAACCACCACCATATTTTACTGTAGGTAGCAGGTGTTTTTCTTGCAATGCTGTGTCCTTTTTTTTCCATGCATAACACTCCTTGTTATGCCCAAATAACTCAATTTTAGTATCATCAGTCCACAGCACCTTATTCCAAAATTAAGCTGGCTTGTCCAAATGTGCTTTAGCATACCTCAAGCTGCTCTGTTTGTGCTGTAGGCGTAGAAAACGCTTCCTCTGCATCACTCTCACATACAACATCTCCTTGTATAAAGTGTGCCGAATGGTTGAACGATGCCCAGTGACTTCATCTGCAGCAAAATGTTGTAGGTCTTTGGTGCTGGTCTGTGGGTTGACTCTGAATGTTCTCACCATTCGTCGCTTTTGTTTATTCCAGATTTGTATTGGTCTGCCACTTCAAGTCTTAACTTGAACTGAGCCTGTGGTCTTCCATTTCTCAATATGTTTCTAACTGTGGAAATAGACAGCTGAAATATCTGAGACAGCTTTCTGTATTCTTCCCCTAAACTATGATGGTGATCAATCTTTGTCTTCAGGCCATTTGAGAGTTGTTTTGAGACCCCCATGTTGCTACTCTTCAGAGAAAATTAAAAGAGGAGGGAAACTTACAATTGACACCCTTAAATACGCTTTCTCATAATTGGATTCACCAGTGTATGTAGGTCAGGGGTCACTGAGCTTAGCAAGCCAATTTGAGTTCCAATAATTAGTTCTAAAGGTTTTGGAATCAATAAAATGACAACAGTGCCCAAATTTATGCACCTGCCTAATTTTATTTAAACAATTATTGTGCACTTTATGTAAATCCAATAGACTTAATTTCACTTCTCAAATATCACTGTGTGTCTCCTATATGATATATTTAACTGACATTTTTTATCATAACAATCAACGATTTATACAGGAAAATCATGACGATTAACAAGGTTGCCCAAACTTTCGCATCCCTCTGTACCTACGTCCCTGTCCCTGCCCCCCACCCCACCCCCCAAGGAAAGAAAGATACAAAAATGTATTGTTTGTAAAAACCAGATAGCTTCTTATACCTAGCAGCATGGTTTCTCTGAATTTTTGGTCTTTATCTCTATTCAAATAAACTACCATAAAAATTTAAGCTTAAACTTAGGCATTATGTAAAAGCGTTCTTGTCAATTTTTACACCGGAAACATGGCCAAAGCCGAAAAAACTGAATCACGAGCTACACCTCATGTGCAAGCTTATCATATACATTTTAATTCATTATGCACCTGGAATTTCATTTGGCATTTGCGTATAGGCAAGCAAGTTCTATATGCATCTGTTTAGAGCCTGCAATGTGTGCAGGTGAGCCAAGTATGTGATTGGTATGTGTATTAAATTTAAGACTACAGATCTGGCAAGGATGATTAACCGTATTTTTTGGAATATAAGTCATAATTTTCTCCTTCAAAAGTGTGTGTGTGTGTGTGGGGGGGGGGGGGGGGGTGGGGGGGGGAGGAAGTTGCTGAGTCTTTTATGCTGAATGTCTGGCCAGGTGTCCCCCCCACCAGCTTCTACCTATCCAGTGGTGTGCTCCAAGTCCTCCATCCATCTCCTCCGTCCATCTCCAGCTGCTGTACATGGTCATCTTCTGTGGCCTCCTTGCTTCCTGGTTCACTGGTGCCCTCTAGCTGTGCATGTCATATGTGATCACACTTTCACCATCAGGTCACGCATGACATGTGCAGCTAGAGGGCGGAAGTGATTGAGGAAGTGTGAAGGCCATGGAAGTTGATAATCTTCTGATTACAGAGGTTGGAGACAGTAGTAGATGAAAGGAGGACTCGTAAAGTAGTTAGAGTAGTTGGGAGTGTAGTTAGTGTAGCCTGGAGTATAGTTAGTGTAGCTGTGAGTGTAGTTAGTGTAGCTTGGAGTGTAGTGAGTGTAGCTGTAAGTGCAGTGAGTGTAGCTGTGAATGTAGTTGAGAGTGTAGCTGGAAGTGCAGTGAGTTTAGCTGGACGTGTAGTTAGTGTAGCTTTGAGTGTAGTAAGTGTAGCTGACAGTGTAGTGAGTGTAGTTGGGACTGCAGTGAGTGTAGCTTGGTGTGTTGTGAATGTAGCTGATGGGGCGGCAGCGGTTAGTATAGCTGGGCATTGTAGCTTAGATAGAGACAGTTTAGGGGAAAATGTCTACAAGACAACCCTGCACCATAAACACAAAAGGTTTAGTATTTTTTCCCTGACTTATATATATATATGTATATATATATATATATATATATATATATATATATTTATATTATGAAAAATAAAGGATTACCAAAAAAAGTACACTGAATTTTATGAATAGGCTGATGTTCCATTTTGTCATCTGCAGCTTTGTTTTAATGGTGTTTTGTTTTAAGAGGGAAACTCAGTAATTGTTATGTTTTTTTCTTTAAGGTTTGTTACAAGAATCCTAGAGGTTCTTCATAAGGAACACATCTTTTTTTATAAAACAAGTATGTATTTGGTTGTACTCTGTCATAACATAAATGAGATTTATGCTCTTTTTAGAATTTATTTTACAATTGCATATATACAATTTTCAGATGAAGCCAGTATATGGTATACTGTGAATAATAGCACTCAGGATTATAATTATATCCAACATTTGCTATGCATTACAGAATATTATTCCTGAGGTTTCTCTGCCCAACTGTGAAACCCTAATCCAAAGACAGCAGTCTTACAAAAATTATAAATAGATTTTCGTAGTGCATTCTACTTATGCCACAAAATGGGTTTTGGACATTAGAGTTAATTTGTGCCCTGTAGCTGTCAAAATAGTTGCAAGAAAGATGAAAGCATAAGGGAACAACTTGTAAACATTGGATGCCAGAGACTGCATTGCCTTCTTGTAATTATTAGTAATTATACTTGTGCAATGAGCCAAATGCTTTGACTGCAACATGAATTTAAGCAGGTAGTGGTTGATTGCCACAGCCTCATAATTGAAAGCAGCGCCCAAACATCTGAGATGTAATTTATGTCGACGTTGTTCACTTCTGAACACCGTGTGAATCGAATACAAAGGTTGTATGCACACATACGTGTATTATTTCTACATGGCTTTTTGTTCCAAATTTTACCTTGAAGAGAGATTTGCAACTTATTATTAGATTATTAGTTCACACTGAGTTTACTTCAGTGTATCATTTTTACCCCTTAAGGTTCTTGAGATTTTTTACACTTTAGCTGTGTCGCTTTTGATACAACAGAAAGTGTTTAATTGCTTCTTAGTGATATTTATTTGATTTATATTTTTAGTACAATGTAGGCTTTCTCTGGGCAATATTTTTTTCAAAAATGATTTTATTTTATAGTCATTTTATGGGTACAAATTAGGGGTGAATGCAGAAAATACAAAGTTTTCATTTTTCACCCTTCCTAATTTTCACATGACAAGTCCCACAGTTGTAAAAGTAAGAGGTAGGAAGAGGCACACCATTCCGTAGTGTTTGGGTGCATAACCATGGATGTTAAGCAACAACCAAAGAGCAGTCTAACAGTAGAAGAAATTGGTTAGCACTTCGTCTTTTGTCTGCACTGTGCTGAAGAAGGGGACCCTTGATGGCCCCGAAACAATTGTTAACTTGAGTGTTGACATTAGATTGGAGAATAAACTTTGCTCACTGAGAAGCCGGAGTGCTAACCAATTTCTTCTACTGTTGGACCACAGTTGTAAAACACATATAATTATATTCTTTGGCCCTTCCCGGTTAAAATGATACCAAAACCTATTTTATTACTAGTGGGGCATGTGGTGGATCCTTATCCCCATCCTGCGCGTCTGTATCGATTGAATGCATTTGATAGGGCGACAGTTTGAGACGCCGCAGTGCTGTACAGATGCATCAGTAGGCAGTGGCAGAGCAATGCATCTGTAGAGCATTGTGACCCCAAACTGTCATCCTAGTGATCACATCTGATCACTAGAGGTGGCAATCATGAAATGTGTATAAACAGGTATAGGTATTTCAGGTGTTAATAGGCTAAGCTAGGGGTTAAAACTTAACTGGTGAGGAAAATCACTTTTCATTTTATTGAGACCCTGTCACTTAAAAAAAAAATTGTTTATTTGAAAAACTTTTTTTACTAACTTTATTGAATGATTGTTGCTCAATCCAATTCACTGTTTCTCTTAAGTTTTCTTCTAGTAGATCATTTTCATCTTCTGTTTAAGATAACCTTTTAGAATTCTGCAGTTGAAAAATAACCAAATGTAGGAGAAAAAGTAATGATAAAATTATTTTGAGTGCTTTCTTGGTTGCTGGTGAATTGAAAGGCATTTTATTGAGGAGATGTGAAATACTACCTTGGAGAAAACTTAGGAGAAAAAGTTAGTTGGATCGAACCCAAAGAGAGATAAGAAGAAACCTACAGCTGATGGGTTTTGTCAGCTTCCAATACCATATAACACATTGCTGATGGGTGTGTCAGCCGCAATTAGTAATGTATGATGAAACCCAAAGTAGCTATCAGCTGCTTTAAATGTCCCCTGCACTAGTGATGGCTTTTGAAGCTATGGTAACAGGGAAAAGTTGTGGGCTGTCAATAGGGAATCAAGAGCCTCTTTGGTGATTGCTTTTTTCCCCAAATTGCAAATAATTTGAAACAATATAGTCATTATCACTGATCATCCCTACTGAACTACTGAACAGTTAGGTAGTGGTCGGCTGCCTGTAACCATCTGTTGGCTTTTGGTATAAATACACTTCTTACAGTATTATAGTTTTGACAGTAATTTCTACAGTCGGTTGAAAATTAATCAGCAGTTGTACTTTTCAAGTACTAAATCTACAGTGAATTGTTATTATTAAAAACATCTCCAACTATTTTTGTGAAAAGAAATTCAATAAACAAGTTCATTTCATTTGCAAATCCAACTGTGATTAAATTAAATCACCTTTCTTAACCTTCCTGGCGCTCGGGCTATGCCGCCGGAAGGCACCGCTCAGGCCCCGCTGGGCCGATTTGCATAATTTTTTTTTTGCTGCACGCAGCTAGCACTTTGCTAGCTGCGTGCAGTGCCCGATCACCGCCGCTACCCGCCGATCCGCCGCTATCCGTCGCGCCGCAGCCGCCCCCCCCCCCCAGACCCCGTGCGCTGCCTGGCCAATCAGTGCCAGGCAGCTCTATGGGGTGGATCGGAATCCCCTTTGACGTCACGACGTCGATGACGTTGGTGACGTCATCCCGCCCCGTCGCCATGGCGACGGGGGAAGCCCTCCAGGAGATCCCGTTCTTTGAACGGGATCTCCTGATCGCCGATCGCCGGAGGCAATCGGAGGGGCTTGGGGGATGCCGCTGAGCAGCGGCTATCATGTAGCGAGACTTTGTCTCGCTACATGAAAAAAAAAAAAATTAAAAAAAAAGATTTGCTGCCCCCTGGCGGATTGTTAGCAAACCGCCAGGAGGGTTAAAGCTACATTTGTACAGGCATTGAAAATGTTACAACAATAATTTATGTTTAGGGCTTTATTTGGGATGGGATGGGGGAGGGTGGTTCTTGCACTGGTCATTTGTAACATCTCAAAACAGCAGTTTCATAGACTTATTCTTGAATGATGCCTGTATCATCACTCACTAGCAACTATTATTTTCAATATTATTGATTTATAAAATGTCAAAATAATCCTTGGCACTTTACAAAATAAACACACATGGGGTACAAAATAATACAGTCAATAGTATACACTAAAAAACAGGGATGAGCAGAGACTACGCTAGTGCGAATTTACGCATCGTAGTTCGCATCTACGCATCGTAGTTTGTAGGTGAAGTTTCAAAACTGTGAACTACGAATGCGTTGCTCGCGTCTAATTTTCCGTGTGCGATTGTATGCTTACAAATTTAAGCATTGGGAAGGGTAATGTACGTATAGAAGATTTAACAAGGAATTAATGCGTAAAATTTTCTGCATGAGGGCATAAGCATCCGCATACAATACATTTCGCACTACGCATAATCGCGTATTTTAACGCGTAGTCTACGAAATGCATACGAAGCAAATATTTGATTTTGGTCGAAGCGTAATTGCGTAAAACTACGCGTATTTCCAGCGTAGCGAAGTTGGCTGAGTGACTACGACCATCCCTGCTAAAAAACAAAATCCAGAATTAGTAAAAAATACAGAATCAGTACAGAATACAGAATTGGTTATAACAATGATAAAATTAATATGAATAAATGTGAAACACATTCTAAGACACAAAAGGGTGAGAGAGCCCTGTCCTTGAGAGCTTACAATCTAAAGGAATGGGGGGGGGGGGGGGGGTGGACACAAGAGGTGATATGGTAAACGAGAAACATACATAGAGACAGAGTGTTATACAGTATACAGCGGAGGGTTAAAGAGAAACTCCAACCTAGAATTGAACTTTATCCCAATCAGTAGCTGATACCCCCTTTTACATGAGAAATACACAAACAGACCATCAGGGGGCGCTGTATGACTGATTTTGTGCTGAAACCCCTCCCACAAGAAGCTCTGAGTACCGTGGTACTCTGGGCAAACTGCCACAATGTAACAAGGTTCACAGACAGGAATTAGCTGTTTACAGCTGTCTCTAACAGCCAAAACAGCTAGGAGCAGCTACATACCGTATTTTTCGGACTATAAGACGCACTTTTTCTCCCCCAAAAGTGGGGGTTAAAAAGTCAGTGCGTCTTATAGTCCGAATGTGCCTCAAAGCATCAGGTACTTGAGAAGTACTGGTAGTGCATCCCAGCATCTCCCCCTTTACTTGCGGCAGTCGGCAGGCTCAGTGCGATCATAGCATATCCCCCTTTACTTGCGGCGGTGGGCAGACTCAGCATGATCCCAGTATCTCCCCCCGTAATGGCGGCGGTCGGCAGGCTCAGCGCGATCATAGCATCTTCCCCGGTACTTGCGGCGGCTTGTGGGCAGACACAGCATGATCCCAGTATCTCCCCCCGTAATGGCGGCGGTCGGCAGGCTCAGCGCGATCATAGCATCTTCCCCGGTACTTGCGGCGGCTTGTGGGCAGACACAGCATGATCCCAGTATCTCCCCCGTAATGGCGGCGGTCGGCAGGCTCAACGCGATCATAGCATCTTCCCCGGTACTTGCGGCGGGCAGGCTCAGCGCGATCCTGACATCTCTCGGCGGGATAGAAGAGGGTCAATCTCAGCCCTAGCTGCGGCTGCTATCAGGAGTCCCGATGTCTCTGTACTTCCGGTACTTGCGTCGCACGTCATTAGGGGGCGCATGTAAACAAGGAAGTGGTCTGTCCCGCCGAGAGATGTCAGGATCGCGCTGAGCCTGCCCGCCGCAAGTACCGGGGAAGATGCTATGATGGCGCTGAGCCTGCCGACCGCCGCCATTACGGGGGGAGATACTGGGATCATGCTGAGTCTGCCCACAAGCAAGTACCGGGGATGCTATGATCGCGCTGAGCCTGCCGACCACCGCCAGTACCGGGGGGGGGGGGGGGAGATGCCTGGGTCATGCTGAGTCTGCCCACCGCCGCCAGTACCAGGGGGGAGATGCCTGGGTCATGCTGAGTCTGCCCACCGCCGCCAGTACCAGGGGGGAGATGCCTGGGTCATGCTGAGTCTGCTCACCACCGCAAGTACCAGGGGGGAGATGCCTGGGTCATGCTGAGTCTGCCCACCACCGCAAGTACCAGGGGGGAGATGCCTGGGTCATGCTGAGTCTGCCCACCACCGCAAGTACCAGGGGGGAGATGCCTGGGTCATGCTGAGTCTGCCCACCACCGCAAGTACCAGGGGGGAGATGCCTGGGTCATGCTGAGTCTGCCCACCACCGCAAGTACCAGGGGGGAGATGCCTGGGTCATGCTGAGTCTGCCCACCACCGCAAGTACCAGGGGGGAGATGCCTAGGTCATGCTGAGTCTGCCCACCACCCCAACTACCAGGGGGGAGATGCCTGGGTCATGCTGAGTCTGCCCACCACCGCAAGTACCAGGGGGGAGATGCCTGGGTCATGCTGAGTCTGCCCACCACCGCAAGTATCAGGGGGAGGATGCCTGGGTCGTGCTGAGTCTGCCCACCACCCCAACTACCAGGGAGGAGATGCCTGGGTCATGCTGAGTCTGCCCACCACCGCAAGTATCAGGGGGGAGATGTCTGGGTCGTGCTGATGCTGCCCTGCTGCCCCAAGTACTGGGGGGAGATGCCTGGATCATGCTGATGCTGCCTTAGTACCAGGGGGAGATGCATGGATTGCGCAGCTTCTGGATGGGTGCCTGGACATCTGGATAGGTGAGATCAGCACCCTGTAATGTTTAGTTAGTGTTAGTGGTGGGGTAAGCAAAGGTTAGTGTAGTGTAGTAACTGGTGGGGGCATCAGGGGTTAGTATGTGGTGTAGCTCAATGTTACTGGCGAGGCATCAGGGGTTAGTGTAGGGTACTTAGTCTACCTAGTGGTCGCAGCAAGGGTTAGTGTAGCTGGGCAGTGAAGCTTAGACAGAGACCGCTTGGGAAAAAAATGTCTACAAGATGCCCCTGCACTATAGACAATCAGGTTTAAAAACTAATTTTTTTCCTGGTTTTTGTCCTCTAAACCTGGGTGCGTCTTATAGTCCGGAGCGTCTTATAGTCCGAAAAATACGGTAACCTGCCCACAGTAAAAATGTCACCATGTAATAAATGTCAGAATGTAAATCTGGGAGAGGAAAGATTTTACAATGGGCAAACACTGACTAAATAATTTATACATAATTATTGTAAAAATAAAGCACTTTTTTTACTACATTATTTTCACTGGAGTTCCTCTTTAAGCACCAATGGACTATTAGCGATGTGCAGGAACAACCCCCAAAGTACACGGGGGGGGGGGGGGGAATCTTCAGTAATTTTTCACAAGATTCCGCACCATCTTCTTAAAATACAGACTTTATTAGTTCTTCATTAAAAGTAGAATTAAAAAGACCAAGGAATGTGATGCCATGTCTCCATGCACATAGACCTGGCATCACATTCCTTGATCTTTTTAATTCTACTTAGTTTGTATTTTAAGAAATTATAGAGGCAGTGTGTTTTAGGTTATCTAGTAGGAATATAATTTGGCCAGAGATCAAAGGGTAACAGTCCTAAGGTAGAGCATATGCTTGACGGAAAAAGTGAGGGCACTTTAAAGATAACAAAGGTTGGAGAGTGATGCATGTGTTGTGGCAGGGAATTCCAGAGGAGGGGTGAAGCATGTGCAAAATCTTGTATACGTGAATTTGAGGAGGTGATTCTAGAGGAGGAAAACAGCAGGTCATGTGCAGATCTGAGACTGCGGTTGGGTTTGTATCTGGAAATTAGTTGGGGGGATGTACAGAGGAGAGAGATTGTGGAGAGCTTTGTAAGTTAGAGTTTGAGCTGGATCCTCTAGTTAATTGGTAGCCAATGAAGAGCTTGAAGAAGCAGCAGAAGAAAGATTAATGAGACAAGCAGCCGAGTTCAGTAAAGATTGGAGCGGTGTCAGTCTGTTAGGTGGTAGTCCACAAATCAGTATCTTACAGTAGTGCAGATATTATAAGAGCATGTATTAACATTTTAGTTGTGTCTTGAGTGAGAAAAGTTCGGTTGCGAGATATGTTTTTGAGTTGGAGATGGCAGGAGCTGGTAAGGGAACAATGTGGCAACTACCGTAGATCTTTTTAAGTTGCATGGTGGTAGTTTTTGGTTGAGAGTGCATGATACTGAGTGCTAAAATCTCTCTTCTATGGACAGGCAAAGTATGAAAGAGACATAAGAAAGAATAAAGGGACAATGGCCATTACTCAATTCACTTTTTCTCCTACGTTTTCTACTAGGTGATATTTTCACATCTTATCAATAAAATGCCTTTTAAGCTACCAGCATGCAATAAAGTACTCAGAATACTTGTTCACCTACTTTCACCTAATACCACCCATTACCACCTGTGGCTGGACAGTGTACTGGTTAAGGGCTGGATTTGAATCTCGGCTCTTCCTGTTCAGTAAGCCAGCACCTATTCAGTGAGGAGACCTTGGGCAAGACTCCCTAACACTGCTACTGCCTATGGACTGCGCCCTAGTGGCTTTAGCTCTGGTGTTTTGAGTCTGCCAGGAGAAAAGCGCGATATAAATGTTCTGTGTCTTTTTCAATTCAAATTATTTTAAACAGAAGTAAAAGACAAAGAGGAGGATATGGAGGCTGCCATATTTATTTCCTTTTAAACAATACCAGTTGTCTGGCAGCACTGCTGATCTGTTTGGCTGCAGTAGTGTCTGGGCAACACCAGAAACAAGCATGCAGCTAATCTTGTCAGATCTGACTATAATGTCAGAAACACCTGATTTGCCTATGCTTGTTAGCAGTCTTTGGCTAAAAGTATTAGAGCAAGGGGATCAGTAAGATAGCCAGGCGAATGGTATTGTTTAAAAGGAAATAAATATGGCCACCTCCATATCGCTTCAGTTTCTAGCTTCAGTTGTCCATTAAAGCACATATAGACCTGATCATTTGCAATATAGTATCAATGAAGGGCTAAAACAGTAGCATGAGTAATAAACTGAGTGAGGCCTTTTCTCAAGATCCCCAAGTACAGTTGCAACCTCAGCATCCACTATCGCTACTCCACTGGTCCCTGTCATCATTAGACAGTTTTACATTTTGACTGGTGTCTCAGTGTTTTGTTTTGCAGCAGTCAGTTTGTGCATTGCCAACTTTATTCTTCACTCTGAACTCCAACAACAGCAGCCTTTACCATTTGTTATGCAATTTAAAGTATGATGAGTAACTTTATTTCTCCTTAAAGCCCACCTGACGTGAGAAATGGAGCCTGCCATATTTTTTTCAAGCAAAATAAAAAATGAATTTCACTTACCTGGGGCTTCTACCAGCCCCATGCAGCCATCCTGTGCCCTCGTAGTCACTCACTGCTGCTCCAGTCCCCCGCTGGCAGCTAGCCGACCTCGGAGGTCGGCAGACCGCATTGCGTACATTTTTACGCATTCCTGCTAGTGCAGGAACATTAACACATACATTTTTACACATTACTGGTTCAATGTGTACATTTTTTACGCATTGAACCAGTAATGCGTAAAAATGTATGTGTTAATGTTCCTGCACTAGCAGGAATGCGTAAAAATGTACGCAATGCGTCCCGCTGCCAGTGGGGGACTGAAGCAGCAGTGAGTGACTACGAGGGCACAGGATGGCTGCATGGGGCTGGTAGAAGCCCCAGGTAAGTGAAACTCATTTTTTTATTTTGCTTGGACCTTCCCTTTAATGTAATGTATATTGCTTGGCTGCTGAGACTCTGCCTCTTATACCTTTGGCCATAGACCCTGAATGATCATGCAGATCAGGTGCTCGCCTCTGACTGAAGTCTACTGGATTAGCTGCATGCTTGTTTCAGGTGTGTCATACACTACTGCTGCCAAAGAGATTAGAAGAACAGCCAGGCAACTAGTACTGTTTAAAAAGAAATACATTTGACATCCTCCATATCCCTCTCAGTTTAGGTTTCCTTTAAAAGATGTAGACTTGTGTGTGTGGGTGGGTGGGGGGGGGGGGGGGGGTCTTGGTGACCTCTCCCTCCCCAGCACCCCCAATGACTTCCATTTCCCTGCAACAATGACCTCTACTTCTCCCAACATCCACCCACGCCCCTTCCCCCATAGCTGGCACCCAGTACTCACACTCACATGACACCGTGTACCTGCACCCAGGTCTGACATTGTACCCAGTACTAACACCTGCATACAGCCTCCATATGGCACCCACTGTCTGCACCGAGCACCCACTTAACCAGTACCTGCAGCCAAAGTACCTGCATTTAAAAGCCACATGACACCCAATGCCCACCCATAGCCAGCACCAAGTATTCGCACCACGTCACACCCAGTACCTGCACCCAGCACAAACATGGCATCCAGTACACGCACCCAAATCTCAACTGGCACTAAATACCTGCAATCAACACCCACATGACACTCGATACCCACCCATAGCCAGAACCCACATGACACCCTGTAGCCGCACCCAGAACCCACATGACACCCAGCATCTGCATTCAGCACCCACATGACAATCAATACCCCCAGCCAGAAATGAGGAGGAGGAAAAGCGCGGCTACCGGAGACAGGTCCAACTGACTCCACACCATTGAATGCAGCTTCTGTGACTGAATGTATGAGTCAAGCGGAGGGGTGCAGGGAGATGGTTTGGGACAGTTGGAGAGCTGGAGTGGGGGGTGAAGGTTACATGTCACTGCAGGGAAAAGGGTTGGGGAAGGTCCCTCACCACTTGTAGGTACCACTGTGCATTTTTTTTTTTTTTGGGGGGGGGGGGCATTTTTAAATTGGAGCACCTCCACTTAAGGACCCTCTGCAAAGCCCTGGATGTAGAGATGTTTTAGATGAAATAATTAGAAAACACACTGGGTGTCTTTTGTAAAACAAAATGAAAAAATGTTTTTGCTAGATTTATCATGGTTGATATGTCTATATAGGCATATAAGTATATCATATAGGCATATACCCGTATTGCCTATATAGGCAAAAAGGTCTTTTTATTACTAGTATGTTGTTGTTTTGTTCTACAGCTACAAATGTGCACTACTCTAAGATTTGTTTTGAAAGAGGACTTCTTTCCACAAGAAACATGTGGCACTCTGGGAATCTTTTCTTTCCTGCTGTTTCCTGTTTTGTCCTATGAGTTCCCGCTATTACTGTATTCTTGGAGAACAACATAATGATTTACTACATGCTGATTTCTGCGAACACACTAAATTCCATATGGAGCTAAAATGCAGCTACAATGCCCACATAGATGAACCTGTATGAGATTTCCAATGGTCAGAAAAATACAGAAAAATTAGCTGTTATAATATTGACTCACACACCTGTATTCTTCAGTAGTCTGATGGAGATTTTTGCAACATTATTACCATACAACGAGTTTTAGATTTATATGTAGACTTAGTAGTGACTGAAGGCCCCAAGGCATTCTGGACCTTTTTGGTAACTATTGATAGCTAAACTTTCAACCCCATGACAGAAGGAGCAGCTAAAGTATCCTGAAAATCCTACGACATGGTAGCTGGATGTGCAAAGCTCAACCCAGCTACCATATTCCTGTCTGACCAGCAATTAATGCAAAAAACACAGCATTCAAGAAGAAAGGGGAGAAGAGCAAGAAATGCTATCCTAATCTGCTATTCCTCAATGCAGTGGCAGTTATATAGACAGGCAATACCTGGAAATAAATGTAATTATGGCCCAATGAGACCATCAATTATCATTCTGGGTGAAAGCCATCTAATGCCTGAATGGAGTTTTTATATTTTACAGCTAAAGATATGGTTCATCTCCTTCTATTTACGATTCAAAGAAAGCTAGAATATACGACGCAGAATGAGAATCTAGAAATGTATCCATCCACTCTGGGTTACTATTTGTTGGCAATAGATTTTCTTCTTCTTTTTACTTTTTATCTTCTTCTTTTTTCATTTTTGTAACGCTGACTGTCGAGTCACACTGATATTAGTCACAGTAGAGGCAATAGAAGAAATCAATGCAGAATGCTTCTTTTGGGGGGGGGGGGGGGGATTTGGTACAGGTGCCAGTGAGGTGTTTTACTTTCACTTGTACATATAGTTTCATTCTGATGCTTTGTCATTGCACTAAGCTCCGGGGACTTTTCATGTCTATTGGAGTTTTCTTCCGGCATTTAGATTGACCCACAATGGCCCAAGATCTATTTACGGACAAAAATATTTCCAACACGTGCATAATGAGGTTTTCCACTGTGGTCAGTCAGCAACTTTTCAAATGTGAGGGCTTCTTTTTTCTAAACTATGGCAGTATTTTTTTTTATTCACCCCCAAGTGCTCTACACTGAATTGTGCTCTGGCTTCGCCAGCTTCTGATTCTGGTCCCCACCATTTTACTCGTGCTATATATTATTATTGTTATCAATTTATAAAGCACCAACATATTCTGTGGAGCTGTACAAAGTAAGAAACAAACATGGTGTACAACCTAATACAGACACTGGTTTACATCAATATACAAAATACAGAGTTGGTACAAAGTACAGAATCAGTACCAGTGACACAATTATTATGAATAAATGCGTAACAAAATCCATAACACAAAAGAGAGCCCTGGCCTTGCAAGCTTACAAGCTTAACCAGTTCGCATTCAGTCGTTTTTCGCTTCATGCATCCGAAAAATGTTCACCTCCCATTCATTAGCCTATAACTTTATTACTACTTATCACAATGAACTGATCTATATCTTGTTTTTTCCGCCACCAATTAGGCTTTCTTTGGGGGGTACATTTTACTAAGAGCCACTTTACTGTAAATGCATTTTAAAAGGAAGAATAAGAAAAAAACGGAAACAAATCATTATTTCTCACTTTTCGGCAATTATAGTTTTAAAATAATACATGCCTCCATAATTAAAACCCACGTATTGTATATGCCCATTTGTCCCGGTTATTACACCATTTAAATTATGTCCCTATCACAATGTATGGCGACAATATTTTATTTGGAGATAAAACTGCATTTTTTCCGTTTTGCATTCATCACTATTTACAAGCTTATAATAAAAAAAAAAGAAATATTTTATCTTTACATAGATATTTAAAAAGTTTAGACCCTTAGGTAAATATTTGTGTTTTTTTTTCATTGTAATGTTTTTTTGTTTTTTTTAATTAAACATTTTATGTGGGTATTTTTGGGAGGGTGGGATTGAAATTGTATTTTTTTTTGTAAATATGTGTATTTTTATTTTTATTTAACATTTAGATGTAGTTTACTTTTTGGCCACAAGATGGTAGCCATGAGTTGTTTACAGTGACGTCACTCTAAGCGTACCACGTACGCTTAGAGCGACATAGGAAGCAGAAAAAGCGTAGCTTCCGAGAGAAGCTGTCGCTTTTTCTGCGGGGGAGAGGAATCAGTGATCGGGCACCGTTGCCCGATTCACTGATTCACTGGCTAACAAACCGCCGTCCGGGAGCGTGCGTGCACGCGCGCGATCGGCCGCGTGGACGCGCAGGAGCGCACATGGCTTCCTGGACGTGAGTTTCACGTCCAGGAATGTCAAATAGTTAAAGAATGGCGGGACAAGAAGTGGGGTAGTATACAATATTCATACCTAGAGGCAGTGTGTTTTAGGTTATCTAGTAAGGAGTACAACTTAAACAGAGGTCAAAGGTGAAGTGGCCTAAGGTAGAGCTTATGCTTGAAGGGAAAAGGGAGTTTTGAGAGTGCGTTAAAAGATATCAAAGGATGGACAGTGACGGATGTGTTTTGGCTTTGTAAGTGACGGATATTGTCCTTTATTTACTTTTTTTTGGTCCTATATATTTCATTATGGCCTCATATTTTTCAATTTATAAAGATAAAAAGTACCTGTTATCATAATGCAGAACAAGTATTCAGAAGCAAGATTTACAGCTTAAAAATTTAGAGGAACAAGGAGATAAGATAAAAAAAGAAAATGCAAGTGTACAGGGGCATCAACTAAAGATGACTGGTGCTTCTCAAGCATCTTATCGATCTCAGCATTTAAAGCACACCTGAAATGAGAGGCATAAGGAGGCCGCCATATATTTTGTTCTTTTAAACAATGAGAAAGCAAAGAGTCTGTGCGCAACAAGTGAAGATAGGATATGTCATCAGTTACATGCAAAAATTATATGTATCCAATTAGAAGATTAATATATCAGTTCCTATGAATGTTTTTTCCCACAATAGGCAGATATGATTAATGGCATCCTCTAGTGCAGCTCGCCCAAGTATGTGATTTCTCTATGGACACTGCAGAACAAGGGAGGGTCTGCTTGTTTTAATGAACGCATCTTAATGACGTGTTTTTATGTTTGCAAAAAAATAAATAAATCTATATATCCCCTTTTTATGTTGCATGTGTGCTCTAACATCTTGTCAGCATACAGGATTCGAGTCTGATGAAGGCTGATTAGCCAAAAGCTTTGTCTTATTCTTTTAAGTTAGCCAATAAATAATATCATCCTGATTCAAAACTTCTTGCTATCTTTTAAAGGATACTGGAACTGACATTTGACATGATGAGATAGACATGTGTATGTACAGTGCCTAGCACACAAATAACTATGCTGTGTTCCTTTTTTTCTTTCACTGCCTGAAAGAGTTAAATATCAGGTATTTAAGTTGCTGACTGAGTCCTGACTCAGACAGGAAGTGACTACAGTGTGACCTTCACTGATAAGAAATTCCAACAATAAAACACTTTCCTAGCAGAAAATGGCTTCTGAGAGCAAGACAGAGATAAAAAGGGGAACATCTTATTAGTGAGGGTCACATTGTAGTCACTTCCTGTCTGAGTCAGGACTGAGTCAGCCACTTACATACCTTATATTTAACTCTTTCAGGTAGAGAAAGAAAAAAAGGAACACAGCATAGTTATTTGTGTGCTAGGCACTGTACAAACACGTCTATCTCATCATGTCACATGTCAGTTCGGGTATCCATTAACCTTCCTGGCGGTAAGCCCGAGCTGAGCTCGGGCTATGCCGCGCAGGAGGATACCTCAGCCCCTAGTGGGGCGATTCGCCCCATTCAAAGTGCTGTACGCGCAGCTAGCACTTTGCTAGCCGCACGTACAGCTTGATCGCTGCCGCTCTGCGGCGATCGCCCGCACGCAGCGGCGGAAGAGGTCCCCCCGCCAGAGCCCTGCGCTGCCCGGACCAATGAGTTCCAGGCAGCGCTATGGGCTGGATCGGAGGCGTCTGACTTCAGGACGTCGGTTGACGTCCATGACGTCATTCCGATCGTCGCCATGGCGACAGGAGAAGCCAAACAGGGGAACGCATTATATACGCGTTCCCCTGTTTGCTATTGATGCCGGCGACGATCGCACTAGAGGGACACATGCGCCCTCTAGTGGTGTTTCATGTAGCTACCACTCTGGTAGCTTTACATGAAACAAAAAAAAAAAATAAAAAAAAAAATGGATTTCTGCCTAATTGGCAGAAAAAATTAACCACCAGGAGGGTTAAAAATCATTTAAAACAAAAGGCAATACCAGAGGACATATTGAACTTTCACCATAAAAACATGTCAGTTAATTAAAGGATAGCAATAAAGCTGTGTATTAAACCATTTGAACAACAATGTTTTAGAAAGTGAATTGATCTACGTGCGTGATCCATTACTTACTGCACAATGTTACTTTTCCTGTTTCTGTTGTTCTTCACTGTAGGTAGAACATCTACCAACATCCATCGAGCACTGAAGTGTTTCATTATTGAAGCCAAAGAAAAAAGAGCACTGCTGGATGAGGCTGTTCATACTAAGTTTGTTTTTCAATCAGCTCAGATCCCACTGAGATACATAATATATTATGTGGCTAGTGGTCAGTATGCATTCTCAGATCAAACCCTGTCCTTTTCCCCCTGCTGTCTTGAAATATCTGCACTGCCTTGCACACAGCCTTTCACACACATTGACAGGGCTGGGCTGAAAGCAGTTGGCATCCAGAGCATTTGCTTGGAACCATCTAGAAAAAAGCACTTGAACACTAATGAGCAAGAAACATTTTCCAAAGTTTTGACAAGAAAGGTATGGTGGTTTAAATGTATCTAAGCTTCTATATTCTGTGAAGCTCAGAAAATAGTGAGAGAGCTTACTGGTGGTTTTTAATCATTATATCCCTTATCATTAGAGATGTTGTGAACATAGAATTTTCTGTTCGCGAACGGTGAATACTGCAGAATACTGCTCGCCGGCAAACTGTTTGGGCTATCCCTACTTATCATCTCCTACCCATCAACATCCTGTACTGAGTGCCTGTCACCTACCTATCTCTCTCTCTCTCTCTCTCTCTCTCTCTCTCTCTCTCTCTCTCTCTCTCTCTCTCTCTCTCTCTCTCTGTGTGTAATCTTGCCACCTGTATCCAGTGGATAGCTCCTGTTTCAAGTGTGTATTGGAGTGGAATATTTACACGGTAGTTACAACAACAACAACAAATAACATTTGTAGAGTGCTTTTCTCTCATAGGGCTCAAACGCATAAGCATGGCTCAGACTAGTAATTGGTTGATTGGTGAATTGTGGTACAGAGGAAGAATCCTATAAGTCTGCAAATGCCAGGCGAAAAAGGTGGCTTTTCAGGAAAGATAGCTCTGGGGATGGAGCTATCTTTACTGGGTGTGGTGGGGAATTCCAAAGGGTAGGAGCAGTATGACAGAAAGCTCTGGCTCCAAAGGTTTTGAGGTGCACTATGGGAGTGACCAAGTTTATGGATCCTGCTGATCTGAGGCTGTAAGAGGTGTTGCAGTTTCAGCAACTCCTTCATGTATCCAGAGCCCAAATTGTGTAGGGATTTGAATATCAACAGTCCAGTCTTGAAGTGTATTCTCCATTTTACAGGTAGCCAGTGTAGTTAGCAAAGAATCAGTGTAATGTGACAGTGGCGAGGCTGGTTTGTAAATACACCTCCAGAACCACTGGAATGCAATGTGTCAGCTTGTTAATTAATGTCAGGAGGAACTTCACCCTGTTTATTCTTCTATTGATTTCTATTCTATTGACTTCTGTTCTGTTGATTTCTATTGATTACTAATCAATAGAAATCAACAGAACAGAAGTCAATAGAATAGAAATCAATAGAAGATTAAACAAGAAGTGTGGTTGGGACAGCACCCATGTATAGGAGATAATGTGCCCAGGCAGTCGGTCTTCCACACCACTGGAGCCGTCGAGTACAGGAACACAGGTTTTGCAGGCACCAATATAATGAATTAAAGCTTCTTTATTGGTCACATCAGACAGAGCAGAGGGTACAACGACAGACCGCTGTTTCGAGCATATGAGCTCTTTATCAAGTTGTTCAACACTGCATAAAATCTACAAACAAATCATGTGCTTATATAGGTCTAAAAACCAATCAGAGTGCAGCACTGGTATCATCCAATCACTGGACATTATGTCATCAGAGGACCTGATGGGGAACTTCAATGTTTCAGAAAAAACCTCCCCTTTTGTCAGAAAAATCCTTATTAGGCATTGTGCATCTTAAGCGCTTTCTCCAAAAGTTGTACACCACAAAGCGCTAACTGCGCCTTATCATATAGTTGACTCACCACCAGACTCACTACGACCATCCACGGTAAAATGTATAAAATAAATTCAGCCAATCAGCGTGAGGTACCCTCACAGGGGCCTCCCACAAATGTCCTACCATATAGACAGGGTGGAAATACTTGGCCCCACCCTCCTATGGAGCCGCCGACCAATCAAATGGCCGCAAGTCCATGACGCGTAGTCATGACGTATGCGGAACTAAGTACGCATCGCACGTCATGACGTATGCGGAGAAGAGGAACGCCCGCTAGACGCATGTAAATAAACAGGCGTCATCTATTGCGGACGTCCATGCGTCTCACAAGGGCGCGTCTCTTGCTATACAAAACAATGTAAACCACGCCCACCAAGGAAGTACGCTCACTAAGTCGTCATGGTAACAATTGGCCATGATCACAAGGCGTGAATCTAGCGGTGTTCAAACCCAAAACAAGGCAAACAACCATCACAGAAAGGGGGGAGAATTGTATAAGTGCAAAAACTAAAATAGTTTTTTTTTTTATAATAAAAATTGCACAAACTCCTTATTAAAGATTTCTTTACCTTATTCCAAAATTGAATAAAGGCCAGCGCTGCACCCATATCTAAAATAAATAAAAACAATGAACATTACTACAGAGGTACTCACAATCAGCCTATGGAGAATGATAAGTCATAATCTAAATTGAGACCCCCAATCCCCAATGCCCCCAATTTACGAATCCAAAATGCTTCACGTCTAGAAAGTTCCTTTTCTCTGTCCCGCCCCGCACCCCATCCCAAGGGTACCCCATCTATCACTTGTACTTTAAGCTGCGATAAGTTGTGTCCAGTCTCAGTAAAGTGTCTTGCCACTACATGCGAAGTATCCCGAGTCCTTATAGTAGATTTATGTGCCGAGAGGCATACTTTAAGAGGTTTAGTAGTCTTTCCTATGTATGCCAGGCCACACGGGCACTTCAACATGTAGATGACAAAACTGGAATTACAATCAAAGTGCTCCTTAATATGAAAAACTGTTCCCTTAGAGGGGTGTCTAAAAATGTCACCCCTTGTAATAAAATTACAAAGATGACAGCTAAGGCACGGGTATGTTCCTTTCCTACCCTCCCTGAGTCTACTCATAGGGGGTCTTGTATGGACCAACTTATCCCTGATCGTGGGGGCTTTTTTAAAAGATAAGAGAGGGGGGTAACGAAATTCTGGAACACGTGTCATTTTTAGACACCCCTCTAAGGGAACAGTTTTTCATATTAAGGAGCACTTTGATTGTAATTCCAGTTTTGTCATCTACATGTTGAAGTGCCCGTGTGGTCTGGCATACATAGGAAAGACTACTAAACCTCTTAAAGTACGCCTCTCGGCACATAAATCTACTATAAGGAACGGGACACTTCGCATGTAGTGGCAAGACACTTTACTGAGACTGGACACAACTTATCGCAGCTTAAAGTACAAGTGATAGATGGGGTACCCTTGGGATGGGGTGCGGGGCGGGACAGAGAAAAGGAACTTTCTAGACGTTAAGCATTTTGGATTCGTAAATTGGGGGCATTGGGGATTGGGGGTCTCAATTTAGATTATGACTTATCATTCTCCATAGGCTGATTGTGAGTACCTCTGTAGTAATGTTCATTGTTTTTATTTATTTTAGATATGGGTGCAGCGCTGGCCTTTATTCAATTTTGGACTAAGGTAAAGAAATCTTTAATAAGGAGTTTGTGCAATTTTTATTATAAAAAAAAACAAAACTATTTTAGTTTTTGCACTTATACAATTCTCCCCCCTTTCTGTGATGGTTGTTTGCCTTGTTTTGGCCGCTAGATTCACGCCTTGTGATCATGGCCAATTGTTACCATGACGACTTAGTGAGCGTACTTCCTTGGTGGGCGTGGTTTACATTGTTTTGTATAGCAAGGGACGCGCCCTTGTGAGACGCATGGACGTCCGCAATAGATGACGCCTGTTTATTTACATGCGTCTAGCGGGCGTTCCTCTTCTCCGCATACGTCATGACGTGCGATGCGTACTTAGTTCCGCATACGTCATGACTACGCGTCATGGACTTGCGGCCATTTGATTGGTCGGCGGCTCCATAGGAGGGTGGGGCCAAGTATTTCCACCCTGTCTATATGGTAGGACATTTGTGGGAGGCCCCTGTGAGGGTACCTCACGCTGATTGGCTGAATTTATTTTATACATTTTACCGTGGATGGTCGTAGTGAATCTGGCGGTGAGTCAACTATATGATAAGGCGCAGTTAGCGCTTTGTGGTGTACAACTTTTGGAGAAAGCGCTTAAGATGCACAATGCCTAATAAGGATTTTTCTGACAAAAGGGGGTTTTTTTTCTGAGACATTGAAGTTCCCCATCAGGTCCTCTGATGACATAATGTCCAGTGATTGGATGATACCAGTGCTGCACTCTGATTGGTTTTTAGACCTATATAAGCACATGATTTGTTTGTAGATTTTATGCAGTGTTGAACAACTTGATAAAGAGCTAATATGCTCGAAACAGCGGTCTGTCGTTGTACCCTCTGCTCTGTCTGATGTGACCAATAAAGAAGCTTTAATTCATTATATTGGTGCCTGCAAAACCTGTGTTCCTGTAGAAGTTTAAACAGGGTGAAGTTCCTCCTGACATTAATTAACAAGCTGACACATTGCATTCCAGTGGTTCTGAAGGTGTATTTAGCTTACAGGGACAATGTAACGATTGGTGTCAGCACGCAGAGAGAATCTGATTATTGGTGATCTGCAGTATCACCAAGAATGCAGATATATACCTGATTATTGATGATCTGCAGAATCACCGATAATACAGATATATTGCTAACCTCTGGACACCTATGGTATGTGAGTGTTTGGTGTAACAGTAATACTTTGAGTAATGCACCTGCTGAGCAGGTGATCAAAGGCAGTGAGGCAATACTGCTCTTGAGGACATGGAAACCTTCCAGCAGCCTGAGACTCTCCAAGGGGTGGAGTCAGGCTGGAGGTAGGAAGGACCAGAAGGTGAGTGACATCTGAAGGTGGATGTCACTATCTGATCTGGAGACTATCTCTTAATGGGAGAGATAGCTCTCGAGGTCGGGCAAGCCAGGTCGGCAACACACCGTCAGATAAAGTACATAGACAGAAGGCTGATTCGGTATCCAAGGCTAGCAGGGTTTGGCAACAAAATATCAGATATGCGAGGTACCGTATCAGAAGACAGAGGAGTGGTCAGGAAAGCAATAAGTCATAACAGATATCAAACAATGCCTAGTTTGGGTGTGAGGTCCTTGGTCTCTACACCCTGGAACTAGTCTGATGTATAACAGAATGATCGCACAAGTTCCCTAGTCTTGGGTGCGAGGTCTGTGGTCTCAGCACCCTGGAAGAACTAGTCAGGAGTATAACACAGATGATAATACAGTTCCCTAGTCTTGGGTGCGAGGTCCGTGGTCTCAGCACCCTGGAACTAGTCTGGAGTATAACACAGATGATAACACAGTTCCCTAGTCTTGGGTGCGAGGTCCGTGGTCTCAGCACCCTGGAACTAGTCTGGAGTATAACACAGATGATAATACAGTTCCCTAGTCTGGGTGTGAGGTCCATGGTCTCTACACCCTGGAACTAGTCTAAGCATAAACAGAATAACAATACAAGTAAACTGGCTCAGTGTGAATTCCCAGGTCCTCCTGGTTCAAACACACTGTAGGATCTGACTAAGGTCTGAGTGCTTCCACGTAGTGATCGCAACGGCAGACAACTTGAGACTGGCCAGCAGTAACTATATATGGAGTAGTGCTTACCTGCACCACCCCTAATAGATCATCCAATAGTAACCTGCTCTGGAGTCAGCTGATCGGCGTGATCAGCTGACCTCTCCTTGCCCAGTATAAGAGTTCTGCCTCTCAGCGCGTGCGCGTGTATTCCTAAGCCTGTGTGCACTAACAGACCCAGCCACACCAGACACACGCTGCTGCGTGCAAACCGCCGCGTTGAACGCGGAAGCAGCCGCCTTACTGTTGTTACATGCGGCGACTTCTCCGCGTTCTGCCCTGTTACCAGCCGCATGCCTCCGCGTGCAAACCGCCGCATTGGACGCGGAAACAGCCGCCTCCTCACCAGCACACGCAGCGGCTTTTCCGCGTTCTCTCACAGTACCCCCCCCCCCCCCCCCCCCCGAGGAATGGACTCTGGACATCTCTTGCCCGGCTTTTCAGGATGCAAGTTATGGAACTCCCTTTAGTCCTCTGCGTGCATGCGACATTCTTATACCCAAATTCTCTCCTCAATGCCATACCCCTTCCAGTGCACCAAATACTGCACGGAGTTCTGCACAAGCCGAGAGTCTAGAATCTTCTCAATTTCATACTCACGTTAGTCATCAATCAACACGGGGGAGGGGGGGGAGCGGAATCCACGTGCACTGCCGGCTTGAGCAAGAACACATGGAACGATCTCACACCTCGCATGCTGGTAGGGAGATCGATGGCATAAGTGACATCATTGATTTTCCTGGTCACTGGAAACGGACGCACAAATCTGGGACCTAACTTAGGAGAGGGTTGCTTCAGAGCCAAATGCCGTGTGGACACCCAGACTAAGTCTCCTGGAAGGAATTCCCACTCTATGGAACTTCTCTTATCAGCCTGTTTCTTCTGACTCTGAAAAGCCCTCCTCAAATTATTTTCTACCATTCCCCAAACTTGTTTTAAGGATTTCTGCCAATCCTCCAGGGCTGGAAATGAGGTGGCAGCCACTGGTAATGGGGTGAACTTAGGTGATCTTCCTGTCACCACCTGGAATGGGGAGAACCCTGAGGAGGAGCTTTTCAAATTGTTGTGTGCAAATCCTGCAAAAGGCAGGAATTTGACCCAGTCGGTTTGAACGTCTGCCACATAGCATCTTAGAAACTGTTCCAGAGACTGATTGGTTCTCTTGGTCTGGCCATTGGTCTGTGGGTGGTAGCCCGATGAAAACGATAGCTCCATGTTCAACTGATGGCAGAATGCCCTCCAAAATTTAGAAACAAATTGGACTCCCCGATCTGACACCATATTTTCCGGAATCCCATGCATTCGGAAAATATGTTTTATGAAAAGATCGGCCAACTCCTGGGCTGAGGGGAGTTCTTTCAGGGAAACAAAATGGGCCATCTTTCTGAAACAATCGACTACCACCCAAATGACCGTCATGCCCTCAGACCTGGGGAGCTCGCCCACAAAATCCATGGACAGATGGGTCCATGGCTCACTCGGGACTGGCAATGGTTGCAATGTCCCAACAGGTGCCTGACGGGAGGGTTTGCTCCTAGCACACACTGCACATTCTCTTACATACTCTTTGCAGTCAGATGCCAATGACGGCCACCAGGCACATCTCGCAATGAGATCCTGAGTTCTGGTGGCCCCAGGGTGCCCAGCATTCTTGTGGGAATTGAACAACTGCAGTATCTGTAGACGAAAAGACAATGGTACAAACATGACCCCTTCAGGCTTTCCCTCTGGTACATCCTGTTGGAACGGACTCAATGTTTCTGTCCAGTCCCTCCAGGTCTTAGTGGCGGCCAGAACCACTTTCTGAGGGAGAATGGTTTCTGGGACTGAGGGCTGTGCTGTCTCAGGCTCAAAGCATCTGGACAAAGCATCAGCTTTGATGTTCTTACTACCAGGGGTATACGTGATTACAAATCTGTATCTTGAGAAACATAACGACCACCGAGCCTGTCGGGGCTAAGTCTCTTAGCACCCTCAATGTACTCCAAATTCTTGTGGTCAGTATAGACAGTAATGGTATGTTCTGCGCCTTCTAGCCAATGTCGCCATTTCTCAAAGGCCAACTTAATGGCTAGAAGTTCCCTATTGCCTATATCGTAGTTCTTCTCTGCGGGTGAAATCCTACGTGAAAAATAGGCACAGGGATGTAATCTTCCTTGCAGCCCAGAACGCTGGGGCAGCACAGCCCCCACCCCTACCTCTGAGGCATCTACCTCCACAATAAAGGGGAAGATGGTGTCGACATGTCTCAAAATGGGTGCAGTACAGAACAATTTCTTTAAGGTGGAGAAAGCAGCATGGGCCTCAGGGGATCAGTGATGAGTATCTGCCCCTTTCTTTGTAAGACTAGTGAGAGGTGAGATTACCGTGGAGTACCCCTTTATAAACCTCCTATAGTAATTGGCGAACCCCAGGAACCTCTGGAGAGCCTTCAGTCCAACAGGTTGGGGCCACTCCAAAACAGCTGAAACTTTCCCAGGGTCCATAGAGAGGCCAGAGGTTGAAATTATGTACCCCAGAAAGGCAACAGAGGTTACTTCAAAAATGCATTTCTCCAATTTAGCGTACAGCATATTTTGTCTCAGCTTTTGTAACACAAACTTAACATGCTTTCTGTGCTCTGAGAGGTTGGACGAGAAGATTAGTATGTCGTCTAAGTAGACTAAGACGAATCTGCCCAATACTTCTCTAAAGACCTCGTTAATTAGCTCTTGAAAGACGGCCGGGGCATTACACAACCCGAAGGGCATCACCAGGTACTCATAGTGCCCGTTGGGTGTTAAAGGCCGTCTTCCACTCATCACCGTCCCTGATGCGCACAAGGTTGTACGCACCCCTTAAATCCAGTTTCGAGAAAATCTTAACATTGGTGACCTGAGTAAATAAATCGTCTATTAAAGGCAAAAGGATAGCGATTTTTTACTGTAATTTTATTTAAGCCCCGATAATCAATGCATGGACGGAGGCCTCCATCCTTCTTTTTCACAAAAAAGAACCCGGCCCCTGCCGGGGACCGAGAATGGCGAATAAAACCTTTAGACTGGAAACACAGGACAAAACTACGGGATATCACCTGTAAAATCACCTCGTCTCACCCTATATGAGAATAATCAATTAGTACAAAGCATAAGGGAGCCTTAGGTATATACAAAATGGTAGCAAAATTTTATTCCTATTACTTGCGTACAAAACACCCCAAAAGACACCCAATAAAAAATCCCACCCCTAAAACCACCGTAACCAACTGAATGCTTGGTCTGTGACCTGTAAAAGATAATTGCAGTCCTGGAGTGCACTCCTATTTGAACCAGCGCTGTTATTTTTAAATCTTCAGGCCCATTCAGAGATCACAGCATATATGACAGCCAAGATAGTGTGGAGAGGGTATCTTCATCCTCAACCCGTATAGTTTCAAAGCATACCTCTAAACATTGTAGTTTTTACATGCGCATTACAGCCACGACTTGTGTCTAACCTCTCCAACCCTGTGTGGCAGCAGTAGCTTCAGGTAATAACTTTATAGCCTCCAACTCACGTGACCTTGCACGGAACAGTGCTCTTTCACCCCTCCAAGATGGTCCGGAGACCTGCAGTTGACAGCCGTTTTGCCGGCGGGGATGGGCTGCGAAATGGCGTGCTGTACGCTTGGCCGGGAGCAGAGCGAGAGGAAGCGCATGGAGGTACGGGGAGGACGTGGCACCGCCCACCTAGTTGGCGTCACAGGTGCACGTGCCCCGATAATTAATGCATGGACGGAGGCCTCCATCCTTCTTTTTCACAAAAAAGAACCCGGCCCCTGCCGGGGACCGAGAATGGCGAATAAAACCTTTAGCCAAGTTCTCTCGGATGTATTCCTGCATGGCCAATTTCTCTGGCCCAGATAAATTATAGAGATGACCTCTAGGGGGCATACAACCAGACCTGAGATCAATAGGGCAATCAAAAGGACGGTGTGGAGGAAGTTTATCTGCTGCCTTGGGACAAAACACATCGGCAAATTCTGAATACTGCTCTGGCAATCCCTCCATGTGAATCTTGGTTTTACCAAAGGTTACTTTCGCTAGACAATGATGATAGCAATGAGCAGACCAGCTAGTCAGCTGACCCGTAGCCCAATTGATCTGAGGCGAGTGAATTTGTAACCATGGCATGCCAAGAATGATCGTGGAGGATGCCATTCGTAACACAAAAAATGGTAAACTTTCTTTATGCAATGCCCCTATTGTGACTCCCAAGTCTGGGGTCTGAGAGAGAGGTTGGTTACTCTGCAGAGGGGAATCATCCACTGCAGTGACCTGGATCTGTTGTTTTAGTGGGGAGATCGGAATCCCCAATTTCTTAGCAAAATCATAATCCATAAAGTTAGCTGCTGAGCCAGAATCTATGAAGGCCTCAGTGATCTCTGTCTTATCCTTCCAAGATATAGTACAAGGGAGGAGCAAACGTTTATCGTCTGGAGACAAAGACTGCTTGGGACAACTCTGCACTATATGACCCACCTCTGCACAGATTAGACAGAGCTGCTCTGATTTTCTGCATTTCTGCTCCACCCGGGACAATTTTGAGCGCCCAATCTGCATTGGCTCTGGTGGAGGTGAATCAGGTTGCGGCGCGGAGTAGGAAACTAATCTCATTTCGTTCCTACTCCGAGTCTGTCTTTGATATCGTAAGCGACGGTCAATCCTGATGGCCGATGAAATGGCCTCATCAATAGATTTCGGCTCAGGATGACCCAGCATAAGATCAGAAGCTGCGTCTGACAAGCCTGACAAAAAGCAGTCTAGCAGAGCGAATGAGTCCCATCTAGCTGACACTGCCCACTTCCTGAATTCAGCAGCGTAATTCTCAACCGGACCCTTGCCCTGCCGCAATGTCTTGAGCTTCCGCTCAGCGGTAGAAGCAATGTCCGGATCGTCATAAATTAGCCATTGCTTTAAAAAATTCCTCAACCGAGGCTAGGGCCTCATTCCCTGGCTGAAGATTATATGCCCAGGTCTGGGAATCCCCTGACAACAGAGTCTTAATGAACGTAATCCTCTGTGCCACAGTTCCCGACGAATTAGGCCTCAACTCAAAGTATGATAATACTCTATTTCTACAATTCCGAAAGTCAGATCTGTGACCAGAAAACCTTTCAGGTACAGGCATACGTATGTCTGTGCTAGGAAGAGATCGCACTGAGTTTATAGCTGATTGAAGTTCCTGAATAGCCCCAAATAGCTGACTAATCTGGGTGTAATGGTTCAAAACTGCCCTGGAAAGATTGTTTACCGCGGCGGTTCGGACTTCAACATGACTATACAGTGCGTCCATTTGGGTTTGGTCTGCCGTTCTGTAACGATTGGTGTCAGCACGCAGAGAGAATCTAATTATTGGTGATCTGCAGTATCACCAAGAATGCAGATATATACCTGATTTTTGATGATCTGCAGAATCACCGATAATACAGATATATTGCTAACCTCTGGACACCTATGGTATGTGAGTGTTTGGTGTAACAGTAATACTTTGAGTAATGCACCTGCTGAGCAAGTTATCAAAGGCAGTGAGGCAATAAAGCTCTTGAGGACACGGAAACCTTCCAGCAGCCTGAGACTCTCCAAGGGGTGGAGTCAGGCTGGAGGTAAGAAGGACCAGAAGGTGAGTGACACCTGAAGGTGGATGTCACTATCTGATCTGGAGACTATCTCTTAATGGGAGAGATAGCTCTCGAGGTCGGGCAAGCCAGGTCGTCAACACACCGTCAGATAAAGTACATAGACAGAAGGCTGATTCGGTATCCAAGGCTAGCAGGGTTTGGCAACAGAGTATCAGATATGCGAGGTACCGAATCAGAAGACAGAGGAGTGGTCAGGAAAGCAATAAGTCATAACAGATATCAAACAATGCCTAGTCTGGGTGTGAGGTCCTTGGTCTCTACACCCTGGAACTAGTCTGATGTATAACAGAATGATCGCACAAGTTCCCTAGTCTTGGGTGCGAGGTCCGTGCTCTCAGCACCCTGGAACTAGTCAGGAGTATAACACAGATGATAATACAGTTCCCTAGTCTTGGGTGCGAGGTCCGTGGTCTCAGCACCCTGGAACTAGTCTGGAGTATAACACAGATGATAATACAGTTCCCTAGTCTGGGTGTGAGGTCCTTGGTCTCTACACCCTGGAACTAGTCTGATGTATAACAGAATGATCGCACAAGTTCCCTAGTCTTGGGTGCGAGGTCCGTGCTCTCAGCACCCTGGAACTAGTCAGGAGTATAACACAGATGATAATACAGTTCCCTAGTCTTGGGTGCGAGGTCCGTGGTCTCAGCACCCTGGAACTAGTCTGGAGTATAACACAGATGATAATACAGTTCCCTAGTCTGGGTGTGAGGTCCATGGTCTCTACACCCTGGAACTAGTCTAAGCATAAACAGAATAACAATACAAGTAAACTGGCTCAGTGTGAATTCCCAGGTCCTCCTGGTTCAAACACACTGTAGGATCTGACTAAGGTCTGAGTGCTTCCACGTAGTGATCGCAACGGCAGTCAACTTGAGACTGGCCAGCAGTAACTATGTATGGAGTAGTGCTTACTGGCACCACCCCTAATTGATCAACCAATAGTAACCTGCTCTGGAGTCAGCTGATCGGCGTGATCAGCTGACCTCTCCTTGCCCAGTATAAGAGTTCTGCCTCTCAGTGCGCGCGCGTGTATTCCTAAGCCTGTGTGCACTAACAGACCCAGCCACACCAGACACACGCTGCTGCGTGCAAACCGCCGCGCTGGACGCGGAAACAGACGCCTCCTCAACAGCACACGCAGCGGCTTTTCCGCGTTCTCTCAGACAACAAGGGATAATTTGCATTTTCAGCAGTGATGCATCGTGGGAGACATCATTTGCTCATTCCAACCTGAATTATCGCAAATTCCTTCTGTTTTAAGAGGCAAACTTTTGTTCCTCCTGAAGACATATTCCAAACTACTGGTTTTGTAGTGTTAACAAAGCTTGTAGGTAATGACATATTAAGAAACCAGGGCATAAAAGAAGATGCATGTGCATTAACCTTCCTGGCGGTAACTGTGCTAGCTGCGCCAGCACACCGATCGCTGCCGCCCCGCGCCCGATCGCCGCTATCCGTCGCGGCGCACGCGCCCCCCCCCTGACCCCGTGCGCTGCCTGGCCAAGCAGTGCCAGGCAGCGCCGAGGGGTGGATCGGGACTCCCAATGACGTCACGACGTCGCTGACTTTAGTGACGTCATCCTGCCCCGTCGCCGACGGGGGAAGGCCTCCAGGAAATCCTGTTCTTTGAACGGGATTTCCTGATCGGAGATCTCTAAAGGCGATCGAAGCGGGCGGGGGGATGCCGCTGAGCAGCGGCTATCATGTAGCTACATGATTTTAAAAAAAAAACTGCTGCGCTGCCTCCTGGTGGAATTTTTCATACCGCCAGGAGGGTTAAAGAAGATGGTTTTACTACTCTGACTATAGGAGAAGCTATCTGAATATGACACACGTAACTAGGATATGGGGGGGGGGGGGGGGTGTAAATACCTACAACAATTAACCCAAATTAGCAGTACGGAACACAATTACCGTATTTCGTGCCATGTAAGACACTCCGGAATATAAGACACACGCAGGTTTGAGGGCAAAAACCAGGGAAAAAAAGAATATACAGTATAGTACACCTGGTGCATCTATATTCCAGGAGCATCTTGTAGTTGTTCTACCCCAATTAATGTCCTCAGTGTCCCCCATGTGCCCTCAGTGTCCCCCCCTTAGGTGTCCCGTATGTGTCCTCAGTGTCTCCCATGTGCCCTTAGGTGTCCTCAGTGTAGTCCTCAGGTGTCCCCCGTGTGCCCTTGGGTGTTCCCAGTGTAGCCCCCATGAGCCCTTAAGTATTCCCAGTGTGACCCCCTGGTGTCTCACATGTAGTCCTCAGGTGTCCCCCATGTGCCCTTAGGTAAATACCAAGGGGTAAGCAGCACAAACCGAATTTTATGCAATTCTATGCAAAGCATGCACGCAGCACTGGAGGTCCCCAAACTCCATAAGACATATATAATTACAGAGGGGCTGCAGCACACAACAGGAAAACAGTGACAGGGTGTAACGATTGGTGTCAGCACACAGAGTGTATCTGATTATTGGTGATCTGCAGTATCACCAATAATACAGATATTATACCTGATTATATGGTGATCTGCAGAATCACCAATAATACAAGTATAGTAAGACACAGGACACCTATGTAATGTGAGTGTTTTGGTGCAACAGTAAGAAAGGTTTATCTTCCGAGGGGCAGAAGATACAGACACTACTGCAGCCAAGGATTCCCTGGAGAGCAGGGAATTGTACTGCACTGCCGCCAGTGGTCTCCTGAGGAGCAGGAGGCCTCTGACGGTGTAGACACAAATCTCCTTAGGAGGAGGAGATGGAGATTGTACTGCAGCCAGGGATTCCCTGATGACTCGAGAATCAGACTGAACTGCAGTCAAGGATTCCCTGATGGGCTGGGAATCAGACTGTACTGCAGCCAGTGGACTCCTATAGGTAAAGTCTCCTAACTGGACTGTAGGAAGACTTCCTGAGGAGCAGGCAGCCTTTACAGCTAATGGCCACCTATAGAGCTGGTGTCTCAAGGATGACAGAGCAACTGTTCACCTAAGGGACGGGTGACAGCCAGGAAGGTCATACAAGCCAGGTTGGCAACACACGAGCAGATAAGGTACAGAGACAGAAGGCTGATTTGGTGTCAGGATATAGGCAAGGTTGGCAACAGGTAATCAGATATGCGAGGTACCGAATCAGAAAGCAGGAGAGAGGTCAGCGAAGCCAGAGATCATAACAAGTATCAATATAGCACAGTCCTAGTCTGAGGTGTGAGGTCCTTGGTCTCAACACCCGGGAACTAGTCTGAAGTACAACACAGTAATATCCTAGACTTAGGTGTGAGGTCCTTGGTCTCAACACCCGGGAACTGGTCTGAAGTATAACACAGTAATAACCTAGACTTGGGTGTGAGGTCCTTGGTCTCAACACCCGGGAACTAGTCTGAAGTATAACACAGTAATCTCTTAAGCAGAATCTGGCTAAGTGTGAATTCCCAGTTCCAACTGGTTCTAACACACTGTAGGATCTGACTAAGGTCTGGGTGCTCACACGTGAGTATTCGCAACGGCAGACAACCTGCAACTGACAAGCAAGTCCTATAAGTACCCAGAGCTCTCACCAGCCCCGCCCCAGTCACTCAGCCAATCCGGAGCACAGCCGGAGTCAGCTGACCGGCCTGATCAGCTGACTCCCCTTCTACTGACATAAAGGTCCTGTCGCCTGGCCCGCGTGCGTGTAGCTCTCAACCTGTGTGCACTAGAAGGACCAGGTGAACCAGCCGCATGTAGCCGCACGGCAGAGGCCGCCGGTTGGAACGCGGAGATAGCCGCCCTGCCGCTTGTCCATGTGGCGGCATCTCCACTATTCATTACACAGGGGCTCTTGGTTACGCTTTAACGCGCTTAAGCTCACCAACTGCGCCAAAGTGTCCTTGATCTGGTGAGTCCTACTCTACCATGCAAAATGCCAGTTTTTATAAGCAGTCTAGTGGGAACTAAACCAAAAACCTAAGAGTCAACTAAATGGGAAAAAAGGAAATTAAAAACACCTTACCTTTCACTAGCTACCAAATGAACTCTCTGAACATGTGCAATGCACTTATTTATATGCTTAACTGTGCTAGAGGTGGGCGTGGTTATGCAGGCTCACAGGGGAAAATTATAAATAAATACCAAGGGGTAAGCAGCACAAACCGAATTTTATGCAATTCTATGCAAAGCATGCACACAGCACTGGAGGTCCCCAAACTCCATAAGAAATATATAATTACAGAGGGGCTGCAGCACACAACAGGAAAACAGTGACAGGGGCTCTTGGTTACGCTTTAACGCGCTTAAGCTCACCAACTGCGCCAAAGTGTCCCCGATCTGGTGAGTCCTACTCTACCATGCAAAATGCCAGTTTTTATAAGCCCTTAGGTGGTCCCGTCCCAGTGTGGCTCCCAGGTGTCACCCATGAGCCCTTAGATGTTCCCAGTGTGGCCCCAGTGTCCCCATGAGCGTCTTGTAAGTTGTTCTACCCCAATTAATGTCCTCAGTGTCCCCCATGTGCCCTCAGTGTCCCCCCTTAGGTGTCCCGTATGTGTCCTCAGTGTCTCCCATGTGCCCTTAGGTGTCCTCAGTGTAGTCCTCAGGTGTCCCCCGTGTGCCCTTGAGTGTTCCCAGTGTAGCCCCCATGAGCCCTTAAGTATTCCCAGTGTGGCCTCCTGGTGTCTCACATGTAGTCCTCAGGTGTCCCCCATGTGCCCTTAGGTGGTCCCAGTGTGGCTCCCAGGTGTCACCCATGAGCCCTTAGTTGTTCCCAGTGTGGCCCCAGTGTCCCCCATGAGCCCTTAGGTGTTCCCAATGTGGCCCCCAGTATCCCCCATGTGCCCATAGGTGGTCCCAGTGTAGCTCCCAGTTATCCCCCATGAGCCCTTAGGTGTACCCAGTGTGACCCCCAGTGGCTCCCATGTGTCCTTAGGTGTTCTCAGTGTGGTCCCCAGTGTCCCCCATGTGCCCTTAGTTGTTCCCAGTGTGGCCCCCAGTGGCCCCCATGAGCCCTTACGTGTACCCAGTGTGGTCCCCAGTGTCCCCCATGTGCCCTTAGGTGTTCCCAGTGTTGCCCTAGGTGTCCCCCATGTGCTCTCAGATGCCCCCCATGTGCATTTAAGTAACCCCAGCTCCCTGTGTGGTCCGCTCCCCCTTCCCCGTGTAAATAGTCTGGTGGGTGGCATGTATGTATAGAGTGGCCCTCGAGATCACTGCCTGGCTCCCCGCACGTCAGCTTGCCCAATCTCCCCTCCCCGAATATATGTGCGCACCCCCCCCCCCCGCTGGTGTCCGCGCTGCCCCCCTTGTGTGTCCCCTCCCCCCAGGTGTCAGGCTAAGCATAGCGGCAGTCATACTTACTCCAGCCGCTCTCCGGGAATGCAGACCTGGTCTACTCTCTCGTCGCTTCTCTAGTGATGGCTTCTGTAATACGCGTCATTGATGAAGACATCACTAGAGGGGCGACGAGAGAGGAGACCAGGTCTGCATTCCCGGAGAGCGGCTGGAGTAAGTATGACTGCCGCTATGCTTAGCCTGACACACGGGGGGAGCGGACACACAAGCGAGGGCAGCACGGACACCAGCGGGGGGGGGGGTGCACACATATGCGGGGAGGGGAGATTGGGCAAGCTGACGCGCGGGGAGCCAGGCAGGGATCTCAGGGGCCACTCTATACATACATGCCGCCCGCCAGACTATTTACACGGGGAAGGGGGAGCGGACCACACAGGGAGCTAGTGCAGGGAATCCCCGACATGGCGGCGGGTTGCGGTTCGTATCTGCGGGCGTTCGTAAGTCGGGGATTCCTTGCATTTGCCGTATAAGACGCAGGGACTTTTTCTCCACATTTCTGGGGGAGAAAAAGTGCGTCTTATACGGCAGAAAATACGGTATGTGGATCAGGAGAAAGGTCTTAGCCACACACATACACCATTACAACATTAAGAATAAGCACAGTTCTGCGCTATGCAAGATATGGGGCAATACTGAACTGGTATGTACTGTACATACTCAGATGCAAGTTGACCTCGTGTTTAACTCGACCCCAATATTTGACCCTCTTGACCCGCTGGAATTTTTTAATTACTTGAATATAAGTCTATACAGCAAAGTTAAGGGATGTGTGGCCCCTCTAGCAGTGTGGATCCTGTGTCCCCCTGGCTGTGTTGCCCCTGTGTCCCCCTGACTGTGTGGCTCCTCTAACAGAGTGGCTACTTTGTCCCCCTGGCTGTGTGGCCCTTCTAGCAGTGTGGCCCCTGTGTCCCCCTGGTTGTGTGGCCCTTCTAGCAATGTGGTCTCTGTGTCCCCCTGGCTGTGTGGCTCCTCTAACAGTGTAGCTACTGTGTCCCACTGGCTGTGTGGCCCTTCTAGCAATGTGGCCCCTGTGTCCCCCTGGCTGTGTGGACCTTCTAGCAATGTGGCCCCTGTGTCCCCCTGGCTGTGTGGCCCCTCTAGCAGTGTGGCCCCTGTGGCCCCCTGGCTGTGTGGTGCCCAGGCCCGGATTTACATCACAGGAGCCTATAGGCACAGTTGTCCTGGCGCCTTAGACTTCACCAGGTGCTGGCTGGCCCAGCTGTCACTTCTCCCTTACTTCTCTTTCCCATCATAGGTAGCTACAGGTGCCCCTTAGCAAGAGGTACCCCCAAGTATTAAGTGACTAGTGGTGCCCCCGACTGAAGGGAGATCTCGCCAGTAGAATGTTGAGATCGGGTGAGTAACCTCTTATTTACACCTGGATTAGGATTCTACATAGGGAAGGAAGGAGGTAGGCACTAGGGGAGAGGAGTGAGCCACCTTTGCATCATCAGGCACCTGTAGGCACGTGCCTACAGTGCCTTATGGTAAATCCAACCCTGGTGGTGCCTCTAGCAGTGTGGCCCCTGTGTCCCCCTTACTGTGTGGTGCCTCTAGCAGTGTGGCCCCTGTTTCCCCCTGGCTGTGTGGTGCCTCTAGCAATTTGGCCCCTGTGGCCCCCTGGCTGTGTAGTGCCCAGGCCCGGATTTACATCACAGGAGCCTATAGGCACAGTTGTCCTGGAGCCTTAGACTTCACCAGGTGCTGGCTGGCCCAGCTGTCACTTCTCCCTTACTTCCCTTTCCCATCATAGGTAGCTACAGGTGCCCCTTAGCAAGAGGTACCCCCAAGTATTAAGTGACTAGTGGTGCCCCCGACTGAAGGGAGATCTCGCCAGTAGAATTTTGAGATCGGGTGAGTAACCTCTTATTTACACCTGGATTAGGATTCTACATAGGGAAGGAAGGAGGTAGGCACTAGGGGAGAGGAGTGAGCCACCTTTGCATCATCAGGCACCTGTAGGCACGTGCCTACAGTGCCTTATGGTAAATCCAACCCTGGTGGTGCCTCTAGCAGTGTGGCCCCTGTGTCCCCCTTACTGTGTGGTGCCTCTAGCAGTGTGGCCCCTGTTTCCCCCTGGCTGTGTGGTGCCTCTAGCAGTTTGGCCCCTGTGGCCCCCTGGCTGTGTGATGCCTCTAGCAGTGTGTCCCCCTGGCTGTGTGATGCCTCTAGCAGTGTGTCCCCCTGGCTGTGTGCCACCTCTAGTTGTGTTGCCCCCTGTGCCCCTGTGTCCTCCTGGCTGTGTGGCCCCTGTGTCCCCCTCCCTGTGTGGTGACTTGTGGGCAATAGGTGTCCCCTGTCTGCCCTTCCCAACAGTGCAAAGCAGGCAGCTTGTTGAAAAGCCCCCCTCCCTCCCAATACCGTGCAAAGGGGCCTCTTCTCTCTATCTCTCATCCCTCTGTGTAATCTCTGAAGCAGAAGCCATCACTCACTGATCCATCAGGAGCACAGCTTCCTCTCTTCTGCCTGTACTCACAAGCTACAGCTCCCAATCTCATGTGGCTTTATGTACACAGCCCGGTGTGAGTACAGGCAAAAGAGAGCAAGCTGCATTGGGATGGATAAGCAAGTGATGATTTCTGCTTCAACAATTACACAGAGGGAGGAGAGATAGAAGAGACCACTTTGCATGGTGGTGGTGGTTGGGGTTGTGCTTTTCAACAAGCTGCCTGCTGTGCACTGCAGGAAAGGTGAAAGAAAGAGGCACCCCCATTCCTGGTTATACGGTGTTAAATTTTGGACTGCCTCAAGTATAAGGCGACCCCCCCCCCCCCCACACACACACACACACACTTTTATACTATGAGTCAGTCCTAAATACTTCGACTTATAGCTGAACAAGTGAACATATACAATATGGAGTTTTTTTAAGTTAAACTTGAGATGAACTTTACCAATTTCGCTGACTCATTAAACTTTTCTTATGAGATTCTTTATGACCCTTTCGATAAAATTCTTTTGTAGCACCACAGAACCAAATATGTAAATTGTAATATAAATAAGTGTAATTAATGTCCAGTCATATGTCTGCTTTCGCTACCTATGGTTATCACTCGGCAGCCGAAGGCAGTACAGCAAGAGTCTATATGGCTGCTGTCTAGCCGGCATCCAGGGAATTCAGGGAATCATGGTACGCCATATTGTTGTTAGTACACTGCTACCATGTGAAATAAGTTATTTAGCTCAGTTTATCCAAAGGCAATGGGTGACTGAGGCAGCAATGTTTACCAAACATCCCTTGCAACAGCCCATAAAATGGACATAAGTTTAACCACTTCGCACCTAGACTTGCTTTCTACCTATGGATTAGAGTAGTTTTGATGTTTTAGTTATGCCCCTATTTAATCAGCAATAACTTTATCACTACTTATGACACCTTAGTGACATATACATTGTTTTTTGGTGACAAAGTAGACTTTCTCTGGGTTCTTTTTTCCCTATGGATTTTTTGTGTATGCATTTAAAGGGAAAAAGAAGAAAAAAGTGAAAAAATACTCATTATTATTATTTTAAAATAAAAAGCGCTACTGTAGATAATATATCCTAATTACATTTGTCTAATTATGCCATGTATTACAAAACCAAAACTTTATTGCTGCTACAATGTATGAAGGTGATATTAAATTTCCTAATAAAGCTATAGTTTTCTGCATTACATCGTTTTTTCTCCTAGTACTGCTATGATAATAGACACACATCTGAACATTAACAGGGGAAATAAAACATTTCTAGAAAGCATAATTAGTTGTTTTATATGCAGGGGTGGGGTTTTAAAAGTGGGTGAGGCTTTACAATGTTGCAAAATGTTATTTTTTACGGTAAGAGCCCCCCTTTTTGTTATAGCTTGTCCTGGTGAATTAATGGTTCCCCCTCTTTATATATATATATACCTTGGAGTTTTCCCATTCTTTAAAAATCAAATGCCAGAAATAATGTGAATATACTGTGCAGTGGCCACAGAGTGGTTAGGCTCACCTTTTACCTTTAAGGGCTTCATAAGCACAGTAGCACACATAAGACTTTGTGTGGGATGACTAAAGAGATATGCAGCCGAACAGTGAGGCCTGAATTCATTTTACAATCTTATGACAAGTTGCTAAAGGTGAGTTTCTGGGTTTGAAATTTGTCCCATGAGCATTAGACATACTTGTGTTTTAACTAGACCTATACTAAAAAAAAATAGGCTTGAAAATATAGTTTGTGTATTCATTTATTCAGACTGCATGTTATGGTCCCAAGACTTCTAAGAGTAGAAGGCTTTATAAACAGTGGGGCTCGGGACCAGATAATGGGACTCTGTTTTACTAGCCTCTGATGTAGCATCCTGCCTCGGAGCAATGAGATAAGGATGGTTACCTGATTGTCACTTTAGATTTATTTGCAACTGCAAACGTTATTTTCTTTTATTTCAGTGTAATATTAGTAAAGGATAGTGGATATGACTTATGTTCGGAGGTTTCTTTCCGTTCCGTGAATTAAACTTTGACTCAAGGTATTAATGTGAATACAGAATAACAAGAAAAATACATCTGTGTGTATGTGTGTGAGATAGATAGTGTGCATGTCGCAACACCTGTCCCCGTGTAAAAAAAAAACAAGCCTTACAAATGGATCCTCTGTAGGTACAGGAAAAATGAGGAGCTACACTCTTTACTGTTATATATTTTTCTTTTTTTTTAATCTATACACTATGAATAATCTAATGCTTGAATTCACACTATTTGCAATGGATGGTATGCATAATTTATTTAATAAAGGAAAAGGAATTACTACAACCAATTCCACACACTACCCTATTGCCCCCAGGGATGGGAAATTGGTAAAATCTATAGCAGTTCTGTACACTTGCTATAGTTAATTAAATTTGGAAGAAGGTATGGAGTTAAACAAGAAACAGAGAGTCGCATCTGAATTTCAGATGCTGAATTCAGAATTTATATAACCATTGTTATCTTTTTTTTTATATATACTTTTTTGTGTTTTATTGCATTATACTACAGTAAATGCCTATAGACTGAGAATGCTTTAAAAAACCCTTCTAAAACTATCGTCCATTAAAAACTGCCATTTGCAGTACTGTATTATTCATAGCTTTGCTGACATCAGGATAATATATACTTAGACAAGACAAAATAAGTCTTAGGTTTTATACCTACTAGAGGGCTCAGTTCCTTGCCATCTCCCTGGGTTGCTCCTGTCCCCTGCTGGATGGCGAGATAGTCTGGCCAAGTCACGCGTCAATGTGCTCTCCCATTGTGCTCCCTTTGCCGGAAGCATTCTGCACCTGCACAGTAGTTACTGCACGAGCGCAGAATGCTCCCGGCCATGGGATCACAACTGGGGCGCACACACAGAACGTGACTGCCCCAGTGGAAGCCCCAGGTAAGTATAAAACTTGAGCCATCTTTTGTTTCAGGTACATTTTAAGGCTTCCTGCACACTGCATGCGATTCCGATTCCGCTTTTTAGGGCCCTTTTCCACTAGCAATCGGAATCACAAACGCCAGCGATTGCGATTTTTCATTAATTCTGTTATGCGATTGCGATTTGCGATTTTCATTTGCATTGCATTATCATTGTAAAAATCGCTCCAGAAAGCGATTGCGATTTGAGATTTCCAAATCGAATCACTGTAGTGGAAAATACTTCTTGTGATTTCTATGATAAAGTAACAACCCTAGCGATTTAAAAATCACTAGCAATTTGCAATTTTGTGATTCAGCAATTGCAATCGCTCTAGTGGAAAAGGGCCCTGAATCAGTTTTTACATCCGATTTCAATTTTTAATCTTTACTGCATGCTGCATTTTTTTTATCCGTTTTTCTGTTGAAGGTATTCAGGGAAAATCAGAATTGAAAATCGGAATCGGAAACGGAATCAGAATCGCAAAACAGATTTGCATTGTGCAGGGAGCCTAAAACTGAATTTCTGGTGCAATGTAAATAGAAGTGAGGCTAATCTTCCCCCTTCCCATTACTGATCTTGCATCTTACTAAATTAAAAGTTTTTTTTTTTAAGTTTAGAACTAAATATAGATTTCATTTTCTTTAATTACTTTCTTTTGTAAGTTGAAACATATGAAACATTGCAAGTTAAAGTAGAACTCCAGTCAAGTGCAAAGGTCTCAGAGGAAGCAGATGCACAAAACTGTTGTCAGATGGTGTATAACCCACACTCACCACATTGTATACCCAAAGCCAGCACAACTAAATATTATGTCCTCAAAAGCTCACAAGTGTAAAATAGTTATGGATGGACCTGTAATTTTTTAAATGTTTGAGAGTAACACAAAAACTTTTAGAGCAGTGGTCGGAGAAATGTCTTTTCCCAACATATGCATGCACTTCTGCCCAGAACATGCCAACAGAGTTTATATGCCATATGCCTTTGTACTTATACCTGGTGTTTCAGTGGAGGATGGTGAAGGAACATTTGAGTGCATTCTGTTTTATCTTCACAGCTGACAGAACTTTATTTACATTGTAATAAAATATATGTAGTGCTTATAGTTGAGTAACATTATCTAGACATATAGGGCCTGATGCAATTGTCTGACTCACCAGCGCTAAACGCTGGTGAGTCTGATAATCAGGCTATGATAATGTTGCCTGGTTTACTTGCATTTAGCCCTAGGCAGGGTGTTAAAAAAAACTTGTTTGGGCGATATTATCGCCCACCAAGTTCCTTACACCCTAACACCCTATCCTATTACACTTTGCATACCTTCGGGAAGCGATGCTTCGCGGCAGACATGAGCATTGCCTTAGACATGCAAAAATCAAGTCTAAACATGCTCACGCACGTTGTCGCTGCTGCATATGGGGGTCTTCTTTAATAAGGAGACCCCCAGAGCTCTCCTTCAGCCTGCCGCACACCTCTGAATGGGGGATTGTAGTTCCTCCATCACCACAGAGCAATTTACCTTCCGCGGCTAATCGCACACCACTTTTCAGTGCAAGTCACGTCGTGTTATTACAGTGTATGTGACCCCCAGAGCTCCTGTTGGGCCATCGCACACCTCTGAATCCCCCCTTGTAGTTCCTCCTCCAACCCAGAGCAATTTACCTCCCGACGCTAATCACACGCCGCCTCTCACCACAAGTCACGTCGCGTAATTTCAGTGTATGTGTAACTGTAATTATTATCTCTCTCGTACAGAGCCCTGGCAAAGCATATTTGAACCTCCCACTGGGGCTCCCCATTGGTCCACAGTATGAACCAATGAAAATGGTCCAGACTGTGGTCTAATGGAGAGCCCCGGTGGAAGGTTCAAAGATGCTTTGCTGAGGCTCTGTGCGAGAGTGTGAAAGTAATTACAGTTACACATACACTGTAATCACACGACGTGACTTGCAGCGAGAGACGGCGCGTGATTGTCGGCAGGAGATTGCTCTGGGGTGAAGAAGGAACTACATGGGGGACTTCAGAGGTGTGCAACGGCCCAACGGGGAGCTTTGTGGGTCTCCTTATTAAAGGAAAGCCCCAGATGCAGCAGTGGAAGATGGCAGCGTATGTTCAGCGAGTTTGCGCATATGTGGGGAGTAAGGTCATGGTGCTGAAGGACAGCACCACAGTGCAAAACCTCGTTCCACATCATCCGGAAAAAGGGAGCATCGCTCAAGCTTTTGCCTGAGTAATGCACCCTAATGATCGGCCATCACACGAGGGAAACGCAATAGGATTTGCCGGTAATCCTTGTGCGATGGCAAGGTGATAAGTAGCTCGCATCTGCCAGCTACTTATCACCTGGAATAGCACCAGACCCATTGTTGTACCATTTCTTGTCTATAATTGCTTGCATTGCCATAGACATAAAACTGGAGTTCATATTTTGGCATTACGGTTGTAGGTAGTTACTCATATGATGGCTAGCAGAAAATTGAAAACATTAGGAGAAATGAAGGGCATAGCCCATAGCATGTGGTGTGTTTTTATGCATGTTTCTGTGGCTTTCTTGTATGAATCCTATTGTGTTTCACAGGAGTGGTATACCAGTGTTTGTGAGGAGCTGCACTGAGGCAACTGTTTGGGACATTTCCTATGTAGTTGTCTATATAGTTGGAATTTAGCATTAAAATAATGGTGTAATTACGGTATTAAAAACTATTTATTGATGTCTCAGAGGTTTATTTTTATTTTTAACTAGCTGATTGCCCGGCGTTGCCTGGGTATGTATTTGGCTGGTGTTGGCTCCGCATACTTTTTCTAACCCTAACACACAATTACTCAATGACCAAGTTTGTGAGCTTTGCGGTCTTTGGTATCAATAATTTGCATTGAAATGAAAAATTCTGATTGGCTGTTTGTGGCTCCACCCCCTTTTCTGAATTTGAACCCCAGTCACCCAATAACCAACTGTACCAGGTTTGAGGCCTGTGCCATTAACAGTGCAAGAATGGCAGAAATTAAATATTCCCCTTGAAATGCAATAGGTGAAGTTTGATTCACTTTTGTAGGCTCCACCCACTTTTCAGAATATTAATCCCAGTGACTAACTGTGCAAAGTTTAAGATCCCTGCCATTAACAGTGTAAGAATGGCTGCAGTTTACATTTTCCCAGTGAAATTTGTATTTGTCTCCACCCACTGATGACCCGGCGTTGCCCGGAAATGTATTTGACTGGTGTTGGCTCCGCCCACTTTCTAACCCTAACGCACAAACACTCAATGACCAAGTTTGTGAGCTTTGGGGTCCTTGGCATCAATAATTTGTATATTCCAATAGAAATTAAACAAATCAGATTGGTTGTTTGTGGCTTTATCCCCTCTCCAGCATTTGAACCTCAGTCACCCAATGACCAGGTTTGAGGCATCTGCTATTAACAGTGTAAAAATGGCAGCAATTTAAATATTCCACTTTAAAATCAACAGGTGAATTTTGATTGGCTATTATAGGCTCCACCCACTCCCCTGAATATTAATCTGGGCAAAGTTTGGGAACCCTGCCATAAACAGTGTAAGAATGGCTGCAGTTTACATTTTCCCTGTGAAATTTTTTTGGGCTCCGCTTACTGTTTGTAACCTTGACACACAGTCACTCAATGACCAAGTTTGTGAGCTTTCGGGTCCTTGGCATCAATTATTTGTATTTTCCCATGAAACAAAACAAATCTGATTCACTGTTTGTGGCTCTGTCCCCTTTTCTGAATTTGAACCCCAGTGACCCAATTACCAACTGTACCAGGTTTGAAAAGTTAATTGTTTTTGGCTCCACCCACTATTTGTAATCTTGACAAACAGTCACTCAATGACCAATTTTATGAGCTTTGGGGTCCTGTTGACTGCAACAACACAGGAAGATGGATCCAGCGAGGTGTCCCCTCATGACAAGCGAGATGTCACGTGACATTACAGGACGGGCGCGAACGAGAAGTCAAGCGACCGCAGTACTTTATGGGGTGTCGTCAAGGATCTTAAAGTGACTGCAACTGTTAAAGATCCGATCCTCAGTGAAGGTCACTTTTCACCACACAATGCTAAGCGATGTCACGACATCGTGTAAATGACTACTTGTCGCTCAAAAAAAAAAATGATGGACATCGGGAAAATCGTTGGAAAAATTGTGAGGTGGTACATAGCATTAGAGAGAGGGCAAACAGACAGCATTAATGGAAAAAACATTATTATGCCAGCTTCAATTATAAGTAGTGATGGATGTAATTACACACATTGCTTACATGTTCATTATCATTGTTTGAGCTTTAGATGCTGCCCTCCTATTCACTCTCTCACAATGAAAGACAAAACCTGCAACTCCCAATGGGTCCATTACACACTTCAAACACTGTCCTTGTGAATTCAGGGAGAAGTGCAGGCTGTGTGTCCCAGAGGGGAGAGGATCAGATGATCCTACCGCTCCATAGCTAGTCATGGCTAGAGTCCTGACATCTAGACATGCCAGACATTCTAGCAGAGCACAGGGCTGTCTGCAGAGTTTACTGTGTTTTTGTTTGTTTGTTTGTTTGTTTGTTTGTTTGTTTGTCTCGCTCGCTCTGCAGACTCAGTAACATTTGGGGGTAGGGCACTGTCACCTCTGTACACTGAATAGAGAGGGACTGTCTCAAATCTTTCTATGAATCCTTATTAGATGCATTCCTAAAAACACTTGTGAGAGAAGAAAACTTTCTCTACATACCCTTAAAGAGAATCTGTATTGTTAAAATCGCACAAAAGTAAACATACCAGTGCGTTAGGGGACATCTCCTATTACCCTCTGTAACAATTTCGCCGCTCCTCGACACATTAAAAGTGGTTAAAAACAGTTTTAAAAAGTTTGTTTATAAACAAACAAAATGGCCACCAAAACAGGAAGTAGGTTGATGTACAGTATGTCCACACATATAAAATACATTCATACACAAGCAGGCTGTATACACCCTTCCTTTTGAATCTCAAGAGATAATTTGTGTGTTTCTTTCCCCCTGCAGCTATCTTCCACTGAAGTGTCAGGCTGTTTCTTCTTGCAGAGTGCAGACAGCTCTGCCTGTATGTAATTCCTCAGTATGTGAAAGCCCAGCCAGCTCAGAGGAGGATTTATCCAGCTTGTAAAAGATAATAGAGCAGAGAGAAGCTTCACTAATCTAAATAATACACAGGCAGTGTGCAGAGAGGGGCCTGGAGGGGGGAGATGCATCACAGAACCACAACACTGAAAAACTTGGCAGCCTTCCAGAGCAGGCTGACAAGTCTGACAAGAGAGAGATAAGTTGATTTATTACAGAGATGGTGATAGTAGAACGTGCTGCAGTAAGCCAGAACACATTAGAATAGCTTTTGGAACTTGTAGGGTGATAAAAAACAGGATGCAATTTTTGTTACGGAGTCTCTTTAAATGTCAATCAGTCACTCAGGCTCAGGGTGGTGGGGCAGAGAACAGCTATAAACCAGACACCTTCTTCTTAGGGAGTATCTATAAATCTGAACTCTGAATGATTCTTTATCAGTGACTTAGCAGAAGGCTATTTGTGAAAAGAGCAGAGTAACCAAGCAGCTCAGGGTGACCCAAGCTACTAGGAATGTATAGGGGGATAAAAGGAACCAAAATGCCCTCCTACTAAAAAAGCAAAGCTTGGTGTAATTTGCATTCTTAAAACAGAAGGAAATCTATTTCTCTCCAGTCCCTTACAACGTTTTTTCAGGACCGGATTTTTTATTTTTCCCTTGGACTGACAGTAATTTATTACGCCTTTCCCCATCAAAGCCACTTCAAGCCGTTGCCTGGGTGGTCTGTAGGTTAAGGCGCCCCTGGTGGGGACTCTGGCTTGATTACTGTTAGAATTGCAGCCAAAATATTCCCTTTGAAAATCAAAAGGTGATTTTTTATTGGCTGTTGTAGGCTCCACCCACCTTCCAAAATCTTAATCTCATTCACCCAGTGACCAACTGTGCAAAGTTTGAGAACCCTGCCATTAACGTAAGAATGGCTGCAGTTTATTTTTTCCTAGTAAAAGTTGTTTTTGGCTCCGCCCACTTCTTTAAACCTTGACACATACACTCAAAGACCAAGTTTGTGAGCGTTCAGGTTCCTGGCATCAAAATGTGTGAATGGAAGCAGTTCATCCACCAAGGAAATCTGATTGGCTGTTTGTGGCCCCGCCCCTTTAGTGAATTTGAACCCCAGTTACCCAATGACCGACTGTAGCAAATTTGAAGCCTCTGCCATTAAAAGTGTAAGAATAGCAGCAGTTTAAATATTCCCCTTGAAAATCAATAGGTGAATTTTGATTGGCTGTTGTAGGCTCCACCCACTTTCTTGAATAGTTATCTCATTCACCCAGTGACCAACTGTGGCAAGTTTGAGAACCCTGCCATTAACAGTCTAAGGGCTTGATTCACAAAAGAGTGCTGTTAGCACGGCCGTTTTCGCGTGAATTTTCGCGCGAATAGATAATGATTTCGCGCGCAAATGCATTTTTTTGCGTGAAAACGATATCGATTTTGCATGAAAATTTGTGTTTGCACGCAAAATCGTTATCGATTTGCGCGAAAATTCGCGACCGCACGCAATGCGAAAATTCGAGCGAAAAAGGCCGTGCTAACAGTTAGCACTCTTTTGTAAATCAAACCCTAAGAATGGCTGCAGTTTACATTTTCCCATTTAAAATGAATGGCTGAAATTTGATTGGCTGTTTTATGCTCCGCCCACTTTTCCTGGATTTGTAACCTCGGTCATGAAGTGACCACCTGTGCCAAGTGTGGGGACTCTGGCTTGATTACTGTGAGAATGGCAGCCTTTTACATTTTTTAAATTGACTTGAATGGGTGAAATCTGATTGGCTGTTTGTAGCTCCGCCCACGTGTGCAAGGGGGACGCGAGACCCCCAGAACATATCATCCCAGGTAGTAAGGGATCTGTGTACCAAGTTTCGTTCAAATCGGTCAAGCCGTTTTTGAGTGATCGCGGCACATACATACATACACACACACACACACACACACACATACATACACACACACACATACATCCGATTTTATATATATATAGATCTACAGTGAATCAAAGAAGTCAGGAATGTGTATGAGGGATTTTCTCTTCAATTTTTTCATTTTGGAGATTTATGTTTGTTTAGTTTTCAAGCTTCAAATGTAGAAAGACCTAATATTTGTGGCTACCTATGATAAAATCAACTCATTTAGGTAAAATGGTAGCCACCCCGGCGGTATGGACGAGCTGAGCTCGTCCAGCAAAAACTTGCAAAAACTTTAATGACGAGCTGAGCTCGTCCATGCCGACAGGGAGATTTCCTGTTTCTCTGCCCCGCCGGCTGCACTTTTTTCTCATCAGAGGGATTCCCCAGGATGGCTGGATGCCTGTCAGCATGCTGTGGGTAGTGATCTGTGCTACCCCAGCGTGCAGAACAAGCATCCAGTCACCCTAGGGAATCCCTGGACAGCGGATTGGCGGGCAGAGAATGTGAATGCGTGCGGGGGTTCCCCTTTGTATGGTGGCTGTGCAGGCGGGGGGATCCCCCTCTGTGTGGCGTGCGGGTGGTCTATCCTCCTCCTCCCCCCTCCCTCCCGATTCCCCCCCCCTGTCTCAGCCCATTGAGTAAATAGATCTACTCACCCGAGGGCTCTCTCCAGCGATGGCTGCAGCGCACACCCTCCTCCATCTTCGAAGTCCTGGTCTCTGAACATTTACAATTTACATTACGAGGCTTGGTGACTACACCAAGTCTCGTAATGTAACTGTACAGAGAACAAGACTTGGTGATGAAAGAGGAAGTGCTGTTGCAGCCGTCGCTGGAGAGAGCCCTCGGGTGAGTAGATCTATTTACTCAACGGGCTGAGACGGGGGGGGGGGGGGAGAGGATAGGGAGGAGGGACATCTGGCTACCTATAAATCTGGCTAAACACCAGGCTCACTATATATCTGGCTTAACACCTGGCTCACTATATACCTGGCTATACATCTGGCTACCTATATATCTGGCTATACATCTGGGTCTTATACTCACCATTGGCGTGCTGCTGATCCCTCGTCGCGTACCTCTGATAGCTTCCCTAGTGCCTTCTTCCATGTCCCTTGGCTGATTTTGCTTCTCCCTCGGCGATCACATGTCCGCCGTCAATCGGCATTGATGACACCAGGGTCACACAGTGTCATCAACATCTCGCAGCAAACACTTTTTTTTTATTATTGAATTTAATACAATAACCTGTATTGAATTGAATATAAAAAAAAAAATTGATTGCAAAAAAAAAATGGATTATGAAAATTATTGGAAATTAATTGAAACACTTTTTGCACTGAAATCCTAGGGAAATTGAACGCCAGGGTGGTTAAGCCCTCTATTCCCAACACTGTATCCCTTCCCTCCCCTATCTAAGTACCTACATTTACTGCTCCTAGTCCAATTATGCAATTCGGCGAAAGCTCTGATTGCGAAGCAGAGGAAGTCACCCTCTCTCCACCTTGAAATGTCTAAGTAGATGTGTAAACATTTTCCTAATTTTCATGTTAAATATCATTTAATTGCTGTATGGGATTTAATAGGGGCTTACATGCCAAGTCAATTGGAAAAGTTAGTTGATCACTGAAAATTGTGTGATGAGAATTGGCTGCTCTGCTACATAGGCCTAGTGAATGAGGTTGGCCAAACTGTAAACAGAGTTCATGCCAAAGCATCCATACATAAAAACTCGGCTGTAAGTGTCAGAACAGAGACCAGTGTTTCAATCTCTGATGATAAATACATTTTTTGAGGAAAGGGGACTAGAGATGTCATTATGCCTAACTGTAAACTGTTCTGCGATTTCAGTGTTTTTCTTTAATAGTCTTACCTATGCTGCTGTTGTCAACAGCTTTGTAGAGCTGAAGTAATAGTTATTTGTCACCAGCTGAAATAGAAGCCTTGAGGAGAATAACTTAAGGAGAATAACCACTGGAAAAAAAGAAGGTTGTGTTAGCAACAAAGCCAACAGAAAACACGCACATGTATACATATGTATTTAAGTACAAATATATGTGTGAGTGTGTGTATAGATATACACATATATATAGATATGTATATATATATATATATATATATATATATATATATATATATATATATATATATATCCTAGACAGTTTATGAGCCTAGTTTTACAAATCCTGTAAGGCCCATAATTAATAGGCATAATTCATGTTTTACTGTGTTCTGGAGAAGCTAGCAAAAAGAAGTATGTTTCAAATCAATTAAGCAGTTAGGTGATGCTGTTAAAATTAATTTGTTATAGGTCATGTGACCCAAAGGTAACACAACTTCTGTTTTTTTTTCTAGTTTTTAGCATAATGAAGGATAAAGGCCAAAGGTGCTTTTTACTGTTGATTAAGGCTAAACCCAAACAAATAAAACTAATATGTAGTCAAACTGCTACTATTAAAAGTAAAGTCACACAAGGTAGCTTGAACATTGTTGCTGCTTACCTCCATATCCAGGACAATTGTAACACACAGCAGTCGAGGAAATATCCCCTACTTAACTATGTAATGGTTCATGGCGCTACATCAGGCACCAGCTATGCATCATCCCATTCCTATACATTGCCAAAATAATCTGACCGGCACCATCCAGTTCCTATATGCTCTTTTATTTGTCATAGAAGCATTACAATTTACAGCCAATAATAGCGAAGTTTTGAAGCTCCTGCTTCTTTCTCAAGCTTAGCTGAATGTATTTGCGGAAATGCAAATTGCGGCATTGCATAGTGGGCACCACTTAGTTTTATGCATCAAAGAGGGAGTCTTTGGGTTAGGCACCACCAGGGAGAATCTTACGGTTAGGCATAATCAGGAAGGGTCATAGGGTTAGGCACCACCAGGGAGGTCTTAGGGTTAGGCACCAACAGGGGAGAGTTCTGTGTAAGAATAGGGTTAAGCTTAGCTATAGTAAAAGATCGGTAAACATTACCAATATTTTACTATGGAATCCAGCAGTAGAATGTCGTTAATCGTTGTGATATTCTGCTAGCGGCAAGCCCCTGCACCCTTTTTTTCCAGGTGCCTTTATTTCATGTATGCTTATGTCACACCATCACTTCACTCTGCATATGCTACAGGGTTGAAGGTGTTTGCATGCTGAATTTAAGACCACTAACATTGCAGATGTGCAGTGCAGTTATACATTTGTGAAGTTAAATACCCAATTATTGGAATGCATTTTACATATACCTGAACAAAAACAGCAAAATTTGCTTTTTTTGTCTGTTATTGCATTTATAATTAAAAAAAAAATACTGTTACTAGGGTTGGAAAGATGTGAAAATTCAAGCTTCCTGATACTTTTAGAAAATCCTAGCTTGCTGAAAATTGATTGAAATGGAAAGGTAATTTTAAAAACATTAAATAACAAAATATAGCATTGATGTATTGATTTTTAATGAAAATGGAGATCCATTTGTGCAGCACTTTACAGAATAAAAATAATGAATCCTGTGAACTGAAATGTTACAACAGACTTTGTAGAAACAACATAGACAGATGTTTTTAAAAGGCCCTGGGGAGCAGGTGCAGTAAGCAGCAGCAACCAATATTACTATAGTTTACTGATAGCAGTGCTGAAAGATGATTGGTGGTTTTAGATTACCTTATTCAGCTGTTGCACTGCTGAAAATATCATCAGCGTAGAGAAGGCTAATATACTTGCTATGTATCTGACAGACCAGATGCAGTAATAATAATGACCTTGTTTATTCCGGTTGATTTCTCTCTGTTCTTATATGTTCTGCTGTAACTTTGTGCTGGCTTGACATTATAAAGCTTATATATCCTATTTTATCTCTTTTCTTTCTTCAACTTTCCAACTTCTGGATCTCATTCCATACTTGGTCCTGCACACCAATACCTTTGGTTCTCCTAAAGCTGGCAGCTTGGAGTAACATTTGGTTCAGCGTGTTTATTCAAGTCTCACATTAACAAGTTAACCACTCTATCATTTCCAGCTATGAACATTTCGCAAATCTGTTTCTTCCAAAAAAGATTGTGGTTTAAATATCAGTACAAACTAGGGATGAGCAAGCACATTTTTACAATTAAAACTTGAAGTGATTTGGCTTTTTTTTTTTTTAATCCTTCTTAGGAGATTGCCACATATTTCACTTTGACATTTGTCTTTCACATATTTGGGAATTTGCTGGCAAAACTGTACTGAAGCAGGGATGCTCAGCAGAGCTCGAATATTCGAGTAGCTCGAATATTCGAGCTCTTTTTCAGCTATTCGAGCTCGAATATCGAGCTCGAATAGCTACAGCTATTCAAATGGGCTATTCGAGTGAACTCGAATAGCCCACTCACTATTCGAGCTATTCGAGCAAACAGCGCTATTCGAGCTTGAATACCGAGCTCGAATAGCATCATAGCCCAGCTTGATGTCCTTAGAGCCAATCAGAGGGCTCCCAGGCCCTCTGACGGCAGCCAATCACAGAGGGGGACCCTGGCCAGCCCCTACCCTATAAATAGCGGCTGCCATGTTCGGTTTTTCCGTCCTTGCCTGACTTTGTACAGAGAGAGATCTGCTCCTTTGTGCTTTGGCTTAGCAAGTGCTCTATAGTGGTCAATTACCTAGCGTTTTTGCTCACATACACCTGCTATATACACCTATATTGTTGTTAGCTAGATAGAGATTGTATTTTAGTTAGTAGCTTGTGTGTTACATAGAGACAGCTGCTGCTGCAGGCAAGCTTACACAGCTTTAGGCCTCAGGGCCTTGCCTGTGTGGGCAGCTGTCCTCCTGTCCTCTGTTAGTTTATTTCTCATCTATACCAGTGTTTCTGCTGTTTATTCTACCCTGTCTTGTCCTTTACTTACTGATTGATTATTGTATTTTGTATACTAGCTCCTGCGTGTGTGTGTGCATGCACTGTCTGTAGTGTACACAGTACACAGTATTCCCTTCTACTGAATCATCTGATTACTACTGAATCAGATTATTGTATTTTCTAGTTGTACTTACTGTACTAGAGGGACACTCAGTCACTGTTCATAGGCTAGCTCCTGCGTGTGTGTGTGCGTGCACTGTCTGTAGTGTACACACACTCTATTTCCTTCTACTGAATCTGATTACTACTGATTATTGTATTTTCTAGTTAGTGTACTAGGGGACACACTCACTGTTCACTGTTCACACTTACTGATTACTGAATTATTGTATTTTGTATTTGTACTGTACTAGTAATCACTTAGCGATCTAATCCCTTAGTGATTAGTGTCACCTCACTCACCAACCCACTCCATTAAAGTACCCCACTTTTTCACCCGCCCTTTTAAAAAACTTTTTTGTTTACGCCCAAAACATCTAAGATGTCTGGAAGTGGCAGCCAGCGCGGTTTGAGCAAGGGGAAGGGCAGCAAGGGAATCAGGAGGAGAGGGAGCAGCATTGCGGCAAGCCACGGCCGCGCCACCATGCACAGTTCCGCAGCAGCAGCAGCTGCGTCAGTGGCTAACATTCCGCCTATAGCCACTGGCCGTGGACGCGTTGGGCGCCGCCCAGCAGGAGCAACTCACGCTGCAGAGACACAGCAGCAGCAGCGTGTAGTACCTGCTCCTATTTTCCTCCAGCCGGGTTGGAAACGTCCCATTGAGGAAAAGGATGCAGCCACAGTGGTGCAACTGATGATGGAGGATGAGCAGCCCGTCATCAGCTCTGCATCCGAGGCCTCCACCCTCACCACCACCACCACCCCTGTTCGCAGCAGCCCCCCAGCAGGTCCTGGGGAGGAGGCCAGTTCACCGTCAGTTGGCGATCTGTCATTCAGCAGTCTTTTGACCCCAGGCATCATGAGTCAATTGTCTGCTGTTGTTGGCGATTTTGAGGAGGAGATGCTGATGGGCACTTTGGGGGAGGAGGGATTGGACAGCAAGACTGTGGCGACAGTCAAGCAGCCCATCCATGCATCAGGAGAGGAGTTTGGGGGGTCATCATCCCAGCAGGACATGTTTCAGGAGGGGGAGGATGATGATGATGATGATGACATGGTGACAGACAAAGACTGGGTGCCACCACCACCAGCACATGGGGATGTCATCATCAGCAGCTCTGTGGAGGAGGAGGAGGATGCGCTTGTGGGCCTTGCAAGGAGGCGCATCATTGCAAGCATTGGCAGCAGTAGGCAGGTCACACAGCCTGCTGGTGTCTCAGGCTCAGCAGCAGCAGCAGCAGCAGCATCTGCCAGTACCACCACCAGCCGCACCCAAGCCCCCCCCCCCCCTCCAACCACCACAGGGAGACAGGCAGCAGCGGCTCCAGGCCGTAGGGAGCTTTTCTTGTCACCAATCTGGCAATTTTTCACCATGCCCACAGTTGACAGCAAGTACGCCACTTGCAACCACTGTCAGCGGAAGTTGAGCAGAGGTGCAGACCCCTTAAAGTTCAGCACCAGCTCTCTGATCAACCATCTTGCTGCTAAACATTACCACCAGCATGAGGAGTTCCAGAGGCTGAAGGCATCTGGTGCTGGCAGTGGCACCACACCCATCACTGCACAGCCTTCAGCAGCAGCAGCAACAGCAGCCACCCGCCCTCCTGCTCCTCCAGCAGCACCAGCAGGAGTGCGGAAACGCAACTGCTCCCCCCCCCCTCTGCAACTCCTGCCGCCGAAACTGAGGCCTGTTCTGGCAGCCAGTCCTCAGTGGCCTCCTCTGCTGTCTCCGCTGATTCCCGTGCTAGCAAAAGGCCACGCCAGAGCCTTTTGAGCGAGTCCTTCCAGGGGGTGGTTAGGGCTCTGCCTCCCAGCAGCCGTCGCGTGCGGCAGCTGAACGGCTTGCTGGCACAGGCCATGTGCTCCCAACTCCTGCCGTACACGCTCATGCAGGAGGGGAGCGACATGCGTGCGCTGCTTGCTTGTGCAGCCCCAGACTGGCAGCTCCCCAGCAGACACTTCTTCGCCCGCCAGGTCATGCCTGCACTGCTTTGTCATGGCCAATGTGGAGCGAGGGCTGGAGCACGCGGTTGGTGAAAGGGTCCATGTCACCATGGACTCCTGGAGCAGCCGCTTCGGGAAAGGCCGCTACCTGTCCTTCACTGTCCACTGGGTCAGCTTGGTGGAAGGGGGTGAGGATGGGAGAGCAGCAGCGGGCACAGCAGCAGCAGCAACACAGTGGGTGGTGCCACCCCGCAGGGTCAGGGGAACTGCAGCAGGTTCCTCCGATCCTCTGCCATCCTCCGGCACACCTGGCCGAACCCCCCGCCTCAGCAGCAGCATGAAGCCACGCCACTGCCAAGCGCTGCTGCAGTTGGTCAGCCTTGGGAGGACCAAACTGACGGCAACCCATGTGTTGGCTAAACTCCAGGAGCAGGAGAGGATTTGGCTGACCCCCAGAGGCCTCAGAGTCGGAGAGGTGGTGGCCGACAATGGGGCCAATCTGGTTGCCGCGATCGACAGGGGAAACCTGACCCACATCCCCTGTCTTGCCCACGTGCTGAGCCTGGTGGTGCAGAAGTTCTTGCGCACCTACCAGGGGATGGGCGAACTGCTGGAAATGGCAAGAAACGTTGTGCGTCACTTCCGGCGCTCGCCTGCAGCCTCTGCGAGCCTGGAAGACGTGCAAAAGGAGCTGGAGCTGTCACGCCATCAGCTGATCCTTGACGTTCCAACTCGCTGGAACTCCACCCTGGCGATGTTGGAGCGTCTGGTTGAACAGAAGCACGCTGTCAACCAGTACCTTGCCCTGGCCACTGTGTCCGCCGCTCAGAAAAGGGACAAGACCAGCAACATCCCGTCCATCGTCCCCGATGACGACTGGGGGCACATGCAGCAGGTGTGCTTAGTGCTGGCTCCCTTTCTGCAGGCCACCAACATTGTGAGCAGGGACCATGCTATGGTGTGCGAGTGGGTGCCCCTGGTTTGTCTGCTGAACAGGGCCCTCGATGCTTTGCTGGAACAGGGAGCGGCAGCCTTGGCCCAGCAGGAGCGGCATGCAGCTGCACAGTCCACCTCTGAGGGGGAGGAGGAGGAGGACTTGGTGGAGGTCCCTGACCTTGCTGCTGATGAGGGGGATCAGCACAGTGCAGCTGAGTTGGTGCGGGCGTGGAGAGAGGATGGGGCAGCAGAGGAGGAGGATGAGGACAGCACTGCCGTCGATGTGCCAGCAGACGTGGTCCGCCTCTTCCCAATGGCAGCGCACATGCTGACGTGCCTGCGCAAGGACCCCAGGGTGATCCAGATGAAGCAGAGGGAGGACATCTGGATAAGCATGATGTTGGGCCCGCGCCTCAAGGGGAAGTTGAGCCAGTTCCTGCCTCCTGCAGGAGGAGACCCAGCGCAACAAATAAGGAGCTTGCAGCAGGCCCTTGTTGAGCGCTTGGAGGAAGCCTTCCCCCAGCCTTCCACCCCCACTGTCCAGCCAGCACAGAGGCAGCAGCAGGTGCCTGCATCCAGCAGCAAGCGCCCCACAGACCTGCTGTCTCAAAGCAACGAGCTGTACAGGACTGTAGAGGCTCCAGCAGTGACTAGAGAGGAGGTGCATGCAGCAGCATCCTCCTCCGGTCACAGCCAGCGCCTGACCCGCATGGTGGCTGACTACATGGGGTCCTACAGCGGGCTTGACAGCGATGCCCCTGTTGATCCCATGGAGTATTGGGTCAAGCGCCTGGAGATCTGGAGCCAGCTGGCACAGTACGCCCTGGAAGTGCTGTCCTGTCCCCCTTCCAGCGTGCTGTCCGAGCGCTGCTTCAGTGCAGCTGGTGGCGTGGTCACCGAGAAACGCTCACGTCTGTCTCACAAGTCTGTGGACAGACTGACGTTTCTCAAGATGAACCAGGCGTGGGTGGAAGGCGAGTTCCTGGCCCCTGTTGTCGGCGAGAGGGGGACATGAACTGGCTGCCGGAACCATCGTTAATATGCCTTACCACCCTTTACCACCTCCTGGCTCCTGCTCACTACTAAGCCAGCCTGGTTCAGTTTGAATATTACGTCGCCTCGCCTGTAGCCACACATTTTACACCTACAGTGGGCTGCTGTGTACTGCCCTTCTGCTGTCTGTCTGTGTTTCCCACTGCCAGGGTACACAGATTTTACCTTCTGCTGCCACTCTGCCACCAGCTATTACGTCCAACAATAGCTATATGTTAAATTTGCTGTAAAAAGAAAAAAAAAGTAAACCATTAAAAAAAAAAAAAGTTTTAATTTTTCTGAGGTGCCCGGGTTGAAAACTGTGTTGTCCCAGTTGTGTATTGGACACGATGTGGGCTGCACAACCGCTGTCTGGGACCTCCTGTTGTGTTTATTTACAGCCCTGGTATCACCGCTAGGTACCAGGGCTATTATGTCACGCTGCCTACCTACCTGCTGCCACACTCACACTACTCCTCCATTCCTCCTGCTGCTGCGGCTGTCTGTCTGTCTGTGTTTCCCACTGCCAGGGTACACAGATTTTATCTTCTGCTGCCACTCTGCCACCAGCTATTACGTCCAACAATAGCTATATGTTAAATTTGCTGTTAAAAAAAAAAAAAAAGTAAACCATTAAAAAAAAAAAAAAAAAAGTTTAAATTTTTCTGAGGTGCCCGGGTTGAAAACTGTGTTGTCCCAGTTGTGTATTGGACACGATGTGGGCTGCACGACCGCTGTCTGGGACCTCCTGTTGTGTTTATTTACACCCCTGGTATCACCGCTAGGTACCAGGGCTATTATGTCACGCTGCCTACCTACCTGCTGCCACACTCACACTACTCCTCCATTCCTCCTGCTGCTGCTGCTGTCTGTCTGTCTGTGTTTCCCACTGCCAGGGTACACAGATTTTACCTTCTGCTGCCACTCTGCCACCAGCTATTACGTCCAACAATAGCTATATGTTAAATTTGCTGTAAAAAAAAAAAAAAGTAAACCATTAAAAAAAAAAAAAAGTTTTAATTTTTCTGAGGTGCCCGGGTTGAAAACTGTGTTGTCCCAGTTGTGTATTGGACACGATGTGGGCTGCACGACCGCTGTCTGGGACCTCCTGTTGTGTTTATTTACAGCCCTGGTATCACCGCTAGGTACCAGGGCTATTATGTCACGCTGCCTACCTACCTGCTGCCACACTCACACTACTCCTCCATTCCTCCTGCTGCTGCTGCTGTCTGTCTGCTGTGTTTCCCACTGCCAGGGTACACAGATTTTACCTTCTGCTGCCATTCTGCCACCACCTATTACGTCCAACAATAGCTATATGTGTAATTTGCTGTAAAAAAAATAAATAAATAAACCATTAAAAAATAAAAAAGGTTTAATTTTTCTGAGGTGTCCGGGTTGAAAACTGTGTTGTCCCAGTTGTGTATTGGACACGATGTGGACTTCACGACCGCTGTCTGGAACCTCATGCTGTATATTTACGGCCTGGTACCACCGCTAGGTACCACAGCCTATTATGTCTCGCTGCCTGCCTCATTGACTGCCTGCTGCCACACAATCACCCTCCTCCTGCTGCTGCTGCTGAATCTACCTCCTGCTGTCTGTGTGTTTCCACTGCCAGGGAGCACATACAATGGCGCTTCCACCATGCGCCCCAGCTATTTATTACGCTCAAAAATAGCTGCATTTCTTTAAAAAAACGAAACAAATATATATACTTTTTAATACTTTGTGATATTATTTTTATATCACATAGGGGGGAAAAAAGGGGGGCGATCTGATCGCTCTGCGTGCACCCTGATCTGTGCTGGGGGCTGCAGAGCCCACCCAGCACAGATCACAACAAACAGCGCTGGTCCTTAAGGGGGGGTAAAGGGTGGGTCCTCAAGTGGTTAAGACCTATTCGTTTTTGATAAAAAGTCTATTTTAAAGTTACTATAGGAAATGTGTTTTTTAAATGACAATAATGTATCTTTCCATCGGTATTGAAAGTTTACATATTTCCCCCGAAACAGCAGTGAAGCTCCTGCCAGAGTTTCCTGTTGGTCAGTATACTGTACTATCTTTGTACTGACCAACAGGAAACCCTCCGGCAAGTCGCAATGATTTTGCCATGGATTTCTGAACAGCTGCAATATGGATCCCTGAAAAATATACTGTACTTTTTATTTACATTAAAAAATGAAAAAAAAAATATGTGATTCCCCCCTCCAAAGCATTTATAACCCCTTGTTATAACCAGTATAGCCAGAATTCAGAGGCCAGACCACATGAGGCTCCACATGAAAAGATCAGGCATTCAAGATCTTTGTGGTAACTGAAAAGCATTCAGATAATATTCAGAAAACTTCCATCGTGTACCTGAGACAGGCACAATTTTAAATGTAAATTTTAACTTTTATATACAGTATAAAATAAGACTTTTGGATTCCAGGAAAGTCCTATTTAGGAGGAAGAGCACAGACAGAATTGTTTAGCTCATCATCTAGTTTCTCATTTTAAGCTTGTTTCACAAGTCTAAACTATTCAGTTATAGACATTCACATTTACCAATAACACTTGCTATTTCATCATAATGATGTACTAATCACTCAAATTACATTTTATAAAACCATTAATGAGTACAGTATGTCAGCCATGTACCCTGGACCCATGTACATGTACCCTCAACCACCTCCCCCCCCCTCCCTCCACCACCCTCCCTCCCCCTCCCTCCACCACCACCACCACAACCAAAACCACCACCACCACAACCAAAACCACCACCTTTATACGTGCAGTTATATTTTAATTTTGAATTCTTTCAGCAAACAGTCTTAAAAGTATAAAGGAGACAAAGTTAAGTATGTGAAAAGACTTCATAAAACATAAATTGTTTAAGAAGAACAGAATGAGTGACTTTCTGTGCTTAGGAAGGATTTCGATAAAGAGAAAATATTTGACCTTTCATTATATAGGATCACATTTCTGTCCTTGTATGACCAGCATCACTCTGATGCATTGACAATGAAACGGTAGTTATAAAACCACACTAGAGACACAAATAGATGAAGGCTCGCTTAGATGTACTTGCTGATGCCTTTGATTAGACTGCAAGATTTTTTTTAGACAATAGTCTTTGGGTGAAGAAAGTCCCTGCAGAGGATTGGCAACAAAGCATCATTAAATTACACTTCGACCGGGATCAGGTGTACTCATTGTTACAGTTTACATCTCGTATGATAAATATCATGCTACCGTGGTGCTACACTGGCTGTACTGAAAAATGAATTTTCTTTGAGGTTTGATGAATATTGATTACATAGTTTCACACTAAAGATCTGAAAAAATCCAGCATATAGAATACATACATAAACTTTTCTTAGGCAATACTCCGCAACCCTCTGAATGTGTAAGTTACATCTTTCATACCAAACAACAACTCCTTATTGCTCATTATTATGATTTTATAATACAGTGGAACCCTGATTTATAAAATTATTTTCATATACCGTTATATGAAACGTCATTCAGTATTTTTAGCCTTAAATCAACACAAGCCCATAAATGTGTTCAGTTGCTTCCTTGTGGCTTATTTAGTGGAAATGGCTTGTTGATCAAATAGGACTTTCCTGATCAAATTCTGTCTGCTGGAGACTCATGGAGAAATAGTCTGTGATGACAATCAGAGTTCCTTGGTTTGGGGACAGTGAATAAAGTGTCATCAGTTTCTGCTGTTATAATGTAGGTGGCATCTGATGTGACATGCAGCTATAAATGAAGTAACTGAAGGTATGTACACACAATAGACTAAAGTCGGCTGAAGTGGATGAAAAAGTGCCAAGGATCATTTGTTCACTTAGTATGTATACAGCGGCTGCACAATGACTATTAAGGATCCGGCAGTGCAAATCACATTGTTCTTGTCATTCCACGCTCCCACGTCATTCCCTCCACCCCACTCCAAAGTAACAGAATGCGTCACTTGCCTGAAGGCTAGCGATGCATCTGCACAAGATCCTGCCCCTTATTGTCACCTGATGAATTGTTTCCCAATGCCTGATATATTGCAAAAAGGAAGAAAAATCACTGTGCACAGGTAATATATCCAACGGTTAGAGAAAAGCAGCCATGCACTTCCCTTTAAAACATCACTTTTGTTCAAAAAGTACATCACGGTTTCAGCAAATAATGAAGAGAGGTACAGGCAGTATAGGGAGGTCAACAGCCGTTTCGCACCGTTAAATGTAGTGGCGTATCATCAGGACCTGATGATGTGCCACTACACTTAACGGCGTAAAACGGCTGTTGACCTCCCTATACTGCCTGTACCTCTCTTCATTATTTGCTGAAACCGTGATGTATGCCTTTTAATACTTTTTGAATAAAAGTGATGTTTTAAAGGGATGTGCATGGCCGCTTTTCTCTAACAGTTGTTTCCCAATCCCTGACGGGCAACAATTATCACATCTGTACTTAGCTTTACACACAACCTAGAACAACAGGTTTCTCTTATTTTATCAAAGTAACATAGGTGCACAAAAGCTTTATTTTATAAGCAGGCATGGTTTTAACTCTCCCTCTACCCACTCCAAACACTAACTCTGCCTTTACCCACTTCTAGCACTAACCTACCCCTATCTAAGCCTAAAACTAACCTACCCCTACCTACTCCTAACGCTAATCTCTACACCTATGGCTAAATCTAGAACCCAATAACTTACCCCACCGACATCTGTGCCACAATCTGAACTTTGACAATAACTGGAATCTCGGTCATGTAAGGAGATGCAGGATCACCTCTGAACTGTCTGCTCTGGAGAGGAGTACCTAGTGCTGGTAGTAACCCCACTACACACACAAACACATACACACACATTTGCATATGATACACAAGCCCTTGTAGAGGTTCACCATTTTGCTCACTTCATAAGAAATCATGTAATATATGGAAAAGTATATAAACCCCTTTGGTTGTAAAATGTTTTATGCTTATGGGCACACTGTATACCAGGGGCGCCTCTAGGCATAGGCAGTACAGGCCATTTCCTGGAGTGCCATTGGTCCTGGGGGGCGCCATGTTGCTGGATTAAGCCCCACCCCCAAATTAAGCCCTGCCCTGGACTAATCCCTGTCCCTGTGGGTGTTCTATTACTTGCTTCTGCTGCATCTACTTAGTGTAAGTTGCAGGCAGCTGCCACCTCTGTGCCTTGTGCATCCTTCTTTCCTCCTTTGTGCCTCCTTCTGTCTCCTTGTGCCTCCTTCAGTCTGTTGTGCCATGCCTGACCCCGTTTGTCCTTCAGTCTCCCTTTGTGCTTCCTTTTGTCTCCATGTGCCTCTTTCAGTCCCCCTGTGCCTCCTTATGTCTTCTTTGTCTTTATTTGTCCCCTTGTGCTACCTCTGCCCCCCTGTTCCTCTTTTAGTCCCCCTCTGCCTCCTTCTGTCCCCCTATGCCTCCCTCTGTCTCCCTGTGTTCCTCCTTCTGTCTCCATGTGCCACCTCTGTCCACGCGCCTTCCTCTGTCCAACTGCGCCTGCTTCTGTGCCCCTTTGTGCCTTCTTCTGTCTCCCAGTGGCTTTTTCAGTCCCCATCTGCCTCCTTCTGTGTCCCTGTGCCTCCTTCTATCCCCCTTTGTGCCTCCTTCTGACCATCTTTTAGAGGGTGCCAGGCTGACCAGGTGGTCAGCAGTGCTGTGCGGGGGGGACCGCGGTTACCCCTCCAGCAAGATTTTGTGTCCCCAGGTGGTGAACAGGCTGGCTGCATCTAATAGATGCCGCGCCAGTTCACTGGCTGCAGCCTGTAAGCTCACTCTGGTGAAACGCTGAGCGCATTGAGTATTTTCTGCTGAAACGCTGCGACATTTACATGTATTTTCTGGTGAAACGCTGCCGCATTATGATTATTTTGTGTGGAAATATTGTCGCATTACGATTATTTTCTGGTGAAACGCTGCCGCATTACAATTATTTTCTAGTGAAATTCTGACGCATTACAATTATTTCCTGGTGAAATGCTGCTGCATTACGATTATTTTCATGGGGGGGCGCGTGGGTGGGGGGGCACCATGTGGGGGGGGGGCGTCGCGTGGGGGCGCCACAGATTTTCTCGCCTGGAGTGACGAAATGGCTAGAGGCGCCCCTGCTGTATACTAACTGTGCCATTTACCGTTTCAGGCCACAGTTTTAATTATTGCTATTCAATATGTGTCTGCTGCCTAGTTATCATATGACATTACCTGGATGAATATGCTGCCTAAATAGCACAAGTTCTCAAGCTAATAGATACTAGAGTCAAACCATGCTGTTTAAAGGCTTCATCAAGAAACACTGACAGCTCTTTCCCGCTGTTCTCCCTCAGGTATAGCTATAAAGCTGTTTAGAAAATCCATGATGCCTATATCTTTTCAGCTATAGTATTAATGAAGCCATTAGGAAATTTAATTTTGGAGAGTGCTTTCTATATTTTGATATCTGCTATATACTGATAGCTTACTAATCAAGAAAACCCGGTGTCCATAAAAAATGAACATAGGTTTCCAATTTTCTCTGTCTTTATCATTTTACTTGTGGAGTCATCATTTTCTGCTTGGGAGCCTAAATCTCTTTCTCTTCAGCGTATTTCTAATGAGAATGGACTACAACACATTATCTATATAACATCATACCTGGATTCCATTCTTGCATCTTAATAGACATTAATTTAGCAGTAATGGAAAATGTAGTTAATTTCTTTGGTACGCTACATGTTGAACGAGAAACAAAAAACACAGAATAGTCAGGAGGTTTGAGATTTGTTATGCTCATGTGGTGAGTGAAACATGAGATGAAGCTATGGAGGGGGGGAGGGGGGAGGTTATCAATGGCGCGCAATGGAGTGGCTTCTGGTAGGAGGGTCAAGTGGGGAAAACAGGGGTGTTTAAGTTTGATATGAATTGGGTATGGGTCGCCAACACCCATAGTGTTAGGTGTAGCAGCAGTGAGGTTAGTGTTAGGTGTAGCGACAGTAAGGTTAGTGCTTGGTGTGGCAGGAGTAAGCTTAGTGTTAGGTCTAGCAGCGGTGAGGTTAGTGTTAGGTGTAGCAGGCATAAGCTTAGTGTTAGGCGTAGCAGCAGTGAGGTTAGTGTTAGGTGTAGCAGGCATAAGCTTAGTGTTAGGCGTAGCAGCAGTGAGGTTAATATTAGGTGTAGCAGCAGGAAGGATAGTGTTAGGTGAAGAGACAGTGAGGTTAGTGTTAGGTGTAGTGGTAGTAATTTTAGTTTAAGGTGTAAATACCTGATCGCTGTCGGCCCGCTCTACTGCGCAGGTGCAAGTCTCCTGCGTCTGCGTAGTAGAGCGGACCCGACAGAGATCGGCTATTGTCGCCTATCTCCGTACGGTTTGCTGAAACATCTCCCCCACTGGAGCCAGGAAAGGTACATAAAGGTAAATAAATCAGCGCTTATCATCGCTTGTCCCACTTTGTGGGAGCCAGCGCTGGACTGCCTGCAGCTACAGCGGAGGGGGAAGCTTCATTGGGACCCTGAGGCTTCCGCCTCTGGAGGTGAGTACCCCCCAGGGGAACTTTTTTTGGTTACAGAGTCTCTTTAAGGTGTTTTATTAATAGTAAGGTTTGAAAATCTATCCTTGAAAAAAACTGTGGAGAAAAATTAATAGGATATGGTACTATGTCTCTGTTGAAGCGGTTTTTCCCCACACCTTGCTGGAACACTGCAAATGCTTATGTTGGATCCACACCAATCAATTTTTTGGCAGATTTACCTGCCAGATCGAACATTTCCACCATGTCCGATCTGAGAATCGATCGATTTTTTTAACGATTTTCTGACCAATTTCCATTTGTTTCTACAGAAATCGGTCAGAAAACCTCTCAAAAAATTAGAAGAGACAATAGCTATCTATATCGGAAAATTTAACCAGATAGTATATTCTAGAACACTTGCTCTACCTACATAACATATGTATTGCACTGTCCACATTTTGATTTTAGTGATTTTTCTACAGTAAAAAAAAGAGAAAATCTTTCTTAGCATTTCCCATTTTCAGTGAGCTATTTTGAAGCCAATCCTAATGTAATTTCCTCCCTTACTCTCCTTTGCCTGATTTTCCCACCCTTCACTATAGAATGTGCAATGTCTCAGCATGAGAAATATTGGCCAATCAGAAAGGAACAGAGGTGTGGGAGGGGAAAACAGGAGAGAAAGAGGCTTCAGTCAATTAGTTAAGTCTGAGACAAAATAAAGAAGCAAAAAAGGACAACCCAGCATGCCCTGCAACATCCTTTTTGTGTACCAGATTTTGTGTGTACGAAATAAGAGTCAGGTAAACTGGGGAATATCAACAAAAAAAGTAATATTGATTTTAACTTTTGAATTGCCTGGTTAGCATCCTTATTACTTGTTTACCAGATAAAAATAAAGAATTGATTTTTGATTTTATGCCCGACTTTACACTTTAAGCTGTGATGTTATACTGTAAGTGGATGCTATTGAGAACACTTTGAAAGAATGAGGAATGTAGATAGCCGATTGCCAAACATCAAACTCTTTATGAAGGTGTAAAGCCTACATCTTGGACATAAAACTGAGAAAGAAGAGGAGGGAAGAGAATGCAAGACCGAAGACATGAGTGTTTCATGAAGTTTGTTTGTCTGTCTTAGAAACTGTCTGGATGTATAATTGTGCCCATCAATTATACAATCTTGATTGTATAGTCTTACCAAATCTTTGTAGTAGAAGGGTAAACTGAGAGAATAGACTTTGAATAGATACATATCACATATAAGTGGTATGATTGTAGAATCAAGATTGTTTCATTATCATCAATAGGTATCTTTAGAGTTAAGGAATATAGCACTTGCACAGACTCACTGTCATCACATTGGAATTATCAAGCAAAGAAAGCACACAGCTAAATGCAGCCTAAAGCTGTGCACACACCATAGATCACACATGGGTCTCAGTGGAGAATCCAATGCCTACTTTGGGTCCTTAGCATCAATGCAGCAGGCAAGGCAGAACCATTTTTCACACTATAAGAAGTACCTTTTCTCCCCTAAAACTAAAGGGAGGAAACGTTGTTGCAACCTATAGTCTGAATGTAAAGTTGCAAAGTGCGCAGCGGAAGCACTTACCGATGTAGCCAGTTTGCTACTTTCCTCCTCTGTCTCCTCTGCAGTCACTGTTACAAATCCAACCACTCTACACACTCCAGTCCTCTGAGGGCTCCGTCCTTCCTGATTACTGGTGCCCTCTTACTGTGTGACCTGTTGGCATACATGCACTGGGGTCACATATGATGCATGACATCTGGCACCAGTAACTATGAAAGATGGAGGCCTCAGAGGATCGGATAGTGTAGAGTAGCAGGATTTGTAACAGCAGCTGCAGCCGTAGACAGAGGTGGAGAGGAGTGCTGTGGCTGGATCAGGTGAGAACCTCCACTGCAGTTGTAGTGTAGCTGGTGGGTCAGCAGGAGTTAGTGTAGTGCAGTGTAACTGGTGGGGCATCAGGGGTTAGTTGTAGTTCAGTGTAACTGGTGGGGCAGCAGGGGTTAGTGTAGTTGGGCAGTGTAGTTTTGGATAGAATATCTTAGATAGAGACAGCTGGGGAGGGGTCCACAGGATGCTTCTGCACCATGGACACACCAGGTTCAGTATAGTTCTTTTTTCCATGATATTTGTCCTCTAAACCTAGGTGTGACTTATGGCCAGGAGCGTCTTATGGTCCAAAAATATGATAGGTACTTTATGAACTTATTATTACTGGAATAATTTATTTCTGCTCCTATTCTTGTAACTTGCAGTTAAGTATTGCACTTGCAATATGCGTGTTTTCAGTGACTCCTGAAAGCATCCTGCACATTTTTAGTCTCTCTGCCCTTTGGTAGTGGTTCTTCAACTATAGCATCAAAGTAATCAAATGCTTAATTAATCCATACAGTTAAGGAACGAGAAAGTGTTATTAAAATGATCAATGATCAACACATTGGTACAGTTTCTAACATTAGGAGAGGTTCCCTTGGACAGTTATTACTGTGCTTACTCAATAGAGAGAGAGACCCTGCTGAACAATATTTGAGAGCTTGCTTACTTGCACTGTGCAAAGTAAATTGAATGCAGCTTTGTGGATAGACAAGATGTGTTCAAAACTAGAGGATACAAAATAAAAGGAACACTTCCTGAGCACATACAATTGTCTAGTGAGGAACAGGACACAAAAATAGCATCTCAACTTTAATAGCAGCTGACAGAGTGTCATTAGACAGTGTTCAGCATAAGCACTAGAACCAACAGTAGCAATGATTACTGAGTCCTGTGGTGACTACCTTCTCTTGAGTGGCGGTAGCTGACTGAATTGTGGTAAGAGCTGATTAGCATTATTAGATTAGAGCGGCTGGTGGCATCTTAACTCTTTCAGTGGGCCTGCATTCAATCTGGAGCTGAATTCCTTCCCAGTTGTAGCTTTCTGAGTGCCAGAGATACTAGAAGATAAACGTCTATGGACAACAAGGGCTTAGCTTGTGTCATAAGTAGTAACTATCCATGCAGCTTTGTCTCACAGGAAGCAGTGCTGTGGACAATCTATCTCCCTGTCCTGCAGTGTATCAAGGCTGCACTCACTGATCCCACATGAGTTTCTCCTGTCAGAGGGCAGTATTTTCCATCATAATGTGATTCTGGTCATCTCCTCTCCTTGTTGTGCAAGACAGTTGAGTATCGATAAGAGACTGTCTCTTGGTTGAAGATTATTCTGTTTGCTATGCTTCGTAATTAATTGTGCAGATTATACTGGCGTTAAATAATTTCATTTAGTGCAAGGGGTTGCATACCTGATCTATCTTATCTTCTACCCATGTAACTCAGGCCTTGTTTCCATCTGTGCGCTTCTATCCGAGTCTGTCTGCTTTTTATCAGCATATCAATGTTACAGATTGATACATGTTGCTGAAAAGCAGACGGAAGCGGATAGAAGCGCACAGATGGAAACAAGGCCTTACTCTAAACACTTTAATATTAACTATGGCAGGTGTTTTTTTTTTCATCTTTATCATATCAATACATGAATCGAAGTCTCCATGGAAAAGCTGAGTGTTTCTTTTAACTGAGAGAGTCTTATAATGAGGCTGGCAATCTACTAAGCCTGCACTTGTTATTTAATGTGGTCAAGTAGTTTCATAGGTGGAATTGTTTCTTATATTAACATAACATTTTAAATCTTCTCTCTGGAAAAATTAGTCAATGATTTTAGTGACATTTTTTGCACACTTTTAGCTGTCTTTTCTTTTTAAAATGTTGCTTTTCAGCAGAAGGAAACAGAAACATATCGCTCATCTATTGTTCCCTGATGACTTTCTTAAAATAAATAGCTGAACTGCTCTCCAAATTTACATTGCAACACCCTAAATTAACCCTCTTGGGAGATTTTGATGCATGGGCAAATGTCTGCTCTTTAGTTAGGGAGAGTTACTTTATACTATGAATGTACTAGGCTCAGGGCCGGATTTACCATAAGGCACTGTATGCACATGCCTACAGGCACCTGATGATGGAAAGGCGGCTCACTCCCTTCCCCCTGTGCCCCCTCCCTCCCTCCTTCCCTATGCAGAGTTCCAAGCAGAGCATAAATGAGAGGTTACTTACCCAGCTCTTGGCATTCCACAGACGAGACCTCCCTTCAGTCAGCGGCACCACTAGCTACTTAATACCTCTGGCTACCTAATGTTACCTACCTAATGTCACTACCTGTAGTGTGGCTGGATAGCATACTGGTTAAGGACTCTTCTTCTGACACATGAGAAAAGCAGAATCCCCCAGGAGAAAAGTGCAATCTAAATATTCTGTGTCTTGTCTTGTCCGTAGCTAGCTATGTCAAGCAAGGGTAAGGGAGAAGTGGCAGCTGGGCCAACCAGCACACTTGAGGTGTGGGTCATCAGGGGTTTGTAGGTTCATGGGGTGCAAAGTCTAGGGTACCAAGACATCTGTGCCTATAGACTCCTGTGATGTAAATCCAGGCCTGACTGGGCTACAGTCACTAACTGTAGAAGGATAGTCCGTCAGCCTCAGGATAGCATATATATTTGCGGGGAGTCCTAATGGGGTGAGAGGTCCATCACACCTCCCAATCTCACCAAGTTCCAAATTGCATCGCAATTCCCATGAAACTCAACCCTCTTTAGATATTATATCCAATACATATTTATTTCTATTGCCAGATATGTATACAGCATATAAACAGCACAACGTTTCGGGCGTTGGCCCTTTATCAGGTGCTCCTTGATAAAGGGCCAACGCTCGAAATGTGGTGCTGTTTGTATGCTGTATACATATCTGGCAATAGAAATAAATATGTATTGGATATAATATCTAAAGAGGGTTGAGTCTCATGGGAATTGCGATGCAATTTGGAACTTGGGCTACAGTCACTGTCAGCTTTAATGACCAGCTCCACCCAACATAATTGTAACAACCTCAGCTTTAATGGAGAAACTGACTCCAGCTTGGGCCTTGACCCTATCATGTTAAAATGCAACAAATATGTATCCACAGCTTTAGACATTATTGCTTCCTTGCACATCAAATATCGTATTATCTAGTATTTATATAGCACCAACATCTTCTGCAGAGCTATTACAGAATGTGTAGTCTTGTCACTAACTGTTCCTCAGAAGGTCTCACAATCTAATCCATACCATAGTCATATGTCCATCATAGACTAGCACCAAATAAGAGTGAAGCCAATTAACTTATCTATATGTTTTTGGGATGTGGGGAGGAACTGGAACACTTATATCTCAACAACATGCATGCTGGTATAACAACTCTACAAAGTAGCTAATGATATAGAGGTTCAAATACAAGCAATAATGGTGCCTTGACCCCAGACTTTCCTTAGCCCTTTACAGGGGCATTGTTAGGATCCTAAGAGATTCGGGGCACTTTTGGGCACTGTAGTCAAGAAATGTGTGCCCATGCACCAGAATGTGGTTGTGGTCATGGGTGGAGCAATATTTACATGAACTTAACAGCAGTCTAAAGGTGCCCATACACTCGTCAGATTGGCAGCAGACAGATAAGAAATGCATCTGATGATCTATCTGATGCGTTTTTAGAACATTTTTTACCAGGATAGAATTCCAATAGATTTCAGTTTGAAATCTGTTGAAATTCGATCTGATGGCATTTTTTTGCCATCAGATTTCCATTAAGGCCAATGCAAACTGATAAGCAATCTCATCAGATCGACCTAAATTTTCCACCCTGCTAGTTCGATGGAAATCCATCGAAATCGATCGAAATCGGCCGTCGATCGGTCGATTGGCCAACCGATTTGCGATCGATCGATCGATCGATCGATCGCGATCGATCGATCGGCCAGAAAATCGGCTGAGTGTATGGGCTGCTTAAGAGCTGTGGTGTCTCTATGGCGATATACTTGGGAGCTGTGATGCCTCAATGGGGGCATGCTGGGAGATGCGGTGCATCAGTGAGGGTATGCTGGGTGCTTCAATGGGGGTGTGTGCTGGGTGGAGTTGAGTACTGTCGCCTGCTGCCTGACTCTGCCTGGGGGACATCTGGGGCACCACAAAATAGATCTGGGGCATGTGCCACTGATCTTTGGGGCTACAACGCCCCTGGCTCTTTACCTGAAAAACTACCAAGCAATTATTACCAGAAAAAACTCCCCCTTTCTATCACAGGAGATATCAAATGTGGCTAACAGACCAAATCAATCAGTCAGTATCCCGTTGTCTCATCTACAAAGGATACGTATGAGAAATGTTCTCACTTCTCTGACAAAATCTATTGGATTGTTCTGTCATCTATTCTTCACTATCTAAACCCAATGTAGAGCTACACAATGAAAACAAAATCAAACATTCTGCAAAATCTCCACCACACTACCTTTGTCCTGTATTCTGGCCCAATGCAGTCCATGTTCAAAATGCCTTAATTTAAATGTAGGAGATAGTGTTGCCATATAGAGCAAAGTATGGGCTGCCAACATGCACTGTCTCTGTCGTAAGTCTCAGAAATGAGCATGAATGATTCTGTAACAGTATGTACAACATGAATCATCCCACAATGCTGCAAATTAAGGGATTTTCTTCTTTCCATCCAAACTATACAAAATATTTCCTCTCCAATAAAGACAAGACAACACATTTATCCTCTTATATTTTATAAACCAATTTGTTCCTCAGACATGAAGTGGGTTCCCCATGTAATTTTCTTGCATCTGGCTGCAGTAGTGGCACACCAAATTGCCAACCAAGCCACCAGAGTGTCTGCCCCATTGACTTTGATGGTGTTGTCAACTGAATCCTAAATATTTCATCTGATTAGTTGAATGATCCTTGAACTGAACAGAGCCATAGTCAAGTAATATAACCTGCCTCCTGCCATCGCTAAGCAAATTGCACTTCGCTATTGCATCAGATAAGGAGCATGCATGTATTAAAAGTGAGAAGCTCTCACTTACAAATTACGGTATGTATCATGCAAGAACTAAGGAGCAATAACCACTCAATATCAAAAGTTATGCATTAACCTCGAATCAAATCAATTTCATTTTGATGAAAATTGGGTTTTAAAGAGGATGTTTACTGAACATAACTTAATGAATAAAAAATTTTTTTATAGTATTATTTTAGAACTTATTTAGTCAATATTTTGTCATTATAAAATCTTTCTTCACATTGATTTATACAGGTAAACTTAAATGTATTAAAGGTGGTGACATATTTACTGCTAGCAAGGTGTAATATTGTGGGATTTTTTTTGCTAACTAAACAGAAACAAGACCTGGCCTCCCAGAGTGCTCTGGGGAAGTATGTTGTAGGATAGACATCACTGAGAGGGCGGGGTTACATATACAAATAGAAATCCTCTGCCTCTAATACTTTAAGCCATAGACCCTGAACAAGCATATGCAGATCAGATGCCTCTGACAAATCTGAGACGATTAGCTGCATGCTTGTTTCAGGTGTTTGATTTAGAGTGACCCTCCTGACCAGAAAGATCAGAAGGGCTGCCAGGCGACTGGCATTGTTTAACCACTTAAGGACCGTGGTGTTAAACCTCCTAGTGACCAGGCCATGTTTTAATAATTAGGCAACTGCAGCTTTAAGGCCTCGCTGCAGGGCCGTACAACCAAGTGATCACCCCCCCCCCCTTTTCTGCCCACCAACAGAATTTGCTGTTGGTGGGCTTTGATCACTCCCAGGATGTTTATTTGTTTTTATTTTGTAAATATGTATTCTATTTTTTTTAAATAAATAAACCTATTTAAGGGGAACCAGAGACGCCAGAATCCTAAAAAGAAAAAAAGATTTTAGACATACCTGGGGCTTCTTCCGGCCCCATAAGCCTGCATCGCTTCCACGCCGCCATTCTCCGCTTCCTGGATCGCCGTACCGGGTCCCGTCACTTCCGGCGGACGTGGCCAAATGTCCGCATGAGCAGGGGCTCCCTCCATACCCTTACGCGTGCGGCTGCGCAGTATGCAGCTGCACGCATACGGGTATGCCGGGAGCCCCTGTGATGCGGACAGTTGTCCACATGCTGCCACCGACTGGCCGACTGGCCGAAACTACGGGACCCGGTACCGCCGGATACAGGAAGCGGAGGACGGCAGTGTGGGAGCGATCCGTGCCTATGGGGCTGGAGGAAGCCCCAGGTATGTATAAAATCTTCTTTCTGGGGCCTCTGGTTCCCTTTAATTACTTATTTTTCTAATGCTCCCTCCCTCCCCCTGGTAGCCAGTGACAGTGATCGGCTGTGTTAGGCTTCAGCCTATGACAGTGGATTGCTCCTGTGTGTCTCAGGGGGACAGCCGTGTCCCACGGCTGTCTCCTGTACAGAGGTGCCATAGATCGCAGCGATATACTATGTAAATAGACAACGGTTTTGCCGTCTAACAGTCTCCTTGCGGTGATCGCCGCTGGGAGGCTGATGACAGAGCTGATGACAGAGCGGAGCTCTGTCATTCAAGCGGGGATGCGCGTGCTTCGGCGCGCGCTATCCCCTGTATTTTACACCCCTAGGACTTCATGCCAATTGGCGTGAAGTGGTCCTGCGGCTGCTGCCGCATTCACGCCAAACGGCATGGAGCAGACGGCAAGCAGTTAAAAGGAAATAAATATGGCAGCTTCCATAGGTCTCACACCTCGGGTTCCTTTTAAGCATACTGTAAATATGAATTGGATTGCTTTCTTTACCTAATAATGCTGTATATTGTATTTGGTAAGATGAAAATACAAATCATGTAGCATTTGTCTAGAGATTTTTACATTTTAAGTTTGAAAAGTAAATTTGTAAAGACTTAACATTGTTTTGATAGCTTGTATCTCTCAGCTGAAACTCATTTGAAAACTAAGACAAGTAAATAATTGAATATGTGAGTCATATAAGTCATATTAAATTAGATTATACGAAGCATTGATAGTCACAATTATTTTGTTGCTACCTACTTCCCACCTGCAGGCACGCAAATCTAAATACGGAAGTCCCATATAATCACAGTGCAAGTAACCTTCAGGCTGTACAGCTTCAAACTAGATTTGACTAAATTAACCATGGGAGTAACAACACCGTGTGCAGGAAATTAATGAAGCTTTTCTCAAGGAAGTTCAGCCTCAAAACATGAATCTGAAAGAGGTGTTTACATATTAGGCTTCTCTGATTGCATTTGTGCAGGTAGGCTTTATTTTGTGCAAATCAAACAATATATTGGAGAAACTGTATACAGATTTTCCTGATAAAGTAAAGAGGGTGATTATTTGAGGAAAATGTGCAGTGAAAAGCAGTGATGTAAAGATGGTGAGACTGAAAACATCAATTAGACATCAATTAAAAAATTTTCAGACCACAAATAAAAAAGCAGACAACAGGCAAGACCATATTTTTACCTATTATATCTTTATAACTACATTCAACTCATTAACAGGACTTTAGTTTTGAGTGGGATGAAACTCAAAATTAAAGTTTTGCTCTAAAACATTAAACATGGGAAAATAAAAATTAGTATATATGCGAAAGAACGTGCCCAATAGCTTGTCAATTATAGTTTGGTTTCCTGAAAAGTAAATAGAAGCTAAAAACCTGTTACCTGTCAGGCAAAATGCAGATCATAAGGTTTTACTAAAGGAGAGTCCAAAGAGTCATTAGTGCTTGTTTTTAAGAATAAGGTGAATTCTCAACAGAAACTGTGACAGACTGAAGCATAGTGGTGCTCAGCAGAGCTCGAATATTCGAGTAGCTCGAATATTCGAGCTCTTTTTCAGCTATTCGAGCTCGGTATTCGAGCTCCGAATAGCTGTAGCTATTCGAATGGGCTATTCGAGAACACTCGAATAGCCCATTCACTATTCGAGCTATTCGAGCAAACCGGCGCTATTCGAGCTCGGTACCGAGCTCGAATAGCGTCATAGCCCAGATTGATGTGCTTAGAGCCAATCAGAGGGCTCCCAGGCCCTCTGACGGCAGCCAATCACAGAGGGGGACCCTGGCCAGCCCCTACCCTATAAATAGCGGCCGCCATGTTCGGGTTTTCCATGCTTGCCTGAGACTTGTACAGAGAGAGATCTGCTCCTTTGTGCTTTGGCTTAGCAAGTGCTCTATTGTGTTCATTTACCTAGCGTTTTTGCTCACCTACACCTGCCATATACACCTGTATTGTTGTTATTTAGATAGACATTGTATTTTAGTTAGTAGCTTGTGTGTTACATTAGAGACAGGCAGCTGCTGCAAGCTTACAGGTTTAGGCCTCAGGGGGGCCTTGCCTCTGTGGGCAGCTGTCCTCTGTTTATTTCTCTCATCATCTATACCAGTATTTCTGCTGTCCTTTACTAATAGTATTGTAGTTATACTGTACTAGGAGTAGGACACTCACTGACTGTCACTGTTTATAGGCTACTAGCTAGCTCCTGCGTGTGTGCACTCACTCACTGTCTGTGTGTACACACACTCTATTTCCTTCTGATTACTGATTGATTATTGTTAGTTGTACTTACTTACTACTTACTCTTACTGTACCCGTAGGGACACTCACTGTCACTGTTCATATAGGCTACTAGCTCCTGCGTGTGCGCACTCACTGTCTGAGTGTACACACACAACACACACTCTATTTCCTTCTGATCGCTGATTGATTATTGTAATTAGTTAGTTCTACTTACTGTTACTACTTACTCTTACTGTACTAGGAGTCTAGGACACTCAGTCACTGTGTTCATAGGCTACTAGCTCCTGCGTGCGTGCACTCACTGTCTGAGTGTACACACACCCACACTCCATTTCCTTCTGATCGCTGATTGATTATTGTTATTAGTTAGTTCTACTTACTGTTACTACTTACTTACTCTTACTGTACTAGGAGTCTAGGACACTCAGTCACTGTGTCCATAGGCTACTAGCTCCTGCGTGCGTGCACTCACTGTCTGAGTGTACACACACCACCCACACTCCATTTCCTTCTGATCGCTGATTGATTATTGTTATTAGTTAGTTCTACTACTTACTGTTACTACTTACTGTACTAGGAGTCTAGGACACTCAGTCACTGTGTCCATAGGCTACTAGCTCCTGCGTGCGTGCACTCACTGTCTGAGTGTACACACACCACCCACACTCCATTTCCTTCTGATCGCTGATTGATTATTGTTATTAGTTAGTTCTACTACTTACTGTTACTACTTACTTACTCTTACTGTACTAGGAGTCTAGGACACCCAGTCACTGTGTCCATAGGCTACTAGCTCCTGCGTGCGTGCACTCACTGTCTGAGTGTACACACACCACCCACACTCCATTTCCTTCTGATCGCTGATTGATTATTGTTATTAGTTAGTTCTACTTACTGTTACTACTTACTTACTCTTACCGTACTAGGAGTCTAGGACACTCAGTCACTGTGTCCATAGGCTACTAGCTCCTGCGTGCGTGCACTCACTGTCTGAGTGTACACACACCACCCACACTCCATTTCCTTCTGATCGCTGATTGATTATTGTTATTAGTTAGTTCTACTACTTACTGTTACTACTTACTGTACTAGGAGTCTAGGACACTCAGTCACTGTGTCCATAGGCTACTAGCTCCTGCGTGCGTGCACTCACTGTCTGAGTGTACACACACCACCCACACTCCATTTCCTTCTGATCGCTGATTGATTATTGTTATTAGTTAGTTCTACTACTTACTGTTACTACTTACTTACTCTTACTGTACTAGGAGTCTAGGACACCCAGTCACTGTGTCCATAGGCTACTAGCTCCTGCGTGCGTGCACTCACTGTCTGAGTGTACACACACCACCCACACTCCATTTCCTTCTGATCGCTGATTGATTATTGTTATTAGTTAGTTCTACTTACTGTTACTACTTACTTACTCTTACCGTACTAGGAGTCTAGGACACTCAGTCACTGTGTCCATAGGCTACTAGCTCCTGCGTGCGTGCACTCACTGTCTGAGTGTACACACACCACCCACACTCCATTTCCTTCTGATCGCTGATTGATTATTGTTATTAGTTAGTTCTACTACTTACTGTTACTACTTACTGTACTAGGAGTCTAGGACACTCAGTCACTGTGTCCATAGGCTACTAGCTCCTGCGTGCGTGCACTCACTGTCTGAGTGTACACACACCACCCACACTCCATTTCCTTCTGATCGCTGATTGATTATTGTTATTAGTTAGTTCTACTACTTACTGTTACTACTTACTTACTCTTACTGTACTAGGAGTCTAGGACACCCAGTCACTGTGTCCATAGGCTACTAGCTCCTGCGTGCGTGCACTCACTGTCTGAGTGTACACACACCACCCACACTCCATTTCCTTCTGATCGCTGATTGATTATTGTTATTAGTTAGTTCTACTTACTGTTACTACTTACTTACTCTTACTGTACTAGGAGTCTAGGACACTCAGTCACTGTGTCCATAGGCTACTAGCTCCTGCGTGCGTGCACTCACTGTCTGAGTGTACACACACACCACCCACACTCCATTTCCTTCTGATCGCTGATTGATTATTGTTATTAGTTAGTTCTACTTACTGTTACTACTTACTTACTCTTACCGTACTAGGAGTCTAGGACACTCAGTCACTGTGTCCATAGGCTACTAGCTCCTGCGTGCGTGCACTCACTGTCTGAGTGTACACACACTAAATTTACTTGTGATTACTACTACTGATTATTGTAACTGCTAGTTGTACTTCCTGACTGTTAATACTTACTTACTGTACTAGGGGACACTCACTCAGTCACCTCACCAACCAACCCACTCCATTAAAGTACCCCACTTTTCACCCGCCCTTTTACAAAACTTTTGTCTATACGCCCAAAACATTGAAGATGTCTGGAAGTGGCAGCCAGCGCGGTTTGGGCAAGGGGAAGGGCAGCAAGGGAATCAGGAAGAGAGGGAGCAGCATTGTGGCAAGCCGCGGCCGCGGGCGCGCCACCATGCACAGTTCCGCAGCAGCAGCAGCAGCGTCAGTGGCTAACATTCCTCCCATAGCCACTGGCCGTGGACGCCTTGGGCGCCGCCCAGGAGGAGCATCTGCAACTCACGCTGCAGAGACACAGCAGCAGCAGCGTGTAGCACCTGCTCCCATTTTCCTCCAGCCGGGTCGGAAACGTCCCATTGAGGAAAAGGATGCAGACACTGTGGTGCAACTCATGACGGAGGATGAGCAGCCCGCCATCAGCTCTGCATCCGAGGCCTCCACCCTCACCACCACCACCACCACCACCCCTGTTCGCAGCAGCCGCCCAGCAGGGTCTGGGGAGGAGGCCAGTTCACCGTCAGTCGCCGACCTCTCATTCAGCACTCTTTTGACCCCAGGCATGATGAGTCAATTGAATGCTGTTGTTGGCGATTTGGAGGAGGAGATGCTGATGGGCACTTTGGGGGAGGAGGGATTGGACAGCAAGACTGTGGCGACAGTCAAGCGTCCCATCCATGCATCAGCAGAGGAGTTTGGGGGGTCATCATCAGAGCAGGACATGTTTCAGGAGGGGCATGATGATGATGACCCGGTGACAGACAGAGACTGGGTGCCAACACATCCAGAGGATGTCGTCCTCAGCAGCTCTGAGGAGGAGGAGGAGGATGCGGTTGTGGGCCTTGCAAGGAGGCGCATCATTGCAAGCATTGGCAGCGTCCCACAGCCTGCTGGTGTCTCAGGCTCAGCAGCAGCAGCAGCAGCATCAGCCAGTACCACCACCAGCCGCACCCAAGACCCCCCCCCCCCCCCCAACCACCACAGGGAAACAGGCAGCAGCGCTTCCATGCCGTAGGGGGATGTTTTTGTCACCAATCTGGCGGTTTTTCACCATGCCCACAGTGTACAGCAAGTACGCCACTTGCAACCACTGTCAGCGGAAGTTGAGCAGAGGTGCAGACCCCTTGAAGTTCAGCACCAGCTCGCTGATCAACCACCTTTCTGCGAAACACTTCCACCAGCATGAGGAGTTCCAGAGGCTGAAGGCATCTGGTGCTGGCAGTGGCACCAATCCCATCACTGCACAGCCTTCAGCAGCAGCAGCAGCAACAGCAGCCACCCGCCCTCCTGCTCCTCCAGCAGCACCAGCAGGAGTGCGGAAACGCCCTGCTCCTCCCCCCTCTGCAACTCCTGCCGCCGACACTGAGGCCTGTTCTGGCAGCCAGTCCTCAGTGGCCTCCTCTGCTCCGTCTGCTGATTCCCGTGCCAGCAAAAAGGCACGCCAGAGCCTTTTGAGCGAGTCCTTCCAGGGGGTGGTTAGGGCTCTGCCTCCCAGCAGCCGTCGCGTGCGGCAGCTGAACGGCTTGCTGGCACGGGCCATGTGCTCCCAACTCCTGCCGTACACGCTCGTGCAGGAGGGGAGCGACATGCGGGCGCTGCTTGCTTGTGCAGCCCCAGACTGGCAGCTCCCCAGCAGACACTTCTTCGCCCGCAAGGCCATTCCTGCACTGCACCGCTTTGTGATGGCCAATGTGGAGCGAGGGCTGGAGCACGCGGTTGGTGAAAGGGTCCACGTCACCATGGACTCCTGGAGCAGCCGCTTCGGGACAGGCCGCTACCTGTCCTTCACTGTCCACTGGGTCAGCTTGGTGGAAGGGGGTGAGGATGGGAGAGCAGCAGCGGGCACAGCAGCAGCAGCAACACAGTGGGTGGTGCCACCCCGCAGGGTCAGGGGAACTGCAGCGGGTTCCTCCGATCCTCTGCCATCCTCCGCCACACCTGGCCAAACCCCCCGCCTCAGCAGCAGTGTGAAGGCCCGCCACTGCCAAGCGCTGCTGCACTTGGTCAGCCTTGGCAAGACCAAGCTGACGGCAGCCCACGTGTTGGCCAAACTCCAGGAGCAGGAGCGGATTTGGCTGACCCCCAGAGGCCTCAGAGTCGGAGAGGTGGTGTCCGACAATGGGGCCAATCTGGTTGCTGCCATAGACAGGGGAAACCTGACCCACATCCCCTGTCTTGCCCACGTGCTGAACCTGGTGGTGCAGAAGTTCCTGCGCACCTACCAGGGGATGGACGAGCTGCTGGAAACGGCAAGGAACGTTGTGCGTCACTTCCGGCGCTCGGCTGCAGCCTGTGCGAGCCTGGAAGACGTGCAAAAGGAGCTGGATCTGCCACGCCATCGGCTGATCATTGACGTTCCGACTCGCTGGAACTCCACCCTGGCGATGTTGGAGCGTCTGGTTGAACAGAAGCACGCTGTCAACCACTACCTTGCCCTGGCCACTGTTTCCGCAGCTCAGAGAAGGGACAAGACCAGCAACATCCCGTCCATCGTCCCCGATGATGACTGGAGGCACATGCAGCAGGTGTGCTTAGTGCTGGCTCCCTTCCTGCAGGCCACAAACATGGTGAGCAGGGACCATGCTATGGTCTGCGAGTGGGTGCCCCTGGTTTCTCTGCTGAACAGGGCACTCGATGCTTTGCTGGCACAGGGAGCGGCAGCCTTGGACCAGCAGGAGCGGCAAGCAGCTGCACAGTCCACCTCTGAGGGGGAGGAGGAGGAGGACTTGGTGGAGGTCCCTGACCTGGCTGCTGATGAGGGGGATCAGCGCAGTGCAGCTGAGTTGGTGCGGGGGTGGAGAGAGGATGAGGCAGCAGAGGAGGAGGATGAGGAGGACAGCACTGACGTCGATGTGCCAGCAGACGTGGCCCGCCTCTTCCCAATGGCAGCGCACATGCTGACGTGCCTGCGCAGGGACCCCAGGGTGATCCAGATGAAGCAGAGGGAGGACATCTGGATCAGCATGATGTTGGACCCACGCCTCAAGGGGAAGTTGAGCCAGTTCCTGCCGCCTGCAGGAGGAGACCCAGCGCAACAAATAAGGAGCTTGCAGCAGGCCCTTGTTGAGCGCTTGGAGGAAGCCTTCCCCCAGCCTTCCACCCCCACTGTCCAGCAGCCAGCACAGAGGCAGCAGCAGGTGCCTGCATCCAGCAGCAGCAAGCGCCCCACAGACCTGCTGTCTCTCAGCCACGAGCTCTACAGGACTGTAGAGGCTCCGGCAGCAGTGACTAGAGAGGAGATGCATGCAGCAGCATCCTCCTCCGGTCACAGCCAGCGCCTGACCCGCATGGTGGCTGACTACATGGGGTCCTACAGCGGGCTTGACAGCGATGCCCCTGTTGATCCCATGGAGTATTGGGTCAAGCGCATGGAGATCTGGAGCGAGCTGGCGCAGTACGCCCTGGAAGTGCTGTCCTGCCCCCCTTCCAGCGTGCTGTCCGAGCGCTGCTTCAGTGCAGCTGGTGGCGTGGTCACCGAGAAACGCTCACGTCTGTCTCACAAGTCTGTGGACAGACTGACGTTTCTCAAGATGAACCAGGCGTGGGTGGAAGGCGAGTTCCTGGCCCCTGTTGTCGGCGAGAGGGGGACATGAACTGGCTGCCGGAACTTAGTACCATCGTTAATGTGCCTTACCACCCTTTACCACCTCCTGGCTCCTGCTCACTAAGCCAGCCTGGTTCACTTTGACTATTACGTCGCCTGCAGCCACACATTTCACACCTACAGTGGGCTGCTGCTGTGTACTGCCCTTCTGCTGTCTGTCTGTGTTTCCCACTGCCAGGGTACACAGAATTACCGTCTGCTGCCACTCTGCCACCAGCTATTACGTCACAACAATAGCTGCTCACACTGCTCCTCCATTCCTCCTGCTGCTGCTGTCTGTCTGTGTTTCCCACTGCCAGGGTACACAGAATTACCTTCTGCTGCCACTCTGCCACCAGCTATTACGTCAAAACAATAGCTATATTGGTTGTAAAACCAAAACCAAAAAAAACCAATAAAAAAAAAAAAAGGTTTAATTTTTCTGAGGTGCCCGGGTTGAAAACTGTGTTGTCCCAGTTGTGTATTGGACACAATGTGGGCTGCACGACCGCTGTCTGGGACCTCCTGTTGTGTTTATTTACAGCCCTGGTATCACCGCTAGGTACCAGGGCTATTATGTCACGCTGCCTACCTGCTGCCACACTCACACTGCTCCTCCATTCCTCCTGCTGCTGCTGTCTGTCTGTGTTTCCCACTGCCAGGGTACACAGAATTACCGTCTGCTGCCACTCTGCCACCAGCTATTACGTCACAACAATAGCTGCTCACACTGCTCCTCCATTCCTCCTGCTGCTGCTGTCTGTCTGTGTTTCCCACTGCCAGGGTACACAGAATTACCTTCTGCTGCCACTCTGCCACCAGCTATTACGTCAAAACAATAGCTATATTGGTTGTAAAACCAAAACCAAAAAAAACCAATAAAAAAAAAAAAAGGTTTAATTTTTCTGAGGTGCCCGGGTTGAAAACTGTGTTGTCCCAGTTGTGTATTGGACACAATGTGGGCTGCACGACCGCTGTCTGGGACCTCCTGTTGTGTTTATTTACAGCCCTGGTATCACCGCTAGGTACCAGGGCTATTATGTCACGCTGCCTACCTGCTGCCACACTCACACTGCTCCTCCATTCCTCCTGCTGCTGCTGTCTGTCTGTGTTTCCCACTGCCAGGGTACACAGAATTACCGTCTGCTGCCACTCTGCCACCAGCTATTACGTCACAACAATAGCTGCTCACACTGCTCCTCCATTCCTCCTGCTGCTGCTGTCTGTCTGTGTTTCCCACTGCCAGGGTACACAGAATTACCTTCTGCTGCCACTCTGCCACCAGCTATTACGTCAAAACAATAGCTATATTGGTTGTAAAACCAAAACCAAAAAAAACCAATAAAAAAAAAAAAAGGTTTAATTTTTCTGAGGTGCCCGGGTTGAAAACTGTGTTGTCCCAGTTGTGTATTGGACACAATGTGGGCTGCACGACCGCTGTCTGGGACCTCCTGTTGTGTTTATTTACAGCCCTGGTATCACCGCTAGGTACCAGGGCTATTATGTCACGGCGAGCTGCCTGCCTCATTGACTGCCTGCTGCCACACACTCATCCTCCTCCTCCTGCTGCTGAATTTACCTCCTGCTGTCTTTGTGTTTCCACTGCCAGGGAGCACATACAATGGCGCTTCCAACATGCGTGCGCCCACCAGCTATTTGTTACGCTCAAAAATAGCTGCATTTCTTTAAAAAAAAATTTGAAAAGAGAAATACGTGAAGAAGAAGAAGAAGACGATATTGAAAAAGAAGGAGAAGGAGAAGATGAAGAAGAAGATGAAGAAGAAGATGAAGAAGAAGAAGATGAAGATGAAGAAGATGAAGATGAAGAAGAAGAAGAAGATGAAGAAGAAGAAGATGAAGAAGAAGATGAAGAAGATGAAGATGAAGAAGAAGAAGAAGATGATGAAGAAGATGAAGAAGAAGAAGAAGAAGATGAAGAAGAAGAAGATGAAGAAGAAGAAGATGAAGAAGAAGATGAAGAAGATGAAGAAGAAGATGAAGAAGATGAAGATGAAGAAGAAGAAGAAGATGATGAAGAAGATGAAGAAGAAGAAGAAGAAGATGAAGAAGATGAAGAAGAAGAAGAAGAAGATGAAGAAGAAGAAGAAGAAGATGAAGAAGATGAAGAAGATGAAGAAGATGAAGAAGAAGATGAAGATGAAGAAGATGAAGATGAAGAAGATGAAGATGAAGAAGATGAAGAAGATGAAGAAGAAGAAGAAGATGAAGAAGAAGAAGAAGAAGATGAAGAAGAAGATGAAGAAGATGAAGATGAAGAAGAAGAAGAAGATGATGAAGAAGAAGAAGAAGAAGAAGAAGAAGATCTAGAAGAAGATTAAGAAAGATAAAGAAGAAGAAGAACAAGTATATACAGTAACACTACACTACTGAACCAAATTAAGGACACAACTTCTCTTTCCACATTTTTTTTTAAAGGAACATCCCCACATAATCACTTGCTGTTGTTACTTGGAAAAAAAGATGTTTCTTGCATCATTCACCCTCAAAACAAGTGTTGGAAGCTATTTTGGGCCAATTCGAATAGTCAGCTCGAATAGTGAGCTCGAATACCGACTCGAATAGTGAGCTCGAAGTCCGAGGTCGAATCGAATAGTAAAAAATATTCGACTCGAATATTCGACTGACCTCGAATAATTTACTATTCGAATTCGACCAAATTCGAATTTTTAAAAGGGGTATTTGAGCACCACTGCTGAAGCAATCTTATAAATTAAGCTATAGACCTGACCAACCAGCAAGCTCATGGTGACCCAGAGCTCATTGGAGTGTGTACGGGGCTTCAATGGTCCTACAATCCCCTTTACTAAAATGCTATGGAAAACAAATGTTTGCTTTCTAAAAACAGAAAGAATTTGCGATAATGCAGGTTGGAGTGAGCTCTGAGATGTCTCCCAGTGTGTCACTGTTGAATATATGCAAATTAACCATTGTGGCAACAATGGTTAATTTGCATATTCAGCAGTGATGCACTGGGAGACATCTTGGAGCTCACTCCAACCTGAATTATCGCAAATTCTTTCTGTTTTAAGAGAGCAAACTTTTGTTTTCCATAAATTAAGCTATTACACTGAAGAAAAAAAACAAGGAAAAAACACGACACTTATTTCTATGTTACTAATGTTTTATTCACAATTGATACTACACATACACATTAACATCTTATAAGTTTATTTTCACTTCAGGTTCACTTTTAATATTAACCCTTTAAGTAACTTGGAAACCAATAATATGTTTTTATCTATTAGTTTTATGCTGTGTTTAATGCTTTAGGCCATAAACTAAATTTGAGTTTCATCCCACAGGGTGAATAGGACCAGCCATACTGAGCTATTCTGTCTGCCGACTAGTGTTGGGCGAACACCTGGATGTTCGGGTTCGGGCCGAACAGGCCGAACATGGGCCAGATGTTCGGCATGTTCGGCCCGAACGCCGAACTCAATGGGAGTCAATGGGACCCCCGAACATGCCCATTTTGGGGGCCCTATGGGGTCGCAGGCATAAGGGGGGAGCATGCCCCGGTCGCGGGGGGGGTCGGAAATTCCCCCCACCCCCTCCGCTAGCGCTCCCCCCTCTGCCCGCTTCCCCATACAAAAAGTTTAAATCAAGTTCAATAGTACCTGGGCTGGTGGCATTGGCTGGCAGTGGAGTGAGGAGGAGGAGGAGTCCGAATAGCAGAGTGACGTTGAGGCCAGGCAGCGGGCGGTTCAGCGCTAGTACCCTTGTGGTACTTCCGCCCTTTCTCTGACCTCACGTCCTCTGCGTGATGACGCATACGAGGGTACGCGTGATGCGTACCCTCGTATGCAGAGGACGTGAGGTCAGAGAAAGGGCGGAAGTACCACAAGGGTACTAGCGCTGAACCGCCCGCTGCCCGGCCTCAACGTCACTCTGCTACTCGGACTCCTCCTCCTCCTCACTCCACTGCCAGCCAATGCCACCAGCCCAGGTACACTACTATTGAACTTGATTTAAACTTTTTTTATGGGGAAGCGGGCAGAGGGGGGAGCGCTAGCGGAGGGGGTGGGGGGAATTTCCGACCCCCCCCCCGCGATCGGGGCATGCTCCCCCCTTATGCCTGCGACCCCATAGGGGGGCCGTATTGCGGCCTGTTCGGCCGAACAGGGCCCTGTTCGCCCGAACAGGGGCCCTGTTCGGCCCTGTTCGGGGGCATACAGAAGTTCGGGGCGAACCCGAACTTAAAAGGCCGAACACCATCAGGTGTTCGGCCGAACTCGAACATCACCCGAACAGGGTGATGTTCTGCAGAACCCGAACAGTGGCGAACACTGTTCGCCCAACACTACTGCCGACCTGTCCTTTCACCTCATTGGGTGAAATGTACGAGTTTATGCTCCTATTTTCTTATGACAAGGCTTCTTTCTGAAATAGAGTTTTTGAGCAACTCATCAGGAGAAAAATATGCGAAGAAGAAGTGTTCTTCTTGGGTTCTGCTAAGTCACTATGTTACCATGTTAATATATTTTCATGTTGATCCCAGCTACCACCACTGCATAGGTTTAGTTCAAACAAGCTAGAATTTAACTATGGTTCTTGCTAGGAATAAAGTGTGGCTGGATGAATCGATTTTAGATTCATAAAAACCCCTTTGGGCACGGCTTCTAAGACCATGAAGCATCTCTGTGGGATTCTCCTGTTTCATGTTTGTTGCTCTTTAGATATTTAGATGTATGTGTGTTGTTGTCAGACATCCTAGCACTGCCTGCCAAGGATTATGGCCCACTTGAAAGTACCTAATCTTATTAATCTTTTATTGTATATACAATGCATTATAAAATCAGCGGATGCTCAAATAAAACATTTCCAAATAGCAATTCTGTTTTTATTAGGAAGCTTTGTGATCTGAGCTTGTATTAAAATAATTTATTTTATCAACCTTGCTTAAAAAAAAAAGTAAAAGAAAATTCAAAAAAATGCATCTATTGATTGTTTGACTGTAGTGTGGGCAGTTTCAAGACTCCTTTGGTCATAAATTATAAGGATCTTACTAGAAATAGGGGACTTTGTACCACTGTCTTCTGATGGGTAAAGGAAACAATTTCTTTTCGCTCATCCTTTGGTAAATGGTGTAATTTAAAAAAAAAAAAACACAATGCGCTCTATTCACAAAACTTCTCATAGATGACTTGTTTATCACTTAAAGTATATACAGAAAGGAACTTCTGATGAAGATTAATTGAATATAAATATACAAGACAACCAATGTCTATAATTCAAATATTAACTTTATTGAAGCCATCTATACAAAACATTAAAAACACTAAAAACAATAATGGCGTGGCAAAGGGGGGCCCAAAAAATCAAATAATAAATAGATACAATATTAGACCACTCAGTTTATGGGTCTGTAATAACAGTATCAATCACAATATGGCAGGAAATAAAAAAATGTACAATCTCATACTCTATACACACACTATGAACCAATGGCTGTCAGCTATGTTGCTGTAAATACATATGATGTTAATAAACCGTATACCCATAAGCCTGCAATCCCAGAATCCTAATAATCATGGTACATAAAGACCTCCATGGATAAACATTTCAACTAATATGAGAAAGATGCTAGAAAAAAGTGTACATTGCAATGAGATGAGTAAATGAAATAGAAAGAGTAGTAAAGTCAAATTACCTGCCGTTAGGAGATAGTAGTGAAGTGGCCCCCTGTGCTCTATCCCTCCACGCGTATCGCGGAAATACCGCTTTCTCAAGAGGTGACCCACCATGGAGATGTGCCCCATTAAATAGAGGAAATGAAAATGATCGCCGTGCGCCGAACGCCGAGCGTGCGAGGCGGAATTACGTCATGCGTGGCCACGCATGAACGCGATGACGCGGACCGCTCATCCAGAGCAGCCCGCCCCATCACGTGACAATAATAAAAGTGAGCGGCGCCGCAGATGTAAACAAGGCAGTGGTTGTCAGCTGATAGTACGAAATAAAGAAAAACACTACTAATAACAATATGATATTAAAATACCAGGCTTGGAAATTCATGTTAGTGAACAACAAAAATCAAACAAATATATAATTTGTTGGTATACATATTATAAACAGAAACTGAGAAACCAAAAGTGAGTCCCACAACGAAATGTTACTGCCATCTGGTGGTCAAAATTTTATAAGATCAAAAAACATTGAGCATTAAACTTCGATTAAAGTAGAATGAACTAACCTAAAAAATCAATGATACCTGGAAGCTGTATAGATCTAAAACCTTGGTGAAATTGTTACTTTGTATGAAACTAATCTATAGTGTAAAGAAAAAATATATATTTAGTGAAAAATATATTTAAATATATATAAAAATATAAAAAATATAAAAATGTACATATATGAAATTGTTGTACAAAACATACCCCCCAAAAAATCCATTAATACTCTACGTGAGGAATTTTTAAAAAATCCTAAGTGACCCCATAAACTTGCAAAAATAAATTGATTAAATTAATAAGAGATAAAGAGAGGACATATATACATCATCATCAAATGAACGCAATATCTCTCTCTTCTTCAAAACAGTGAAGTTGTGAAACAAATCTTCATGTTCTTGATCCACAGTGAATGGACACTCCCAAATCACTTCAGGAGATGAAAGTGTATCAATACCGATAAAGTGCCAAGTGCAAAGGGTGAAAAGAACTTCTAAAACAAAAAATAATAATAAATAACTATTAATACATGTAACTACAAACCATTAATGTTGAGACAAAGCTCACACAAAAGTGCTTGTGCATATAACATTCCGTGTTGGAAGTGAAATGTGAAACGGAGATGATCCCAAGTGTCAATATAGATGTCAGGGTCATACTTACTGGGACCCATGTCATCTAACACCATGTGCTATGTGCAAATTCACAAGAGGCCACTCACCAAGGCCAAACCATCACACAAACTGATAGTGCAACCCATGTAAGTGGAATCAATCAGACAACAAGAAGTAAAAAATAATATAAATCGATTTATACTTCATAGAATGCTCAAGACTTGAGCCATACTTACACTATGTGTTTACTCGTACAATAAGCCTTCTTGTAACATTATATTCCAGATGAATCCAATGCAATCAAGATTAGAGATCCTATATCTCAAAAAACAAAAACAAGAGATGTTTTCATTAGCTGATTATAACAATAGTCCATATCTCACAGAGAAACCACATGTTAATTGAGTACACAAAACACAGGGTTAACCTTCCCCAATAATAGATACGAGCAGGAAGGCTGAAAGCCTCTGTGAACAAGGAAAACAAGTACAGCACGGAAACATAAAAAGGAGGCCAGAAGACACCCCTAAAGAAACCCGACTCTATTGCTGCAGAAAACAGCCAAAAGAAAACTCTTCATTGAGCCCATGCGGACTCAAAGTCTGCAAATCATGAATCCATCTGAGCTCACTTTTAAGGAGCTTGGTGACTACATCTCCTCCCCTGATGCCCTGTTTAACCTGTTGTATACCTGTGAAACGCCAGCCTTTCAGCGAAGCACCGTGACTGTGCAGGGCATGTGCTGCCACAGGAGTGAGTTTTTTTCCATTATCATAATCTCTTTGTGCCAGCTTGATTGTCGATACATGTTTCTGTAGTCGGAGTTTGAGCTGATTCTTAGTCTGTCCCACATATTGTCTTTGACACGGACACTGCAAAAGATATATTATAGCAGTGGATTTACAATTGATGAAATCAAAAATCTTATATGTTTTCTGAGTCATAGTACTAGTGACCTCCTTGGTAGGTACCATATACTGACAAATGGAACAGCTGCCACATGGAAAGCTCCCCTTGGTGCTTAGTGTTCTTCCCGGTCTCTGAAAGTGGCTTCTCGAGAGTAA